>NC_133769.1:159531622-159555148 GCF_003597395.2 Chelonoidis abingdonii | reverse complement strand
GGCGGCCCCGCCGAGCTCCAGCAGCCCGCCACCGGGATGCCACCCAGCCCGGGCACCGCCTGCCCCAGCCCGGTGCCCCGGGCTCCGCTCCGCCCAAGCGCTGCCTCACACCCCCGGGGACTCTGCTGCTGCTCGGCCGGGGCCCCGAGCTGTTGCCCCAGAAGCTGAAGTGCCGCACGCACCAAAAGCGGGATAAAACTGCAGGGCGCATTCCCCCCTCCCCTCCCCCAAGAGGCGGGCTCGCTTTAGACCCGCACGCTGCTCTAGCCCCCCTCATCCCGCCACCCAGCACAGCTGGCTCCTAGAAAGCCAACGGCTGCTTCCCCCTAGCTCGAAAACGCTGGCTGCCCAAACTTCGACCGTGCACTTGTCAGAAGCTCCAAGGGCCGCTCTGCGGCTGCCGGAAACCGAGCAGGTTTCAGCCCTGCTCCGGCTGCGCCACCTCAGGTTGGTCTAAGATAGGGTGGCCCCTGGAGACAGCACCCTCCAGTGACTTAGCCAGCAAGGTGCCACTGAAATCCGGGCACTGCAGAGCCAACCGGTCCAGCTGTGCCATGCCTTGTTGCCAGCTCAGGGCCCAGCAGAGGTACCTCCCTGCAGATGATGCTCGCTCTTCATCAAAGTCATCTCTCTGCCTGGCTCAGTTCAAGATGGAGCATCATGCCCATACAATCAGAATGCACATGCCCACATCTTGTTTTAGTACATAGAGAGGAGGCATTCCAACATGTGATGCTCCATTTTGGTCCAAGCTAAGATGCAGCCCCTCAGAAACCAGCCCAACCCTGACCCTGCTTGCAATACTCAAATTTGTAATCCCAGTAGCAATGTGGCCTCCTGGGAACAAGAGGACCCAGCTTGTGATGTGCCAGCCCGACCTGAGCAGAGGCTGTGGCTTGCGGTGATGACACTCTTAGCTAGCCCCTATGTTATTTCCCTCTTAGAGTCTGCAGTTCTGGAAGGAAGACTGCATTGTGGGACTTATTGCATCTCTGTATTAGTGGGTTGGGTAGCCTACACTGGATTTGTCTGGACCAGTAGTCTCTGCACTACCCAACTTCAAGAGGCATCAATGCCATGGGCCTAATTTTCCGAGGTATTGTGCACAAACAATTCCAAGTCAAGTCAATGGGCGACATAGGTGTCCAGGACCTCTGATAATCAACCAAGATATTACTGAAAATAAAGTGATTTGGAATGCGGAGCCAGCAATGCTGTGTAACATGAGAAACACCAAAAAACACCAAGCAGGGTGGAGACGCCATGGTCCTGGGCAGGAGAGACTGACACTGCTCTTACTTAGGAAGCTGACACCTAGGTATTACAGGGACGCGGCCATTAGAAATGGATAGACATACTAAGCAAAGAGAAACAGTTTCCATTACTTAATGGTGGTGCTGAAGCATCCTTTCCCTCTGCTGAGAGCTGAGTCCTGGAAGCTACCTTAGCCTCTTGACAAATAAGTGTTTGATTAAAAACAGTCTCACTGCATTTAGTACATTCCAATTTCGCTCATGTCTTGTCATCTACTTGCAGAGAAGTAGACCACTACAATCAGTTCAGTCAATGAGCAGGTCCCTATGCAGTGGCTGACTGGATTCACTTCCTGCAGAGTACCCATAAGCATGACTTTAATCATGATCCTAGTGAGTAGCACTTCTGCCAGCTGGCCTAAAATGAGCCAATTCCTCCTGGTCAGGAGGGTAGGAGCCGTGCCTACCAGTTAATCATCTTCTAGCATCAGACCCCCACAACATATTGCAGGCCTGCACAACACGCAGCCCGGGGGCCACATGCAGCCCACATGGGCTCACTGTGTGGCCTGTGGGGGATGAATAGGTGGGCTCACTGTGCTGCCTGTGGGGGATGAGTAGGCAAGTGGCGGTTGAAGGAGGGGGGCTAAAGAGGCAAGTGGGCAGTGGAGAGGGTGAGGAGGAAAGCCGGGGGTGGGGGGCTAAGGAGGCAAGCGGGAAGGCAGTAGCAGGGGGGGCAGGTGAGCTGGCAGCGGGGTAGGGGAGGCTGAGCGCGTGGGCGGGCAGTGGCGGTGGCTGAGTAGGCGAGCCGGAGCGGGGTGGGGGCTGAGGAGGCAAGCAAGGAGTCAGTGGCTGACCTGTTCTACTGATCTGGTCTGGCTCCCATCCGCTCTCCAAGGGTTGCAGCTGTCTGGAGGTGCCTGCCTGCCACGCCTTCCTCAGTCACACCTCATTCATTCAATGGGGCAATTGATTACAAAGTTGGGGGAAGATCTTATTCTACTTCTAGCAAAAAGACATTTTTCTTTTACCTTAATTATACTACCTTAGGGGCCCACTATAACATATTACCAATGTTCAATACTGCTGTTTCGGTGGGGCAGCGCTGGGGAAGAAGCATTTGTTTCCGCGGGGTGGGGGGTGCTGGGCAGGGGGAGTATTTCAGGGGGGTTGAGTGGTGCTGGGGGGGTTCGGCTCTCAGCTGTTTTCTTTGGAGTAATATGGCCCTCGCCGCTTTACAAGTTGTGCAGGCCTGACATATTGTGACATATTGTGTCATACCAACAAGGCAAAAATGGTTTTAATTAGTTATTTCAGTGTCTGGCAGAATAAATTAATCTGTGTGTATGCAGAAAGTTGGACTGACAGCCACAGAGAACAAATGGCTAGATATTTAGAAATAACCCTCACTCCACAACACACCACCACCTCCGAAATAGTTTACAAATTGCTCAAGAAGGATTTCAGAGGGGTCCCCTTGTTCCTGGAGCTCTAGTGGATTATTGGAAAGGAAATTTAGTCTTTCCCCAGTACTTAGTATGCTCCAGCTCCTTGTGTGGTGATGACAAAATACAAAAAAAGGTCAATACATCCACAACTAGATCCCTCAGACAAGGGGTAGGAGTAAGTCACTGTGAGGTATGTATGCACTGCTCCCTTGGGTCCATTTCCCCATCAGGGAGTGCCTGTGACTCTCCACTGACACTGATGGAACAGCACACTCCTGAGAGTGGAGGAGAATTATGCATACAAATTCTCCAGGCATCAGCAGCTGACTGCTGCAAGTCTTCCTGTCAGGTACTGTACGAATTTAGTGGCTAATATCTTTGCCAAACACAGCATGTAAGATCTTGGCACAGACCTAAGGCAAAAGAATCCACAATTATTATCTGCTTTATCCTTCTAAAGAATTACTGTAAGTAAGGTAGTTCTCATATATCAGGGAACGATACTTTTCTGGGACAGTTCAGTGAAGAACCTTTCCAGGATAGGTGCTACCTAGTCTTCAAATGGTTTATAAAAATCAGGTGGGGAGTCACCGGTTCCAGGAGCTCTGTCAGATGCTAAGTCCTGAATTTGCCTCTTCTGTCTCCTGAACTGTTATTGGGTTATCCATTGGCAGACAGTAATTTATTAAAGGTGCCATTGCTCAAGACTTGAACAAAATCAGCTGTCTTCTGGCTTATAAAGATAATGATAAAATTTACTGAATTGATCATTAATAACTTCAGAGTCTATTGAAACTTGGTTCTCTCAGTGTTATTGAGGAAGTGTAGTTGGCAGCTTGCTCTGTTTTAATTCTGTTTGGGAAGAAATGTGACAGATCATCAAAAATACATCCACTTAATTACCTTTACAATTTTTCAAGGAAAAAAAACTTGAACAGATTTTGCTGAACACTAATCTCTATACAAGATAGATTGAGCTAACCACAGCAAATGCTGGAGATGCCACTACCCACCAATTACGAATCTGTCCCATATAGTTTTTTCCTTGCAAGATTTACAAAAATACTGGAGCAACATATTCAAAGGTCTTGCTATAACTCATAATACAGAGATCTGTCCTTCTCCAAGAGTTCATAATACTGGAATTACAGAATTATGTTTTCCAGCAAACACCAACCAATGGTGGCAACAACCTGTATTATAGTAGCATAACCCAGACTGCTCAGAGAATGGAAATCTAATTTATTCCTAACAGCTGGAAGAATTGAATACAGATAGCTCTGACTGATAAAATATATTACTGACAAAATGGGGAAAGGCACTAAAATTTATCATGTGGATACACAACATAGCATGGCTGTTACATGATGTCATAATATTTTTTTAAACTGCATTAGCAACTAGTATACACTTGTTCTATGATCATGCACTGGCTCACTTCAGAGTCAAAATTAAAAACAAAACAAATACACAGATGGAAATAGGTGCTAAAAATGTAAAGCAACAGGTTTATTTTGGGATTCTTTCATCTTGCTATAGTAATGATTGTAGCCATTGAAATATCTTGCTTATTATGTTGGGGGGATTATTAATTTTGAAAAATATTCCTGGTCTCAAGGCCTATCACGTTGGTATCCTTTATGCTAGGTGCTGTACACATGGAGAGAAAGTGACAGTGCCTTTAAAAAAAAAAGCAGCTTTTAGTTTAGCCTGCTTCCCGGCACCTAATCCAACTGTGCCAGCACAGTTCCAATGTGACTAGTGTTCAGAATCTCAAACTACCTCTGTGCCTTTCTGCCATGTACAACTTGATGTGAGGCATATAAACCTAGAGCCGCATTCATTCTTGGTATAACCCCATTAAATGGGGTTACACTAGGAACAAACTAAGCCTTTAATTCTAGGAATTCATTAAAAAAAAATAAGAGCCTTTAATCCTAAATTAAGTTTTAGCTAAAATATCAGGAGGCACGTGCTCCTCCTAAAACTCAGGGCCAAATGTTCAAACCTGTCCCTAAATTGTCCATTCAGATTTGGCTCAGGGTGTAAGAAACTGCACTGAGATCATGCCAGGTCTGAGTCTCACAGGTCTTTCCACACGCTCTGGCATTAGTACCATCCATCACATATATCAAAACAAACAGGGACTGTTAATCCTTAGGTTATAACTGACACCATGACAGTTGTTTATTACACCAGAGGCCACCTGGACTCTTGTCAAAGATGATAAAGTCCATTGAGTTAGTAGCATTTTGGATATTCAAGAATCCAAATCCACTTAACATTCCACTTAGTGACATCAACTTTTGTACCCAGGTACCTCCCCTCAGTTAACACTACAGTAAAACACAAAGACATAGCAGCAAGCAATAGCCTGCTGGCTGTTAATCCATAAAGCAGAATGCCATAGGTTCATATCCATGGTCTTGTGATGGGATAGACATATTCTGCATATAATTAGGAAGAAAGGGGTTAATTCCTGCAAAGGGACAAAGGCAAAAGACCAGCCTTGCTCTAGAGAACTATATTATGCTTGCCAAGCACAGAGTTTACTCCTAAATTCATCAAGGCAGAAATTTAACCAGAAGAGGAAATTATCTGGGCTGATCAGAGAAGGAGGAAGTGTTCGTTTCCTATTCTACCCTGCCTAGGGAGACTCCTAGGACTGATCTTGAACAAGGAGACTGAAGGTGCTGAAAAAAGAACTCCTTTGGGCTGTGTTTACATCTTCCACTCCAGGAGGAGAGAGAGAGAGAGAGCTGTATTCTGTCTAGCAGGTGGAGCTGAATCAGAGGGCTGGCCCACAACAGGATAAAAGGAGGATTTTCAAAACATAGTAACTACCACCTTTTTAAGCCCCAGTATAGGGATGACAAGTTGGATTGTAACATGTCGGCTAGTCACGGTGAATTCTATGGGGAGCTTGGGGCTCCTATCAGCCAACTAAGGTGTTAAAGCACAACTTCCCCTTTCCTTGCTACAGTTTTAAAATGGGTTAGCAAACAGGCCAGTGCCTTACTCACCTGTCAAGTGCCCTTTCATGCACAGACGCAGCGCTTCTGGGGACTTGACCTCGTGCCCCTCCAGCTGGCCACTTCTTTGGCCTCGCAATGACCAGTCCCAGCTAGCATCTTCTCCTGACTCCCTCTCCAGGTCTTCTGTGGCCCTGCCCTTCGGCCAGGTCAAATAACAGTTCACTCCCCTTCCAGGGGAACTAAGGGGCCAACTTAAACTTCACAAACAATGTCCAAACTTACAATTCTTCTGCCCTTCTCAGGCTTGACTGAAATCTCTTGCTTCCTGGCCCCTGCAGAGATTCTCTGGAATTGCTTCTTCCCTAGCAGGATTTTCCCACTGCTTCCCTTTGCTAGGGACTCCAGCAGTATACCTCTGAGGAGATCTCTGCCCTCTATGTAGGCCAGGGGTCGGCAACCTTTGAGAAGTGGTGTGCCAAGTCTTCATTAATTTAAGGTTTCACATGCCAGTAATAAATTTTACATTTACAGAGGTCCCCCGACAGAACTCCTGACTGGCAGCAGGCTGAGTGGGCCTGGCGGCAGGGACCCCGGCTGGCACGGGCTGGCGGATAGAACCCCAGACCTGCAGCGAGCTGAAGGGCTTATCCTGCTGCCGATCTGGGGTTCCAGCTGCCACCCATGCTGCCAGTCTGGGATTCTGTCCACTGGCCCCTGCCAGCCGGGGTCCCAGCTGCTGGCTCCACTCAGCCTGTGGCTGGCCCAAGGTTCCATCTATCCAGGCCAGCAGCGGGATGAGTGGGGCTGGCAGACGGGACCCCAGACCATCAGCACAGGCAGCAGACAGAACCCCAGACTGGCAGCGTGCTGAGCCGCTCGGCCCGCTGCTGGTCTTGGGTTCCGTCCGCTGGCCCTGCTCAGCCAGGGTCCTGGCTGCCGGCCCCGCTCAGCCCGCCGCCAGCTGGGGGTTCGGTCCATTCAGGCCAACAGTGGGCTGGCAAGGGGCCAGCGACCAGAACCCTACACCGGCAACTGGCTGAGTGGGGCGGTGAACGGAACCCCAGACCGGTGGCGGGCTGAGCGGCTGAGCCAGCTGACGGTCTGGAGTTCTGGCCTCTGGCTCCTTCCAGCTGGGGTCCTGGCCATTGGCCCCACTCAGCCCGCTGCCAGCCTAGGATTCCGTTCGCCAAGGCAGGTAGTGAGCTGAGCGGGGCCAATGGCCGGGACCCCGGCTGGCAGAAGTGTGCCAGTAAAAATCGGCTTCCTTGCCGCTTTTGGCACACATGCCGTAGGTTGCTGACCCCTGATATAGGCCATATCTCAGGGCTCCCACTCCCTGTGGATGAATAAACCTCACTCCCTTAGGTTTTTCCCAGAAAGGAACTCCCCTTGTTCCTCTTTCCAGAATCTTCCTTCTTTCCTACATTCCCAGTTCTGTTCAGACAGTACCCTCGTTACTGCACCATCATCACTGCAACTAGGGGGAAGAGGGGCAATCTTTCTAATTAAGTCCCATTACATCCAGCTAGGGTCACTGATTAGTCCTTACGTTGCCAGCTCATCAGTGAGGTTGAGGATAGCTGTTAAGTCATGGGCAAGGCTGAGCCCAGCTTGCCTCAAAGGACTGGCCAGTCCATGACATGATTTAAGAACACACCTTTTTTCCTAATATAGGCAGCTCAGAGTCTCTAGTCTAAAGCAAAGACAGCTTTATCCCTGTCAGAGGATTATGTTGATGAACGGAGGCTAGGTCTACACTGGGGTGGGGAGGGAGGGGTTGACCTAAGGTACGCAACTTCAGCTACGCGAATAGCATGTTTTAGGTCGATTTACCTGGCTGTGAGGATGGCGGCGAGTCGACCACTGCCGCTCCCCTGTCGCCTCCACTTCTGCCTCTCACCGTAGTGAAGTTCCGGAGTCAACGGCAGAGCGATCGGGGATCGATTTTATTGAGACGTGATAAAATCGATCCCCGATAGATCGATCACTACCCGCTGATCCGGCAGGTAGTGTAAACGTACCCTGAGATTGTCAACTAACTCTGTTATTTTTTTTCCTTTATTTTCACTTCCCACAGCATCAGTGAACCACCTTTTTCTCCACTTCACAAAACCTATCACTAGTGTTGGCAGTCAATAGACCCAGAGACTGTACCAACCCCTCACTCCTAAGGATGGCTTCTTTAGGTCAGGTTTGAAAGACAGCTACGGCTGCCACTATTATGCCTCTGCAGATGAACGTAAGATTTTAGTCTCCAGAGCAAAGCTGTCAGTCCAGCACCTTTCACTGCCACTAACTTCATTTAGTGCAGCTTAAAAATGCATACACTTAAAAAGCGAAGTTCAGTCGTCTGAGTGCAGATGGAAATCTTCCCTTTTAAAAATCAGTACTAAAATTTAAGGAAAAGCCTGAACTGGTTTTTTAACTCCCTCCTTCTTTTTTTGTATGTTTTAAGTCTATTCAGTCTCACCGGCCCATTCAGTCCTTGTCCTTTTTAGGGAATAGCAAGTTTTGTGTTGTGAACATGTGTCTACTACGATCTGGATGGAGACAGCCACTTCACTACACCTAGACCAAACTGGTTTATACCAATACTTGCTCAAGACTTAAGCCCTTCTCTGTCAAGCTTTTAGAGCTAAGCCCCAACTCCCCTTAAAAATCATGTTTGGAACAAGAAACTTTCACAGACCATGGATGTCTCTATGGTAACACAATAAGAACATCTTGTTCTATCTAACAGCTTTATCTGCATGTTTGAAAGTACAGTCAGACATATTTTAAACTGGAAAGTTCAGGCCAGTATCAAGGTATTTTTCCCACTGTGAACTTTAGTGTCCTACAAGTGGGGACCTGCATGTACTCTTCTAAGCTTAATCCCTAGCTTAGATCTGATAGCACTGCCACCAACCAGAAATTCCAGTACACTCCCCAAAACCTTCCCTGGGAAACCCCTTGGGTCTTAAAACAAGGAGAAATAAACCATTCCCCCTCCTAGACTTTCCCCTCCCTGGGTTACCCTGAGAGATATACTGATCCAAACTCCTTGGATTCTAAAACAGAGAGAAATTAACCTTTCCCCCACCTCCTTTTCCCCCACCAATCCCTGGGGAGTTCAGACCCAATCTCCTTGGGTCTTAAACAAGAAAAAAAAATCAATCAGGTTGTCATAGCTTCCTGCTCAGATTTGAACCTTAGCGTTCATAGCCTGAGAAGCTAGCATGAACCCTCTAAGCTTCATTACCAGCTTAGATCTGATAGGCTGCCACCAACCAGGAATTTCAGTGCCTGGTACACTTAGGTCCCCCAAAACTTCCCTGTGGGACCCCAAGACTCAGATGCCCTGAGTCTCCTAACAAAGGCAAATAAACCATTTCCCCCACCTCTCTCCCACCCAGAATTTCCTCTCTGGGCTAACCTGAGAGTTACTGAGGCAACCTTTTTACATCACAATACCAAGAAGCATGTCTCTTCTCTTCTCAAAGCAACCCCAGACAATGAACAGATAACTTCTCATCTTCTCCCCCTTATATCTTCCGCCTGAACATCGGACGAGTTAAACACAGAGCAGTTTTCCCTCACCCCCGCTCTTCCTTTCTCCACCGAAATCCTGGTGTGTCACTAAAAAAAAATCAACAGGTCTAGAAGCAAAATTATTAATTAGAAAAGAAAGAAGATAATGAATACAGTTCCGGTAATAGATGGTTAGAATACAGGTTTTCAACTATAGAACAAGAATAACACAATAGAAACAGGGATAAACAGCCTTATCAACAAACATACAATTAATAGTACTTATAGCCAATACACATAGACTCCACCAGCAGCCCTACACAGATGCAAATACAGCAAACATTTAAAAGACTTACTTTGCTACTTGTTGACTAGTCTCAACTGGAAAGCGAATATTAGAAGGACTGGAATATCCTCTATGCTGAAGGCACAGAACAGACAAGACCAAGACCTAAGAACTCCCAAAATTCCTCCCTTAGAGCTTGAAAAATCCGGTTGCCTGATTGGTCCTCTTGTCAGTGTTTGGTTCCTTGTTAACCCTTTACAGGTAAAGACATTAACCCTTAGCTACTGTTTTCTGACAGACAGTTCTTAAAAAAAGAAAGCTTTAATTAAAGAAGAAAAAGTAAAAATTATTCTGTAAAATCAGATGGGAAATTTACAGGTCTTCAGTATTATTAGGGCTAGAGGACTCCCCCCCTGCTAAATAAAGTTACAGCAAGAAGAGTAAAATCTCCTTCCAGCAATACAACATTGCAGTTAAGACAAACATAAGACTACTCCGCCTTTTCTAGCTAGTACTTACTATTTTGAACATGAAAGACTGTTTCAGAAAGATTGGAGAAAGATCTCGTTGCACATCTGGTCCCTCTTAGCCCCAAGAGCAAACAAAGAACAAAAAAACAGCACAAACAAAGACTTCCCTCCACCAAGATTTGAAAGTATCTTGTCTCCCGATTGGTCCTCTGGTCAGGTGTCAGCCAGGTTCACTGAGCTTCTTAACCCTTTACAGGTAAAAGAGACATTAACCCTTAACCATCTGTTTATGACAGCCAGCCAATTCTAAAGCAGTGCTGGAAAATTAAGGATATAAGTTGAACTCCTAGAAGTGAAAAGACAACGAATGTTTCCAATAGCCGTATGGTTACTCTATGGGAAATGAGTGGGGTGGACTCAGTGCAGTATCTAGTACAATGATTTTCAATCTATGGTTTGCAGACCCCTGGGAGCCCACAGATTATGTCTAAGGGGTCCACAAAAGACTGAAAGCTGACTGAACAGAATTCAACTATATATACAGACAATAGATTTCCAAAGGGATCTGCACTTCCATTTGAAAATTTTTAAGGGTCCACAAATGAAAAAAGGTTGAAACCACTGATCTAGCACAGAAGCGTCCACACTACAAAACCTACCACTGCAATGGGCATCTTTCCTGTCAGTCTCAGCAGAAAGCTCAAGGGCCAAATGGTCCATGGAGACACAAGTCGTTTCTCATCCTCAAGAATGGTCCCTCCAGAAAGGAATTGCAGCACATTGTTGAAATGCCCACAGTGATCCTAGAAGACCTGGTGTACCCCTTACAGCCATGGCTCATGAAACCTTACACGCAGAGCCATCCCTAAGGGGGTGCGGGGCCTGGGGCAGAAGTGACAGATTCATATCTTCTAGGACCGACCACACTGGCTAATCGCACTGGCCCACTGGTTCCCCCAAAGCACAGGGCCCAGGGGGGTGGGCAGAAGTGATGGATTCATCTCTTCTGGGACAGACCATGCTGGCCAATTGCACTGGCCCGCAGGGCCCAGAAGAGTACGGGGCCTGGAGCAGTCGCCCTGATTTGCCCTACCTAAGGGATGGCTCTGCTTACACAGGAAACCTTGATAGCAGTAAGGAGCAGTTCAACAACAGGCTGAGTAGGAGCCTGATGACTGTGGAACGTGCCTTTGCCAGATTAAAAGTGCAATGGCGATGCCTTTATGGCAGGTTAGACCTCAATTAGGATAATATTCCCACGGTCATAGCCACATGTTGTATGTTGCATAATATTTGTGAAACTACCAGTGAAAGGTTTGCTCAGGGGTGGAGTGCTGAGGCAGACCACCTGACTGCTGATTTTGAGCATCCAGCTACCAGGGCTATCAGAGGGGCCGAGAGAGGGGCAATTTGAATCAGGGAGGCTTTGAGGCAACACTTTGAAAATGAGAACCAGTAATGTATAACTCTGTGATTATCACATTACATGTAGTTTTCCTAGGAAGCAATGGTGAAATTTGAGGCCTTACATTCAAATAAAAAAATGATTAAACGGCCTGTGTATGTATTAGTAGTGCCTGCTATCTCAATCTGTAGGAAATAAATAAAGATGTTTAAACTTTGCCTCCATTGCATAAGAAACAACACACACACACAAGGGCAGACTTTCAGAGCTGTGTGTAGGTCCAGCTATCATTTTGAATGTCTAAGGGGGTGGAGTGAAAGGGAAACCGAGAACTCCCGGAAAGTCGAAAAGACTGTGCAGGCAGAATTTGTGGGGGGCATGGAAAAGAGTTCTGAATGTTCTGCAAGGGAGGGCGGGCACACATCTACTCAGTCTGCAGCATTATTAAGGACTTCAGCATCTGAGTTTGTTCCTCCATGACTTTGATCATCCGTATAGTCCTTAACGAACTCCTGATTTTCTTTTCTGCACTGTCTTTCGGCTTCCCTCCACTCCCTATGTTCCCTTTTCTCTGCACTGGAGAACTCCAGTATCTCCTGGCACATGTCTTCTTTGCTCCATCTCGAGCACTTTTTTTTATCTAGCGGAGATACTCTGTCAGTGGGGGGAGAGGCAGGGTTTGACCCTCAAGGCCACATCTGCAGAAGCACAAGAAAGAATGCACAGAAGCATGATTGTTAAGTTCACACACAGCATTGAAACATGTCAGTAAAATATACCTCTAGTAACAACAATCGCTTTCTCACTGACTCTTGGCAAACACTCATCTCGGCAAACACACAAAACATGGTGAATGTTGGCTTGGGGGGTGCTCTACATGGGGTAAGAGCACTCTGGAAGGGTTGCAGTGAAGCAAAATAGGGAAAAATTCTTAATTCGCTCACACTTTTCCATAGGCAGGGGTCATTGTAGCAGATATCTCACTCCTGAGGATAAGCAGAGAAGCAAGGGTACATCTACTACATGCTTTCAAGTATATGGGTAGACATGTTAGTCTCTATCCACAAAAACAATGAGGAGTCTGGTGGCACCTTAAAGACTAACAGATTTATTTGGGCATAAGCTTTTGTGAGTAAAAACCCACTTCTTCAGATGCATGGAGTGAAAATTACAAATGCAGGCATAAATATATTGATACCACTACTACTATATGCTTGTAGCTTTCGCCCTGGTCCCTATGACGCTTGTTTGTGTGACACTTTGGTCCCGGCACAAGTGATTGCCAAATCATGTGAGAAAGTTTCCTGCAATGGGGGAAGGAACAAAGCAGCTCTGCCAGGGAAACGTCGGCATTGGATTGCCAAATACCTCCAGAAAAGTTTCCTAGAATCTCTCTGGAGGGTTCCCATGAAATCTCAGCGTGCATCAACACCCTGTTCCACTGTACAGATTAGCTGCACAGCGAAATGTCCAGCACACAGAAACACAGTCAGCCTTGTACATTTCTATACCCTGAACCCACCTCTGTACTACTTAAACCACAGCCACTTACCAAGTGTCTCCTATCCTGTTTCTTGCTCTCCAGAGGGCAACTGCTGAGACAACTCCAGAGTGGTGAACAGTTTCTGTCCACCTGCCCCACCGGACAACCCTGCCATGGACTCCATCTCTTCATCAATGACTTCAACCTTCAGATTAGGTCCTCTTTCCACTGCCTCCAGGCCCGCCAAAGTATCTACGGGACTTTTGGTAGTGGAGGTGGGGTCATCGCCAAGGATAGCATCCAGCTCCTTATAGAACCAGCAGATCTTGGGTGCCGCATCAGAGCGACGGTTTCCCTCCCTTGCCTTATGGTATGCCTGCCTCAGTTCCTTTATCTTCTCTCTGCACTACACTGTGTCTTGCGCATGCCTTTTCACACAAGCCTCGAGAAACTAGTCCATAGGTATCAAAATTCTTATGGCTGAAGTGCAGCTGGGACTGCACAGCCTTCGCTCCCCAAATACTGAGCAGATCCAGCAGATTCACAGAGATCCAAGTGGGAGGGCATGCCATGGTCACCAAGGAAGATGAGATGAGACCTCTTCATGCTGAGCAAACAGGAAATTTCAAAACTTCCCAGTGCTTTAAAGGAGGAGGGGTGGATGACTGTTTACTTGGCTTCAGAGCTGTGAAGTTCAAACTGCTGACAAGAGTGGTATTATGGATATTATGGGACACCTCCTGGAGGCCAATTAAAGTGATAAAATTAAGTGTGGTGTCTACACTGGCATTTTCTCAATAAAACTTTTGCACCTTGTGAGGGTTGTTTTATTTTGTGGCCATAACAGGGCATTTTTGCCTTCAAAAGTTGCATTGTAGTGTGTACGCATCCACTGTTTTGTTGACAAAAGCTGCCTGTTGTTGACAAAACTCTGTAGTGCAGACAAGGCCTTAGACTGTAAGCTCTTCCTAAAAGTTTTTGCATTGTAAAAATGGGACCCTAATCTCCACTGGGGCCTCCGGGCATTTCTTTCTGTCATGGGGCATATCATTCACCATGGCTGGGATGCCTCCTCCTGGTCACTCTAGGGATTAGCTCCTGAGGTAGACACCTCCCTTTCTGTGACTTGCACTCCATCACTCAGTCTCTCTCTCTGGTCTGCAGCCCCTCTCTCACTCCAGGAACCACAGTGTCCTTTTTGTGACTTAGCCCTCTGGCTGGTCACTCAGTGTTCTCTAATTCTAGGGTATCAAAGTCCCTTCTCCCTAGCAGCTCTAGGCACTCTTCCCTTCCACTGCCTCAGTGCCACTCCCTCAGTGGCTGGTAGGGGAACCCGGGCCAACCCTCTACCCCAGGTTCCAGTCCAGGGAACCCTGGCACCACAGTTCTGAGCTTTCCTCTCTGAGCCCCCACTGCTCCTTTCCTGGGCTGTTTCCTACCACACTTGGTTCCCCTTCTGTCTCTGGGTGTACCAGCTGCAAAACCCTCCTCCCTCTTCCCAGGGAGTGACTTCTGCCTGCAGCCTTTCCTAGCAGTACCCATCTGTTGCCAGCTACCTGGCTTTATACAGGACTCTGTTCTTGAGCAGATGAACCTACTTCCAGTTAGTTCCCTGATCCCTGGCTAGTCCTCCAGGTGCAGCCTCTGGACTTGTCATAAACAGATAGCTAAGGGTTAATGTCTCTTTCACCTGTAAAGGGTTAACAAACAGTGACCTGCAACACCTGATCAGAGGACCAATCAGGAGACAAGATACTTTTAAATCTGGGTGGAGGGAAGCTTTTGTGTGTGTGTGTTTTTTTCTTTGTCTGTTGTCTCTCTGGGTTCTGAGAGTGACCACACGTTACCTTCAGGCTCTCTAACTCTTCTGTTCAATTTTGTAAGTACAACAGAAAGGCGGTTTAGTCTTTTTAATTGTTTCTTTATTTGCAAAGTGTATCTAGGCAGAGAGTTTAATGTGTATTTGGGCTGAAAGTATTTTTAAATTGTATTTCTGCTGGAAGCTTTTTCTCCCATTTCATATAGCTAAAGACCCTTAATATTACATCTTGAATTTCCAGAGATTCTTCTATTTTTTCTTCTTTTATTAAAAACTTTCTATTTGAAGACTATAATGATTTTTTACCCCGGGTTAATGTAGGTATTGAGTCTGTCTCACAGGACTTGGTGGTTGAGAGAGAGAGAGTGGGGTGGGGAAAGGTAATTTTCCTCTTTGTTTAAGATTCAAGAGTTTGAATCACGGTCTCATCTTCGGATACCCAGGAGGAAAGGCCTGGGAGGGGGGAGAAGGGAGGAGAAACCTGACTCTCTCATGTGTTGTGATTCAGGAGTTGAAACACGCGGTGATCTTCTGGTGTACCCAGGATGGGAAAGAGCTGGGAGAAAGAAAGGAGGGGGAAGAGAAATGGTTTATTTCCCCTTGTTGTGAGAACTTCAAGAATTTGGTCTTGGGCCCCAGGAAAGTTTTTGGGTGACCAGACGTGCCCCAAAACACATATATTTTTCGATGGTGGGCCTATCAATCAAGCTGGTAATTAAGCTTAGAGAAATTCATGCTGGTACCCCAATTTTTTGGACTCTAAGGTTCAGATTGGGGAAAGATACCATAACAGGAGTTCATTAGCCTGCCTGGCCACCTTAACCTTTTCAGTCCCATGTAGGCCTATCACACTATCACATAGATATTAAATAATAAATATTATTCTTTCTAATTCAGCTCAGAACTCTTAATTATTATTACCCCAAATATAACAATCATCTGCCCCCAAATTCCTCTAAAATATAAAATATAAATAAACTATTTCACATTTGGGGACAACGTACACCTTCAAATAAGTGGCCCTGCTATGGGTTCCCGCATGGCCCCACAGGATGCCAACATTTTTATAGCTGACTTAGAACAAGGCTTCCTTAGCTCTCGTCCCCTAACGCCCCTGCTCTACTTGTGCTACATTGATGACATCATCATCTGGACCCATGGAAAAGAAGCCCTTGAGGAATTCCACCATGATTTCAACAATTTCCACCCCACCATCAACCTCAGCCTGGACCAGTCCACACAAGAGATCCACTTCCTGGACACTACAATGTTAATAAGCAATGATCACATAAAAGCCACCCTATAACAGAAACCTACTGACCGCTATACTTACCTACATGCCTCCAACTTCCATCCAGACCACACCACACCACACGATCCATTGTCAACAGCCAAGCTCTACAATATAATCGTATTTGCTCCAACATCTCAGATAGAGACAAACACCTACAAGATCTCTATCAAGTGTTCTTACAACTACAATATCCACCTGCTGAAGTGAAGAAACAGATTGACAGAGCCAGAAGAGTACTCAGAAGTCACCTACTACAGGACAGACCCAACAAAGAAAGGAACAGAACGCTACTAATCGTCACCTTCAGCTCCCAACTAAACCTCTCGAGCGCATCATCAAAGATCTACAACCTATCCTGAAGGACGATCCATCACTCTCACAGATCTTGGGAGACAGGCCAGTCCTTGCTTACAGACAGCCACCCAACCTGACGCAAATACTTACCAGCAACCACACACCACACAACAAAAACACTAACCCAGGAACCTATCTTTGCAACAAAGGCCGTTGCCAACTCTGTCCACATATCTATTCACGGGACATCATCATAGGACCTAATCACATCAGCCACACTATCAGAGGTTCGTTCACCTGCACATCTGCCGTCATGTGCCAGTAATGTTCCTCTGCCATGTACATTGGCCAAACCGGACAGTCTGTACATAAAAGAATAAATGGACACAAATCAGAAGTCAAGCATTATAACATTCAAAAACCAGTCAGAGAACACTTCAATATGCCTGGTCACTCGATTACAGACCTAAAAGTTGCAATATTATAACAAAAAAAACTTCAAAAACAGACTCCAATGAGAGACTGCTGAATTGGAATTAATTTGCAAAACGGACTCCATTAAATTAGGCTTGAATAAGGACTGGGAGTGGATAGATTATTACACAAAGTAAAACTATTTCCCCATGTTTATTTCCCCACACACACACACACACTGTTCCTCACACCTTCTCGTCAACTACTGCAAATGGATCATTTTCATTACCACTACAAAAAGTTGTATTCTCTTCTGCTGGTAATAGGTCACCTTAACTGATCACTCTCGTTAGAGTGTGTATGGTAACACTTATTTTTTTCATGCTCTCTGTGTGTGTGTGTGTGTGTGTGTGTGTGTATATATATATATATAATCTTCCTATAGTATTTTCCACTGCATGCATCTGATGAAGTGGACTGTAGCCCATGAAAGCTTATACTGAAATAAATTTGCTAGTCTCTAAGGTGCCACAAGTACTCCTGTTCTTTTTGTGGATACAGACTAACACGGCTGCTACTCTAAAATCTAAAATATGAGATGTTATTTAGAAATGGAACCGGTCAAAATTTTAAATTGATTTTTTGGGGGGTGGAGGGTGCTCTTTTTGTTACTGAAAATTCATAGGAAAATTGTTGTTTAGTGTTTTTGAAATAAGAAATTTCTGAAAATGTATTTTCCAAAAAAAATAAAAATTTTAAATATCCCACTATGTAACTAAGCAGACCAAAAGATTAATTTAAAAAATATTTCTTGTTTCAAAAATTAAAATTTTTGGGGTGAACAGTTAGAATATAAAATTTTCTAAAAATGAAGCCTTGTCTACCCACAAAAGTTGCACCAGTTTAACTAAATTTGTTTATAAAGTGATCTAGTTAAATTAATATAATGCACAGTACAGACACTCTTAAATCAGTTCATGGGTGCCTTATATTGTTAATTTAAGTCAAAGAATTGACAAACTAAATCACTTTTAAATCAATGTAAGAGTCCTTACACTAGGGAGTTGGAGCAGTTTACTTAAATCGGTATTCTGTGTGTGTGGACAAGGTCTAAATAGCTTCTCTAACTGTGTGGTAATTTATTTTATTGGACCAGCTTCTGCTGGTGAAAGAGACAAGCTTTCAAGTTCCACAGAGCTCTTCAGCTCAGCTCAGTCCAATAGAAGATGTTACCTCATCCACTTTGTCTCTCTCATATCCTGGGACCAACATGGCTACAACAACACTTCTGTCAGAGTCAGCAGAATTATAGCAAATGAGAGAATTATAGGATAATGCAGGCATTGCTATGTAGTAAATAGGACCTTGATTCTGCAAAGACTTAAGCAGAAACATATGAGTCTCAAGGTCTAAAGTTCATACACAACTTTTATCCGTTAGGGTGCAGATCAGTATCCTGTTTTCCAACATCAATACTCCCTTCCCTTTCAACTCCTAATTTAAAATATCACAAACTCCTTCTTTTAAGTATAGGAATGTAGTCAGTTATAGTTCCACCAGAGACACTACAGCATATAACAGCTTCAGGGAGGTGTGATCTCCAAGAACAGATCCTACCAGTGCTAGCAACCTCTGAGCTGAATCACAGAGCAAACTGGTTTCTCTAGCTGGACAACTTCAATGAAGTATGAAACAAGCTTTTCAAAAAGTATCTCACAAAGAAAAACTTTGACACTGGAAAGAGACCATAGGCCTAAACTCAGTCACATCAGTCAGAGTCCAGACTAACAGAGCAGACCCTGGCCCTAGTGAGACAAACATTTACTTGTCAACTCTCTCCCTCCCAATCTTGTTTCTTATCTACTTTATCCTGTAGTCAAATCATAATCGTGCATGCACGATCAGACAGAAGCCTGCTGTGAATATAATTTCAGAAATTAAGCTTCAGGACTTCACAGCTGTGTCAAGTAGATGCTGTGACTAGGATGCAGACGCAATGAGCCAATGACTGCCCTGATTTATAGGCTCCATATGACAACCCTTTAAGAAGTCAGCATCCCATTTACACACAAAATAGCGCTGTGGCCTTCTGCATTCAGAAACAATCTGGTCTGAAATACAAGGGACGCCAACAGGAAAATAAACACCTGACAGAGGCACAAAGTTGTACTGATTTATGCAGTGAGAATTCCTAAGTATCTAACACAGGGAGCTCAAGCTGTTCGGTGAACAACAGCCCACGCACCCAGAGGTGAAATATGGAGATCCCAGTGGACCCATGGAAGAAGTATACCTGCAAAATGTTGCAACTAAAAGGGCTTCGTAAAAAGCTGCAGAGCGATAGCGTCAATGTTGACATACCACCTTAGTCAGGGACGTTAGTCTGTTTGAGCAAGGCAGTTTCCTTTACAGGCAGGTTCACTCACTAACCCATATTATCATGATTCCAGTTTGGGTTCACTAGGTGGAAGGAACTTGGATATTTCTTATGAGCAAAACCACCAGCATCTAGAAAACCCAGTCACTCAAGTGGCAAGGAGGGAGTTTACTGTCATCAGGAGCATTACCGGCTATTCAACCTTGTGTTGCTCTCCTCACTGCTTTCAATCTGCTTCTCTCATTTCTCAGAGGAATTCCCATTCCCATTGATCTGAGTCCGACTGCTTCCCTAATGACCATGCCCAAGAGTCCAAGACAACAAGATCACTATCTTCTGAGGAGATGCACAAAGATCATCTTATATCCTACGAAATCAGGAGAGGGCAACAATGGAAGACATAATGGAGTATATAGACCTATGAAAAGTCTGGTGTGGGGCAAAACCAAGATCTGAGGGAGCAACTGCCCCTCTAGCCCCATAGCAAATGAGGCTCCTGCCTCTGAGCCCTGCACAGGTGGACTCATAGAAACTAAGGCACCTGGGTTCACAGGCAGAGCAATGCAAAATGTAACCCCAATAAACATTTGTTTTAGGCTTGCCAAAACATCATTAAAACGTGTGGGGGTAACACATGTGGCACATCCAGATTAGCTGGGATAAAGGTTTATCAGCACTCATTCAGGACAAGCTGAGTAACTGATTCATAGCCTCACCATGGATGAGCAATGCGACCACCCCAAACTGACACCCATCAAAACTTTATACCACCCCCACTCCACCCACTCACACAGAGGAATCACTTCACCCAAGCGGCAGCACAGCCACCTCTGGGGTGGAATGCAGCAGGCATTGAACAAGGCATAGTAGAGCTGGTTGGGAAATGACGACGGAATATTCAAATACAACTTTTTGTTGACATTTTTCTTGCCATCACGAGCACGGCGTAGCAGGCTGTGGCAAGCAGTGAAGAAGGATATTGTATCCAATTGAAAATGCTGGGGGAATTTTAGGAAGGCAGAGTGTAAGTTGGAAGCTGGCCAGGATCCCAAAGTTAACACCCCGTCTCTTACATAGTGTGGGAATTTTAATGAATCAATGTTTCATCCAAAAGGTGGCAATTCCAGCTGCCCAGTGCCGCATGCTCCATACTGCGGGGCTTTGACTCATGCCCTGGTAGAGGGAAGAGCACCACTGTGACAGAATGCACCCCGTATTCACACTCTATACACCATTGTAGTAATCTTGGTACAAAATATGCCTTGTGAGGTCTCACTAGAAAACGAATAACTTGCTGGTCAACAATATCTTGGTAGAATGTGTGTAGCAACATTATATGTAAAGTTATGAGTTCCCCCTGAATGATGTTGTCAGTACACGTTCAAACCCATGTAGCTCTGATGAAGCAGAATTGCTCAAGCAGGTCTTAAAACAAAGAGTGTGTGTTTACCTCAATTTATGTATAAGGTGTAAACAATAAGAGGGGGGAAGACAGGAGAATCTGCATTTCAGCAAACCAGTAAGAAGAAACGGCATGGAACCTCTTTCGCCATCAGACAACATGTCGCTGCCTTTACTGTTTGAATGAACTTTAACTACACGTAACCCTCAGGAAAATGCATTTCAAAGAGCAACTGAACTGTAAAAGTGAGAGGGAAAAACAACCCAACTTATCTGTCCCAGTCCATCCCTCTCTTTTCCACCTAAGACCACCATAGGCTGTTTCTTTGGAATTTGAGAGGACAGTCTGACCTGAAACTTGGTCAGCAATGATGCTGGGAACCTGGATAAGAACTTCACCTTTTAAGTTTAGAAAGCATTTTATCTTTATCTTTCTTGTAACCATTTCTGACTTTAATGCCATGTTACTTGTACTTACTTAAAATCTCTCTCCTTGTAGATAAAATTTTTCTGTTCTTTAATTAAAACTGATCCAGTGTTGTGAATGGGTTTGGGGAACTCCATTTAACGGAGCAGACTGTTGTATGTTGATCTTCTTAGAGGGGTGTCGGACCTAATATATCTGGGCTATCCAGGAGAGGGCTGGATAGTGCAGAACACATGTTTTTTGGGAAAATTCGGTAGTGGGAGTGTGTTGGGGTCACCCTGCAATAGAGCTGCCCTCCATAGGATGGACGGGGGAACCGCCCCAGCACCCATGCTTTGGGGGCCCCATGCTTCAAGGGGATGTGGGGAGGGCAGGGCAGCCCAGGGGGTTAGCGGGGGGCCTGGCACCGGCAGCAGGGGTTGGACCTGTCCAGGTATTTCTTTCTTTTTCTTGCTCATAGCCCCCCGAGCTTGGGCTCAGTCTCTGTGGCAGCAGGAGGGAGGAACCCAGCCCCAGTCTGCTTTGCTGGCTCCCAATGTCGCCTGCCACCACAGAGTCCTAGCGTCCTGCAACAACTAGTGCCAGGGCAGGCTGACCCAGGCTGATCCTGCCCTTCCACCTCGGATGGACCCTTCCTTTTTCTGGCAGGACACTCCACCAGTACAGGGGGCCCCCTCGCCCCAGCACAGGTGAGTGCCAGCCAGTAGTCTCCATAGTCTCTTGCCCATCACCCAGCATTGGTGTCCCCCCAGTACTCCACACCTCCCCCTTCCACTGCCCTTTCTCCCTTCTCCCAGCACTGGGTGGGGTCCTCCAATGCCATCTCCAGGCCAGGGACAGCCCTTATCACCCCCCTGCCTCAGGGTCCTCCTTACCTTTCAGCTCCCCAGTCGTGGGGGTCCCCTCCCTGCAGTACCAGGACCTGGGGTCCCACAGCTCTGCTCTCTCTACCATCCACCAGGAGTGGGGTCCTCCATCCATCTGCTTTTCCGCCTCCCCTCTCCCTCCCAACACCCTGAGAAAACAGATCTTAGAGCCCCTCCTCCATGCTGGAGGGTCCTGGGGTTCCCCAGCACCAGAGCACATATAGGCCCTCCAAGAGCCACCCAGTTCCCAAGACATGGGCTCTCAGTGTTGCGAATGTATAATTACATTTTTTAAAAATCCACTGAGGGTAGCAAGACCATATGCACCTTGATACCAGTCAGCTCTGTGTTCTTGGGGAACCAGGGCACAGTATCCAGCCTGTCTGACTCACGAAAGACACCCCCCAACCCTGGTCTCTGCTTGAACCAAAACTGATCAGAGAAAAGACTTGCAGAGAGCAGTGAAGGGCATTGGGAGACACACCTAGACCCCTCCTGACAATGGTGACAGAATTAAGGCAACTCCCGTAGCCTTATCTGCATCAAAGATGGGACAGGGAAGCATCTTCATTAGCACAAAGAATAGAGATTCCATGGCAAGAACCACACTGAACTCTGGGACCAGAAAAGCAGAGAAGCACTGCATCATGGGAATCTCTGCTCCAGATGCTAATGAACCTACGCCTGCCCACACCCAGCTCAGCAGTTATCAGACCAATTCTAGTAATGAAACCTTGAGTGATATCCAAAATAACCTGCGTCTGACAAAGTGAGTATTCACCCACGAAAGCTCACTCTCCAAAACGTCTGTTAGTCTATAAGGTGCCACAGGATTCTCTGCTGCTTTTATCCAAAATACTGAAGCTGCCTACTTGCATTGTGAGCTCCCTGGAAGAAAACACCACCCGTAGCCAAGAGTGATCAGCTCCTATTGTCTAGCTTAAAGAAAACCCTTGAGTCATCAGTTTGCCCATAAAGAAATTTAGTGTTCTCCCTTGAACCTTTGTTGTTTCTCTACAAAAACCCTTACCTATGTTCAAGTAAGTGTTCTGATCCATGGATCCAAACTATGCATCAGTTCCACTGAGACTCCAACTTCTCCTGATGGGGGCTCTACCTGTCTCCAGGACTCAGGACCCTGAGCTACCACTATCACCTGGGAACCCCAACCAGTTCAAGCCTCATGGAGTGGGTGTGATCCCCCTCTTTCTCTCTCTCTGTTTTCCTTTCTACCTCAGGTATAACTTTCTAACCTTGACTTGTTTGATCAGGTGTAGTTTTTTATATATGACTTTTGTAATCTTCAATAATTTAGCTTATGTTGGATTAGGCTCTGCTTGTGTAATTATCACTATTATCCAATAAATAACTTTTATGGTTAAGCTGGTTGCTTCCCTCTCTCTCTCTGAACTTTACTCTTGTATTTTTAGCTTCCCCCATTCACTCTGCAGCAACGCTCCTTTTACCTAAGCTAAAGATCCCTGCAGCACCCAAAATACTGTGGGGTTTGCTCATCAAGTGGGTTACTACCAGTACAATTTTGATGTGAGAGTGGGGATAGGGACATGCTGAACCTGTGACATACGAGGGTGGCAGCTTGGAAGTGCTGCTTGACCCAGTCCACTGAGTACAGGGGCAGGGCCGGTGCAACCATTTAGGCAAACTAGGCGGTTGTGTAGGGTGCCAAGATTTGGGGGCGCCAAAAAGCGGCGCCCCCCCCCAAATTTTTAAATGGTTGCAACCGCTGCTGCTGCTGGAGAGGTAGTCTGAGCTGCCGGTGGCAGCAGCTCCCTGCAGCTGGCAG
>NC_133769.1:159415448-159528632 GCF_003597395.2 Chelonoidis abingdonii | reverse complement strand
GGGGGGGGGCACAAGATGGAAGTTTCGCCTAGGGCGCAAAATATCCTTGCACCGGCCCTGTACAGGGGCATATAAGGGTGGCAGCCTGGAAGTGCTGTTCGACCCAGCCTGCTCAGGCTTACTCTATTCCAGCGCGGTACCTGTGGCACATAAGGGTGGCAGCTTGAAAGTGCTGCTTGACCCAGCCCCCTGAGTCCAGAGACATATAAGGGGTCAGCTTTCAACTTGAAAGTGCTGATTGACCTAGTTCACTCAGACTTGCTGTGTGTGTGTGTATGTTTTCATCCAGTTCTGGGGCTAGAGGAACCCAGGTCCTGGAGGATAGTTTCATTGGGAAGGGACTTGCATAAAGGAGAAGTAGCGCTCCATATGAAAACACACGTGACACAAGCAGTACATTGATAGAATTACAGAATCCCCCCGCAGAAGAGTAACCTGAATAAATGAGCATACCCCAAAGTAATGGGCAGAGCTGGTAACAACCTGAGAAGTAAGTTTGCTGCAAGGAAGTCCATGCAGGTGGATTTCAGAATGTAAACGGCACGACACTGATCGTGATCGGTGAGGTTTTTTTTAATTATATGAACTTCATTATAATTATAAAAAAGCACTACAATATAATATAACAACATTATAATTATACAGCTGGGCACTATCAATATTTAACCTGCCGTCAGCAGCTGCCGTTGAAAGTTCACTGTAACCAGATTTCATCTATATAAAAAAATGTTAAGGGGGGCCAGGCTGATTTGCCCCAGGCCCTGCACCCGCCTAGGAATGGCCCTGCCCTGCAAGCAGTAACCACGGCTGCTGGAAACCGAGTGTGGCTGGTGTTTGCTGACAGGCTGCTGGGATCAGAGCTACCGGACCAGGGCTGTGGCTTTACACAGACACTCAGGGTGTGACCTGCCTGCTGTTTGGCTGTTTGTGAGGGGCTTAGTATGGGAATTACAGCAGCAAAGCACTCTGAGGAACCCCAGGCTGCAGGGCAAGGTGACACAGCACTTCACTGGTCTGGATTGCACCCCGCATGTCATAACCACCTACTGCAGTGTTTCCCAAGTGTGAAGTATGCCCCTTTGTGAGGGGAGACAGAAAGGTTTAGCAGTGGGCAAGGGCATGGAAGATTACATTAAGGATTTTAAGGTTGCCAAAGGAGACCTTAGCTTTCAAATGTTTGGGAAATGCAGCATCCTAGGTTTTCCTCAGAGGTCTCCCATCTTTATATTAGTCAGGCTTGTCCTTCATTAACTTGCAAGAAGTAATGAAGATAGCCACATTACACCACCTCAGGCAATCTTTGCTCTCCATTGCCCCTCAAGAAGGAGAGTCTCCAACCTGAAAATCACAGTATGTCTGGTGAATGTGAAGTAAGGCCCAAGAGGCACACTGGAGTCATGAATGAGAGGGGTTTGGGACTGACACCCCCCTCGCTTCCACCAGCCGCTCAGAAAATTGTCATAGCAGGGAGGGGAGGAAAAAAATCATCTTTCAGATCCAGGCTTGAGACAGGACCCAGTCTCCAGCTAGCAGGTGCCCAGTTTCCAGTGGAATGGAGGAGTTCAGTGCCTGCAATCCAGTCCAGAGTGCAGGGGATTACTAAGCCTTTCCTGAGGTTAGCGGTGTGGGCTAATGGTCTCTGGGGAATACCATCTGGGATGAAGTTGCAGCAGAATCTTATTAGGGAAGATGGAGAAGGGAAGAAACATAGATCACATGATTTGTGGATGCCCATATTTAAACAGGGCAGACTAACATCAAAGACGACCTAACACTGATCACAGATGTTCTTCCCCATAACCCTTCCCTTCCATCACTAAATACTGCATATACAGGAACCTTTGCAAGAGTTGCAAACACCTATTTTCTAAGCTGTCACTGCCTCTATTAGAGGCTTATCTTCCTTTAGCTCACACAAGTTTCCTAGCAACCTCTTTGCATGCATGTTAACACCTTCTAGTACAGTTACCTGTGGCCTGACCGTCCAGGGTGAAATCTTCAAAATCTGTGCTTCAGAGTTACATTTTGGGGAGTTGGCTTGATAAAGAAACAAACCCCTTCTCTGCACCAGTGGGTACAAAGACATTTGTGGTACGCAGCTTCCCTCTGTCTGTTTTAATGAAGGTATATGGCTCATGGTGAAGGAAGAATCTGCAATAATGTCATATTTTGCAAGAGATTATATTCTGGAATGTCATCGACTGGGCTTCCTCCCTGTGCAAAAACATTGTCCCACCCTCTCCCTGTCTGCCCACTCAGCAACCTCTTTCCCTTGCCCTGGAAGGAAATTGAAAATGTAGTTTCCAGGATCACTCCATGTCTGTAGGCTGCCCCCATGGCAGTTGGCTCTCTAGAGAGCTGGTGCCAAATACAGCAAAGAGACAATATTTCAAATTTCTTTGCCTGTGTTGAACAGGGTTTAAGGAAGCAGAGAGCTGCCCAGTGAGTCCTGTTGGGCTTAGAATCCCCAGAGCTGAGAGCCGCCTGGGGTGGGGGGTGTCCAGTTGGATGCAAAATTCCAGGGAGAAAAGAGCAGCTGGAGGAGGGGAGGAGGTATACTGTTGGACACAGCATCCCAGAGGACAGGGAGTAGGTGCGGGGGAGGGCACATTGGACAGGGCATTCCAGGGGGCAGGGAGCAGCTGGGGCGAGGGGATGCATTGGATGAGGTGTTGCAGATTGCAGTCAGCCAACCATGGAAAAAACACAGAGGCAAATCAGAGCAAAAATGGAAACATTATATGAAAAACCCTTTGTCTATCTCCTATCTGTCGCTTTTAGCAGCTAGATGTTGCCTCTCATATACTGCAGCCTGAGGCATTCCCTATGTGGCCCATACCTGTAAATAAACCTGGTGCTATTTTAACCACTCCCAGCCCAGCCTCACCACTATTGCCAGCTGAATCCAGCTGGCAGGAGCTGTCAGTGTTCCAGCATGAACCATGCTGTGCGTGCACTGAGAGCATCTGCACAGCAGGGAGAGAAGTTTCACCAAAAGCCCTGAGTGAACACTCAGTAACCAGAATGAATGAGAAATGTTTCCCCGTGAAGAGTCGGTACTGATGGTGATTTATTGATAAAGCTACAGCAGGGGAGGAAAATCAACCCATTCAGCACATCTCTAGTTTATTCCCTCAAGAAGAATCAGCTAGCACCAACCATGCTGGGCACATCAGTGGTGCTTATCTCCCGCTACCTCCCACACTAACCCTGTTAATAGTATGTGCTAATAAAACAACACTGCAAGTAAAATTCACAAGCAATCAATTAATTTGGATACTTCTATATGAATGAGCAGCAGATGAGAGCATGGACGGTCTTGTTAAGGCACAGACCTGGATGTCACAAGACCTCAGATCTTTCCAGCTCTGTGACTGACTTTAAAAATCACCTTCCCACTATGTGCCTCGGTTTCCCATCTAAAAAATTAGGATCATACTCCTCTCCCATTTAGGGGTGATATAAATCTTAATTAGTCTGAAAAGGTGTTTGAGATTCCTAGATGGGATGTGCTCTAGAGTGTACTGACCTATACGTGCATGTCCATATCTCCCACTGAAAACAAACACACTGTGCAGATAAAGAGTCTGCGGCTGAGGTGCACATTTTAGGCATCATGCTGCATTTTAAGGCAAACGCTGTCTCCCTCGTGTCTGTTATTTACACAATGATTAATGAAGAACCACTTGTTTCGCCGTTGTTATTTCAAATGGGCTTCTACAGCAGAAAGCAAGAGATCTAGTCCTTAAAGCTCTCTCCAGGCAGAACTCCCATTGACTTCAGTGGGAGATCCAGGCCTTGCAGAACTGGGCCCAGTGGCTGGAAAACTAGAGTGCAGCTCCCAGGTGAAAATGTCTCCCTCTAATTACTGCTCTCAGCCTGCACATTAACAGCAGCAGCAAGAGGGTTTGTAATGCCTAAGCTTGTTAGCATCATGCTCAGTGAAGGTCCCTAAGAAGCTATGTAAATAAGTAAAATTTTACAAATTAATGAGCTTTCCTAATTGAAATTATCCTTGTAAATTAATAAAATTGCAGCAAATACACAAACACTGTGGAGGGTTCTTGGAGGGTGTATACTAAGGCATAGGGTTTTTGAAGGAACCCAAAGGAGATGGACACCCAAATATCATTAAAATTCAGTAGGAGTTGAGTGCCTGAGTATCCTTTGAGTCCTCATCCCTGTGAATGGAGATCACCAATACCCTGTGCCATCAAGATCATTGATCAACTTTAAGGGCACTGATTTAAGGGCACTGATCATGCCACTGACATCTGGACTCACCCTTCTTTCATAAGTCAGAGAGGTAACTGCATCTGCCCATTCATACATTCAGAATTCCCACAGTATATATACGAGAGGCCAGCCCATCCTCCAGTTCAGACAAGCTCTGTTCCAGCTCACTCCTCCCTCTTTTGTCCTGTTCTCCCACAGTGGATGGGAGGAGCACTTCATTCCCTCAATAAGGTACCATGGCATAATAAAATCCCTATGGTATTCTTCATTGGCAATGAGGCAAAACCCATAGGGTTCCTGTATGACACTTCCACTAGCATTTTGCCTCCTGCCCAGTGGAGACCATGACCCATCAGAGCAAATATGTTTACTAATTTAGTACCAATAAGGAAAATGTGAAAAAATTTGATTTTTTTTTTTGGTCCCTTCCATTCTTGCCCTTCATATGTATTTCAGTTTCTTTCATAAAGATGCTCTCAGATCAGTGAAGAAATAACTTAAATCCAGTTAGTTTAAGTCAGTAGGGAACTAATTTAAGCTAAATTGATCTAAGACACTTCTAAACTGATTTAAGAGTGCCCATAGAATCATAGAACTGTAGGACTGGAAGGGACCTCAGTAGGTCATCTAGTTCAGTTCCCACCACTTAAGGTAGGATAAGTAATAACTAGGCAATTCAGGACAGGTGTTTGTCTAACTTGTTCTTAAAAACTTGTAATGATGAAGATTTCACAACCTCTCTAGGCAATTTGTTCCAGAGCTTAACCACCCTGACAGTTAGGAAGTTTTTTTCTAATGTCCAACCTAAACTGCCCTTGCTGCAATTTAAGCCCATTGGTTCTTGTCCTATCCTCAGAGGTCAACAAAAACAATATAGCTCCCTTCTCCATTTAACTACCTGAAAACTGGTATCATGTCCCCTCTCAGTCTGTTCTCCAAACTAAATAAACCCAATTTTTTCAATCTTTCCTCATAGGTCATGTTTTCTAGAGCTTTAATAATTTTTGTTGCTCTCTTCTGGACTTTTTCCAATTTGTCCACCTCTTTCCTGAAATGTAGTGCCCAGAACAGGACATAATACTCCAGTTGAGGTCTAATCAGCACAGAGTAGAGCACAAGAATTATATCTCGTGCCTTGCTTAGACCACTGCTGCTAATACATTGCAGAATTATGTTTGGGGTTTTTTTGCAACAGCGTTACACTTGTAACCCTTCTGCCAGTGAAGCCAGCAGCAACAAGGGCTGGGTTTAGTATCTAGGGGTTCCTTTTCAACAATACAACACAAAACCGGCTCAAGCCCCCACCCAGTGACCTGGGACAATTACACAACAACCCTGGACCCCTCTAAGAGGCAATACTTCCCCTCTTGCAAGCACAAAGTCTGAGTGTAGCAAAAAAAAAAATTAATAAATGGAGGGAAGTAATTCAGCATTAATTTGTGAAACCACTACAACTAGGGATCATAAACATAAAGCATGAGGGAAAAACAACCACCCCCAAGTAAGATGGGCAGTGTCCTTTTCCCCTCAGGTTCTTAAGTCCAGCAACCCAAAAGTCTCTTTAACATGCCTGACCCTTCTCTGCACCCCACTCACAGTTGCTGTCCTTGGCCAGTGCAGGCCCAGAGTTCAGAGGTTCATCTGCAGAGTTCACCTCTCCCCCTGGGTGGAAGGAGGGGTTCAAGGAGGCACCTTACATGCTCCACTGTGCCTCACTCATCACCCCAATGGCTAATTGCATTGGCCATGCCTTTCTGCGGGGCTCTGCTCTGGTCTCCTTGCCATACCTCTCCACCAGCCTGACTACTCACCAAGACAGCTTCAGGGCCCCCCACTTACCACATCTCTCCGTGATTTCAGCTGTTAATGGAGGAGCCTCACTGCTGGTAAATACCAGGCAGTCTCTTAGAAAAGAGACACTCTCCCAAAGTAAGACTAACATTTAGACCTAGCAATCAATAACTTCTGTTCTGCAGCATGTAACAAGACTCTCAAATGAGTCTAAATCACCTTATTTATTAGGCCATGGACAGAGGAAGGCTCAAATAGCATCTAGAACCCTTAAGCAAAGCCCACACCCTCTCTCCACTCATTGGCTGTTGGAATCCACGTCCCCTGCCTAATGAGTGTTTTTTCAGTTGAGGGTGAGTCCTTCCATTGAGGTATGCCAGGTATAGTACTGCTGCCCTCATTTCACACAACAAGAATAACAGCCCTTTATTACTCCGGCCCCAATAACAAGGAGACTGGGGATACAACACCAGCTACAAGTGATCGTTTGGGCAAGCAATCCTATTATGCCAAGCACGGAGGCAGGGTGGGTGTGTCCATGCAAACAAGATCAGCTCCTGAAGTCCTTTCCCACAGCTCACCACTAGATGTCAGGGGAGAGCTCATTCAGACTCTGCTTACACACTGTTGACTCATATTTAGCCTGTGATACACTCTGACCCCTAGTCCCTTTCCATAGTACTCCTTCCTAGGCAGCCATTTCCCATTTTGTGTGTGTACAACTGATTGTTCCTTCCTAAGTGGAGTACTTTGCATTTGTCCTTATTGAATTTCATCCTATTTACTTCAGACCATTTCTCCAGTTTGCCCAGATCATTTTGAATTTGAATCCTATCCTCCAAAGCACTTGCAACCCCTCTCCCCTCTCCCAGCTTGGTATTGTCCGCAAACTTTATGTGTACTCTCTATGCTATTATCTAAACCATTTATGAAGATATTGAACAGAATTGGACCCAGTACTGATCCCTGTAGGACCCCACTCGATATCCCCTTCCAGCTTAATTGTGAACCACTGATAACTACTCTTTGGGAACAGTTTTCCAACCAGTTACACACCCACCTTATAGTAGCTCCATCCAAGCTCTAATTCCCTAGTTTGTTTATAAGAAGGTCATGCAAGACATTATCAAAAGGCTTACTAAAGCCACATCTACCACTTCCCCCCTCCACAAGGTGTGTTACCCTGTCAAAGAAAGCTATAAGGTTGGTTTGACAGGATTTGTTCCTGACAAATCCATGCGTCTACTTATCACCATATTATCTTCTACATGTTTGCAAATTGATTGCTTGATTATTTGCTTCTTTATCTTTCTGAGTACAGAAGTTAAGCTAACTGGTCTGTAATTCCCTGGGTTGTTCTTATTCCCCTTTTACAGATTGGCACTGTATTTTCCCTCTTCCAAGGCTCTGGAATCTCTTCCATCTTTCACAAGTTTTCAAAGATAATTGCTAATGGCTCAGATTTCTCCTCAGTCAGCTCCTTGAGTATTCTAGGATGCATTTCATCAAGCCCTGGTGAATTGAAGACATCTTCCTCGTCTAAGTAATTTTTAACATGTGCTTTCCCTATTTTATCCTCAGATTCTATCTCATTTTCGTTAGCATTCATTATGTTAGACGTCCGATCGCTACTAAACTTTTTAGTGAAAAGTGAAGCCAAAAAAAGTCATTTAGCACTTCCACCATTTTCACATTTTCTGTTATTCTCTTTCTCTCCTCATTGAGTAATGGGTTTACCTTGTCCTTGGTCTTCCCCTTGCTTCTGGTATATTTGTAGAATGTTTTCTTGTTACCCTTTATGTCTCTAGCTAATTTAATCTCATTTTGTATCTTGGCCTTTCAAATTTTGACCCTACATACTTGTGTTGATTTTTTACATGTATCCTTTGTAATTTTACCTAGTTTCCGCTTTTTGCAGGGCTCTTTTTTGAGTTTCAGATCACTGAAGATCTCCTGGTTAAGCCAAGGTAGTCTCTTGCTATACTTCCTATCTTTCCTACGCAGTGAGATAATTTGCTCTTGTGCTCTTAATAATGCCTCTGAAAAACTGTCATCTCTCTTGAACTGTTTTTCCCCCTAGAATTGCTTTCCATGGGATCTTATGTACTAACTCCCTGAGTTTACTAAAGTCTGCCTTCTTGAAATTCATTATCTTTATTCTGCTGTTTTCCCTCCTACCATTCCTTAGAATCACAAACTCTGCCATTTCATGATAACTTTCGCTCAAGCTGCTTTCTGCTTTCAAATTCTCAACCACTTCCTCCTTACTTGTCAAAATCAAATCTAGAACAGCCTTTCCCCTAATTGATTTCTTCACCTTTCGAAATAAAAAATGGTCTGCAGTGCATTCCAAAAACTTGTTGGATAATCTGTGCCCTTCTGTGTTACTTTCCCAACAGAGTGGGGTAGTTGAAGTCCCCCCAACCTTTGTGCTTTGTACGGTTTGTATGGTTTTGTTAGTTATTTACAAAAAGCCTCATCCACCTCTTCTTCCTGGATAGGTTGTCTCTAGTAGACCACCTACCATGACATCACCCTGGTTTTTTTTACCCCTTTTATCCTTACCAAGAGATTTCAACAAGTCTGTCTCCTATTTCCATCTCAACCTCACTGCAAGTGAATACATCTTTGGTATACAGGGCGAAACCTCATCCCTTTTTACCCTGCCTGTCCTTCCTGAGCAAGCTGTACCCTTCTATACCAATATTCCAGTCATGTGAATTATCTATCATGTCAACTATGTCATAGTTGTGATTATTCATTGGTATTTCTAGTTCTTACTGTTTATTCCCCATACTTCTTGCATTAGTATACAGACATCTAAGATACAGATTTGATTGACCTTCTATGTTCCCTCTTGTCTCTCCTTTATCCCTGTTATAATGACTCATGCTCCCCCCAGAATCCAACCCTTCACCCAGGTCTCCATGTTCTTGACTTACCTGTGGGTTTTTGTCTCCTGACTCCCTCAAACCTAGTTTAAACCTAGTTTTAACCTAACTTGATTAGCCAGTCAGTATCCAAAGATACTCTTTGCCTTCCTCAATAGTTGGACCCTATCTCTGCTCAGCAGTCCTTCCTGGAACAGCATCCCATGGTCAAGGAAGTTGAAGCCCTCCTGCAACACCACCCTCGCAGCCAGGCCTTCACCTCCAGGATGCATCTGTCTTTGCCTGGGCCCCTAACTTTGCCCAGGAGGATCAAAGAGAACACCACCTGCGCTCTGAACTCCTTTACCCTTACTTCCAGAGCCCTGTAGTCACTTCTGATCTGCTCAGGGTCATACCTTGCAGTATCAATTTTGCCCACATGAATGAGTAGCATGGAGAAGTAGTCAGAGGGCACAATGATCCTCAACAATCCCTCCATAACATCTTAGATATAGGCCTGTGGCAGGCAGTAGACCTTCTAGGATACCATGTGAGGCTGACCCCTGGGAGCCTCCATCCCCTTCAGAAAAGAATCACCAACCACCACTACCCTACATTTCCTCTTGGGATGGTGGCCACAATATTCCCAGCCTTGGGGTACAGAGCTTCTCCTCCTCCACCTTTGGAGGATGATTCCTCATCCCTTGTCACCAGGGCAGCAACGGTTCTTCATCACTAAGGTCAGTGGGTTGAGAGCAGGAGTGGAGCACTGCCTGATGCCCAAAGTAGACAGCAGTCAGTGTCCTTCCTGTGACAGAGCCTCTCCTGGTGGTGTGACAGCAATCCTCCCTAGTTGAATAGCCTCCTCAGCCTTGGAGGTCTCCATCTGAATATTTTCAATGAATTTCTCATGGGCACAGGTGCTCCTCAACCTAGCCACCTCCTCCTGTAGCTCTCCCACCTGCTTCCTGAGAGCTTCCACCAGCAGACACCTTTCACACTGCATGGTCTCCCCAGCCTGGCTTTCTATGAAAGAGAAATGCAGGCCATAGACTTTGCAAATCCACACCAGGATCTAGGTAGAGGCCTCTATCCAGTATGTAAAAGATTGTTACAAGGAGGAGGGAGAGAAAATGTTTTTCTTAACCTCTAGGTATAGGAAAAGAAGCAGAGAGTTTAAATTGTAGCAAGGAAGGTTTAGGTTGGACATTAGGAAAAACTTCCTACTGTCAGAGTGGTTAAGCACTGGAATAGATTGCCTAGGGAGGTGGTGGAATAGCCATCATTGTAGATTTTTAAGAGAAGGTTGGACAAACACCTGTCAGGGATGGTCTAGATAGTACTTAGTCCTGCTATGAGTGCAGGGGAACTGGACTAGATGACCTCTCAAGATCCCTTCCAGTTCTGTGGTTCTATTCTATGATCTATGGCCAGTGTCTGGATACAGGTGCAAGTGGAGGAGACAGGAGCAGTATCGGCACTAGTGGTACATCCTTTCCTAACCATACTGATTATACCCTCCTACAAACTCCATCTCAAATTCCCTGTTTGCTGTCGCCTGTTTGCTAGCTCCCCTCGGTCACTTAGCCTCTGGCTTTTAAACTCTTCTCTCCTAGGTCAGCCCTACCTCCTCGTTAACCACACAGTGGGAGGGCAATCACAAGGCTGATCAAAGATGATCAAGGTAACAAAAACTCAAGCCCCATGAAGAGGTTTGCATCAGTTTAGCTAAAGCAGAGGAGGCATGTGTGCAGAGAAGCTGTTAGCTGGTGAAGAGTCACTGTATGCAGGTGGCATTTCTATCCTGATCCTACACATTACCTCCATGCAGTATGTAGTGTCCAAACTTACCCCCTTCCTGGAGTTTCATTTACTGAAAACAAATAACAAACACATCTCAGCCTGAACTTCTTTCTGACGCTGGCTAATCCCTGCAGGATCCTGCTAGCTCCTTCTGCCTTGGAAAAACTCTTGAGTTGGAATTAATATGATCCATCTCATCAGATTTCCAGAATGAGTCAGCAGAATAGCTCTGCATCTCTGTTTAGCACCCAAGCACCTGCTACTCTGTCACAGTCAGATATTGTTTATGTTCTCACTTGACCGGTGAACAAGCAAACTCATGTGTGACTTCTTCTGCATGCAAATTTTAAATCTAGTTTCTATGAAAATCCCTGTGGGCACACACTTGAAATTCATTCTCCACAAATGTTTTTGTCACTAAAACTCAGTTGCTCACACATTTGCAGAACTCAAGCAGGAGAGGAGTGCAAGCATGTTCCAAAAGAATTCACCTGGAAATTTAAATAAATATTCATTTAAAAAATCAGTATTTGCCCCATTCTAGCTACACTTTTCAGTTTCTTGAACATTGCTGCAAATTCTGGGCTCCTGCAAGGTCCTAAAGCTGGCACTGTAATTCAAGCATGTTAAAATGAATTATAAAAGGAAGGGATGGCTAGGGTGAATATGTTAAATATTGCATTCACACAAAACATTTTCCCCTGCCTTTTCAACAATATTTTGGTACAAGGAAATGTAACATAGGTAAGCAGCTAACCCTGTGACTAAAGATTTATACACCAAACTTAGCAAGCATTACCATCAAGTGGCTGGATTGCTCCATGATTCTCTGTTTTAAGTAGAGAAGTGGCCTGAAACAAAACCCTAGAGCCCAACTCCTTTGCTAAACTTCAATGAAGTTCAGATCTGGAAACAAAACATGCAAGTGACTCCTTCCTCTATAATGAGCTGAGCCAAAATCTCTGCTCCAGACTCCAAAAAATTTTAGAGTGGGATTTCAACGCTCCAAACATTGAATCTCAAAGTTACTCGTTGTTTCCACTACACGGTAGACTGGCCAGGATTTCATAAGAGCTGATGTCCATTGTAAAGCTCTCCTGACATGTTAGCTTCAACAATAGAACCACCCAAAAATTCTTTCCAGCTCTTTCAGTACAATGGTAAGGGTGGTCCACACAGACCAGCCTCTTATTTTCAAGTCCTTTCAGTTCCCTTCCATCTCTCTGCTGGAAAAGCAGCAGCAGCAGCAAAGCTTAGCAATGAGAGCTTCTTCAGGAAAGTGAAACACTGTACTGGATTCTCTCTGCTTTTCACGCAACCGCTTGGTCTAATTTCTCCTGACATTTCTTCCGTAATAGCAACAGCAACATGTCAGGAGTAATTAGACCAAATGGTGGTCAAGTCCCAGAGGAGAATATACATCTGCCATGATCTGCTCCCACTTAAAAAACAGGGAGCCTTTCCCCGACTTGGGGAGGGAGAAGAGAAAAGAGGGAGAATCGTGGCGTGACTTTCTGGGGAAGGAGCACAGTCAACAGCCCCAAGCTGGTAGAGACGCTGTGGCAATGTTATCAGATGGCTAGCATTGTGTTGTTGTTTTATTTAAATGCTCAGATCTACTCAAGCAGTGATTATAATGCAATTAATGCATGGCTAGGGGGTGCTGCAGACAGTTAAGGTCTCCCCCGCAGATTGATACAGAGAAAAGTACAACAGAGTTTCCCTATGAAGTGTTGTTAGCAACACAAAATGGTCTTTTAAGGTAAAGAGCCCCATGCATGGGAGAATTTGAGATTTGGAATTTTTTAAGGTTATAATGATTCTTATTAACATAATGACCTAGATCATGATCTGTGCCGGAGGAGTGCAGAGCATAACTCTGTAAGAAAAGCACAAGTTGACTCGGCATTCTTCCAATGCTGGGCTGTCTGTGCACCAGATCAGTTCCCAGGTGTAACTTACTAGCTGGTTTATAGGCTGCTCCAGCAACCAATATGGCAACTGCAGGTCTTGGAGTGTTGTGATGTTCTAGCTACTGGCCCTTTTCTCTAGCCATATTCCCCATGCCAACAGCTGGGGGGGATGAGAGTTTATAGGAGCAAGTTCTATGCTACGTAAAGATCCTCCCATGGTTGGCTATCCCAGGTTGACACACTGCAGCACTGACTCTAGCCCTTTATCTCTGGAATTGAACACTTGCTTTCAGAAACCAGACACAATTTTCAGCTATGCACAAGCACAGAGCCACGTTCATAAATCAGGTAAGTAGGTGGGACTACATGGAAGCCGATGTATTTGTACCTGCTTAAACAGAGGCTGAAGTGAGCTCATAATATTTTCAAGAAAGAGGTTGTGAAGGCTAGGACTATAATAGCGTTTAAAAGAGAACTGGATAAATTCATGGTGGTGAAGTCCATAAATGGCTATTAGAAAGGCGGGTAAGAAATGGTGTCCCTAGCCTCTGTTTGTCAGAGGATGGAGATGGATGGCAGGAAAGAGATCACTTGATCATTGCCTGTTAGGTTCACTCCCTCTGGGGCACCTGGCATTGGCCACTGTCGGTAGACAGGATACTGGGCTAGAGGGACCTTTGGTCTGACCCGGTATGACCGTTCTTATGTTCTAAGAATGTCATAGTGTTTTCAAGGCTGCATTTTAATCAGTGACACTCTGCCCCATTTCCTTTATTGTCAATACTTCTGCCTAAACTATTCTGCAAGCAGTCACAGAAACCACCATATAAAACCAGAAGCGTTTTCAGCTGTAGCTTAAATTCAGCACTGACATAAATGCATGCACTTCTAGTGATGTCACTGGGGTTATGCTCACTTTTACCAAGGCTGATCTTGGCCCTGTACCTGGGAGATAGAACAATTTTATGAAATCAGGTGTTAATATTTCAAGGGAAGGGAAGTGTGTTTTGTTGGGGAAAATTGTTCTAAATAATTGGCAACCAGTCTACTGTAAGCACATTTCAGTCCCTACATCCTGCACAGATTCTCCCCCCATCCCCCACGCCAAAAAAAAGTTAGTATTACTAGCATTGGTTGAATAGCAGCAGAAGTCCTGTTTCAAGAATCAGAGCCCTGCATTTGATTTGCTTTAGTCATGATGTCTTATTGGTATTTGCAGGTATTCGGACAATCACAGGGTGGATAATCCTGAGAACTTTCTGAATTTTAGCATTCATAACTATTTGTCGAGAAAGTTTACCATAGGAAGTGATTTGTTATTTTCCTCTTTTAGAAGTTCTTGTCATCCAGTCAGAAAGCAGAAATTCCACTTAGGAGGCCAATCACAAATCACAAATAACTAGCACTAAGTGGGTTGATACCATTTGCAAACAACCTACTGGCACAGTCTGAAAACTGTCATAACTGTTTGGTGCAATTCTTATGAACAGATGCTTTCAAAGAGATCATGACTAGGTCCCAAACAACTAATGAGCAGAAAGAGGGGTTAATTTGCAAAGAATAACATTCACACTGAATAATCCATACATCTCTGCTATGTACCAATATTACCACAAAAAGCCATAGCCTGGAGCATATAGAAGGTATGATGCATGGTGTTAAATGCTTGTCTTATTTGCTGCCTTTGTCATAGGCTGTATTCTTAAATCACAAAGACACAATGCCCTAGTGGATACCAAGCAGAAGAATGACTGCTCTCTGGCTTCCTTATCTTCTCCTTGTGGAAGCTTTGAATGCTGAATTGTTTTGCAACAGTATTCTTGGGACTCCAGTCAATCAGTCCAACCCGGGGGCCTGTAGCAGACGAGGAGATGTGATCAAGTAGGCACCTCACAGAGAAGTTCTGAGCAGATTATGCAGGCACTTATGGATCTTTATTTTAATTCTCAGCATGGCATTGTCACAATCGCATGAGCCCTGGCTTTCGTTCTATGGCATGGTTATTATGTTAATAACTATTCTCAGGAAAGGCACCGTGGATCAGAGAGATGTTTGCAAACAGTTCACGGCATTCAAGACTGAGTCGAAATCTGAGCCCTTGCTTGCCTCACTGCTAATGAGCAGGTCCATGTCAGGATCCAGGTTCAATGAACAATTGTTTAGTTTCAGAGACAAGTTTGCCAGCTGAAAACTATTGTTTGGGAACTCTGCTGGACTTCTTCTCTCACAGCTGACTGGGACATAGAGAGGCTATTGCTCTCTTTGTTGAATGTCCCCCATTTTCTCCTGTTCACCCGTTTAATGTTCTTCATGCCCCAGGAAGCGATTCTCCCCCTCAAAGCATGGATTGTAAAAGCAGCATGTTCTGACATGGTCTCAAGTGTTAGGTCATGCTTCTGCAGTTCCTTCTGGAGACTTGTGAACTCATACTGTGTGTGTCTGGTGCAATATGCATTAGCTGAAGTATAGATACACAAGATTTCCATTTGACTGCTGCTCAGAGGAGGATTCAGAGTATGTGACAAGAGCATGCCTGGAGTGGAGAATGCTGTTCAGAAGATCAAAAGAATGTTCAAACCATCACACGTCAATCATCTGGGGAAACTGAAATGCAGCAGATTCCTGAGGTATGGATTCAGTGCACAAAGCTGATCAAGTCCTGAAATAAATGAGACACATTGTGCATGGAACTGCTGACTGCCAAGTGAGCTGTGATCTATATGCCAGATACCAAAACCTGCTCTTTGCCTCTTTCAAATTTGGTTGCATATTTTTTTTTTACTTTCCATAAGACATTACTTCCTCTAAAGTTCCCTTTGTTGCTCCTGGTGTGATTCACAGCACCCATCCGTATTTACCCCCAGGATGGCTGATGTAGCAGGAAGCTGTTGTGATGGGGTTGACTCACTGTTAGTGCCTCGTGGACAGAGATGGTGTAGCAGCTTTCTTCCCATCAGGTCTCTTCTGCCAATGTGATGGTCTGCCTCTTCCTGCAGCTTGGCCCTCTGAACAGGTCACTTTATAGTCTCTCCCCTTCCAGAATAGTCCAAGAACAAAAAGCAAGGGGAAGTAACACCAAAAAAATGGCGTCCATAGGAAATAGAGGGACATGATTCCCTCTCAAGGCATGTCAGAATCTGGCCCTTCTTTCCCTCAAGGAGGAGCCTTCAGGCAGCAGTGGCTTAGGAAGCTCCCACCTTTCGTCAGGAACTGAGGGTTGAGGGTCTGTTCTCTTGCCTGCCCTGCCAACAAGGGAGCTGTTCTGCTCCCCTTTTAAAGCTCCTCCTCCAGCCAGTGCATGACTTCCACGTGTGGCAGGGTGGAGCTGCCTGAGCCCCAAGCAGCTCCTCAACCCCTTGTCATCCTGTGTGGGGTTTGTGTGCCCCATCATCACACTGTGTACCTTTAGAGATAGTCTGTCTACTGCGTACTGTACCTTTAAATATAGAAGTGTCTATATGCAGGGGCTGCTGGAGGCAGCTACCATTTGGGGTTCAAATCTGGACAGGGAATGGTGTGTGTTGAGCCTCGGTGTGTGATCTCTCTTATGTTATTTTGTTTACTAGTCTCCTTAGTCCAAGATAAAAATAAGTTAGATTGAACGGAGCATAGTTTGTTCCTTATGTATACGGGATGATATAACAGCTGCCTTTATAGCAGCCAGAGTTCCATTTTCACAGTGTTCTTCAGGTCAGATGTTCCCAGGAAAAGCAACACCTGGCCATCTTGCTTCAGAACTAAAGTTGACAAAAACACAGACCTTGGGTCAAGTTTTTACTAATGCCTAAGTGCCATTTTCAAATGTGACTTGGGCACTTAGGAGCCCAAGTCTCATTGAAAGTCCAGGAGATTTAAGCTCCTAAATCACTTGTGAAAATGGTACCTGGATGTAAGTAAAATTTTTACCCCTGGTTAATTTGTGCACAATCTGTTGAACCACCAATTCATGCAAGGATGGTGTTAGATTGCTATGTCTATCTGGAAGGCAGCAACAATACCCCACTGGTGCCAGGGAGAGCTGGGTGTCACAACTCATTTTCTAAGGGTTGATCTCATGCCTGATGCTGAATTGTGTGAGCAGATTTCCCCTGTCCCCACAGGACATTATCAGCTTGGAGGTGACTGAGTTACTTTCCATAAATAATGAATACATTAGACGCTCTTCTCTTGGCTAATTTCTCATGAGCTTTTCAAACAGTGAGGTCCATTGGTGAAGCTTTCCCATTTGGAACAGAGGGCTTTTGATGTAGGCTGTTTTTGCCTCAGTTTGATCACTCCTGGATCAACTAAATGTTCATGCGATACAGAGCACATTCTGTAGTAGCAATTAGAGGAAACTTATTTTGATTTCAATAGTGTTACACAGGATCAGGATACTTATGCACTTTGCAGCACATAAAATGAGTGAGAGCTGCCCCAGGTCTCACTTGTGCTGCTGGTCGTAGCCATTTCTGTGACATTATTGTGGGAATCATAGAACTGGGGTGGCTTCTGAAAAGTGAACTTCTTGAAAGCCAGAGAGTAATATGCTAGGCTTCTACAGCTCATATCCTTGTGTTACAGTTGCTTTGTCTGTGGTGACAATAGGAGTCTTTGCACAACAGCTTATGGGTGCATTGTTCAATTCTTGGCAGTAAAGCCTCTGACAAAGCTAGGGTTTTCCTGGGGGAAGGTTGAGTGTGTAGGGGGAGGTGGAAATCAAGATGGTCTTCTCTTGCCATTTGACATTCAGATATAAGTGGCCACTGGTATTCTCTGTCTTAGTTCTGAATTGACAAGTACACAGATTGTTTGCTGTTTTAAGTGGCTTTCCTCTATTCTTGCTATACAGACATTCAGGGCCAGATTCTCAGTAGTGTAAATTGGTGTAACACCATTAAGGATCTGGAATTTTATTTTTAAAGAGGGTCTAAGCCCCAAATATTCCTGGTAAATTATATTAACACACAATCCGTATAGCTGCCTCAGGAAATGTGCACCCACTGGAATCAGTGGGAGCTGTGGGAGTGCAGGATTAGGTTCTTGGTATTAATACGCTAAGAAAATCCTAAAACCTCAGTGGAAAGAGAGTTCTGTCCCATTTCTGTATTGCAAAAATCCCTAATACTCAGTTGTGACACTTGATGCAAGTAACCCTGCTAGCCACAGCAGAATTACAGCTTGTAACTTGGGTGTTACCAATATCTCCCCTGTAAACTCCCCTCCATTGTCAGGGAGTCACTTCTTAGGCCAGGTCTACACTGCGACTTTAAATCGGTTTAATGGCCGATATACCGATTTAACGCTGTACCCGTTCACACGACGTCGTCATTAATATCGAGTTAAACGGCTCCTTAAATCGATTTCGGAACTCCTCCCAGACGAGAGGAGTAGCGCTAAATTCGATAGTGATAACTCGGATTAGGGTTCGTGTGGACGGAAATCGACGTTATTGGCCTCCGGGCGGCATCCCAGAGTGCAGCACTGACCGCTCTGGACAGCAATCTGAACTCGGATGCAGCGGGCAGGTAAACAGGAAAAGCCCCGCGAACTTTTGAATTACATTTCCTGCTTGCCCAGCGTGGAGCTCTGATCAGCACGGCTGGCGATGCAGTCTGAAATCGAAAAAGAGCTCCAGCATAGACCGTACGGGAGATACTAGGTCTGATCGCTGTATGGGGAGACAAATCTGTTGTATCCAGCTCCGTTACAGAACACGAAACGCCAAAGCGTTTGAATAAAAAACTGCAGGATACACAGCGCTGCGTGACAAGCGTAACGGGAAGCCAGAGACTCAAATGGACGCTCATGAAGGGAGGGAGGGGGTACTGAGGACTCCAGCTATCCCACAGTCCACAGCAGTCTCTGAAAATTATTTGCATTCTTGGCTGAGCTCCCAATGTCTGTAGGTTCAAACACAGTGTCTGGCGTGGTTCAGGGAACAGCTCCTCAGTTTATTTCCCCCCACCACCACGTGAAAAAAAAAAGGGAAAGATTGCTGTGCTATGGCGTTTGCTCAATGCACTCCGCGAAAAAGGCGCCAAAGGGTTGTCTGCTGCCTTCACAAAGGGAGGGGTGAGGCTGTACCCAGCACCACCCGGGGCAGTGTTTTCTGCCCCATCAGGCACTGTGCTCTCAACACGGAAGTGGGAACTATGGGATAGCTGAGGAACAGCTACCCACAGTGCACCGCTCCTGAAATCGATGGTAGCTTTGGACCATGGACGCAAACAATCGATTTCGTGATCCCACTGTGGACGCGCTAAACCGATTTTATTAGATCTGTTTTGTAATATCGGTTTAAGCTAATTCGAAATAATCGTGCAGTGTAGACGTACCCTTACTTCTGGACACCATCCTTTTGGTTCCTACCCATGAAGGAAGCATTGTAAACAGCCCTTTTTTAAATGCACAATCACCTTTAAATAGGGTGACCAGATGTCCCAATTTTATAGTGACAGTCCTGATTTGGGTTTTTTTTTCTTATATAAGCTCTTATTACCCCCCACCCACTCCTGATTTTTCACATTTGCTCTCTGGTTACCCTACCTTTAAATAACATTTGTAATAACCATTTTCCTTCTCCACTCATTAATCCCCACCCTGCCTCTTCCCAAATATCAACAGGACTGTCATGGGAAGAAATACCAGTGCATGATTCTCCAGTGCCAGTGCTATGCTTTAGGATGCTTTTAACCCACTATAGTAACTCCTCACTTAAAGTTATCTCGGTTAAAGTTGTTACATTGCTGATCAATTAGGGAACATGCTCGTTTGACATTCTGCAATGCTCCCTTCTAATGTTGTTTGGCAGCCGCCTGCTTTGTCTACTGCGTGCAGGTAGAGCAGCCCGTTGCAGCTAGCTGGTGGGGGCTTTGAACCAGGGTAGATCAGTAGCCACCCTATCAGCTCCCCAATCCCCTAAGTTCCCTGTGCAGCAGCTGCCCAGCAGGCTAGCAATTGCAGCTGTCCCTCCCCTCACTTCCATGTGCTGCTCCTGCCCTCTGCCTTGGAGCTGCTCTCCGAGACTCCTGCTTGCTGTGCAGGGGGAAGGGAAGGAAGAGGGGTGCTGATGTCAGGGTGTCCCCCTCTCCCCTGCTCCTGCATTCTGCTTACCCCATCTTCAGGGGGGACACACCAGGGATCAGGATGGAGGGAGCTTGCAGCATCTGCGGTCTCAGCAAGCTGATCTAATTAACAAGGCATTGTACTTAAAGGGGAAATGAGCATATCTCCCTCCATTCCTGCTGCCTTGTAGAGTGAGAGAGTTAACCCTTGAGGGCTCAGCCAATTGCCAGTTCATCATTTAGCAGTAAGGGAAATATTCCACCCTCTGACTCCTCCACCTCAACCAAGCTTCACAATCATCATCACTATGTACCAATATTAAATTGTTTGTTTAAAACTTATACTGTGTGTGTGTGTGTGTGTGTATATATGTATATATATATATAGTGTGTGTGTATATATAGTCTTTTGTCTGATGAAAAAAATTTCCCTAGAACCTAACCCCCTCATTTACATTAATTCTTATGGGGAAATTGGATTCACTTAACATCATTTCACTTAAGGTCGTATTTTTCAGGAACATAACTACAATGTTAAGTGAGGAATTACTGTATTTCTCCCTAGTCACAAGATCTCATAGGCGGTGTTTGGTTGCCTTGCATCAGAGTTATGATGACAGTAGCATTGCGTCCAGCTTATGCCAAGAGCTGAACAGCTGGAATTGCACCAGCCCATATGGAACAGGATCTTGGATGGAGTTTCTCGGTGCTGCCCATGACATTTCTTGTCCCTCTCACATCTGTCACAGCCAGTTGTCAACTTCTTGACACAATGGAAGGTGCAGGGTATCACCAGATAAGGCACAGGAAGGAGCCAGCCTGCTGTTCCCTACAGATGCCACATCAGCTGTGGTAAAGTGTTTAATGGGGGCAAGAGGCATGGGGGTATGGAGGAACCACATAGAAAGAAAGATATGGGAGGAGAAAACGGGTCATTCAGCCGTCTATGCATGGGTGCTCCTGGGACAGCCCAGAAATAAGAGATAAGGTCAAGCTGATAAATTTGGATCCACAAGTTTGTCCTGATTTTGACCCATTTCTAAGAAAAATGGGTTTGACCTGGTCAAACAGTCCAACTAGCAACACCATAGACAGTGCAAAGGTTTTTGAGCAAGGAGCTATCCACTAGTGTTGAAAAATCTAAGCTTTTTGAAGCCATAAGACCAGGAACGGCTCTAGGTTTTTTGCTGTCCCAAGAAAAAAAATTTTTTGCTGCCCTTCCCCAGACCTGAGCTCCCCCCTCCACCCACCAGTGCCTCCTCACTCACACCCCCTGCCACCCCAGCACTGGGCTCCCTCCCAAACGTGGGATCCGCTACCAGCACATGGCAGCCGAGCCCTGGCCCAGCTACGACTCTGTCCCCATGTGAGTGGAGCTGCTGGGCGGCGTGAAGCAGGAGTACTTCCAGGTGGTGGTGCGGCTGCAGGGCGGCACGGAGAACACAGCCCCCTCCCCGGGCTTCGCGGCGCTGCTGGTGGCCAAGGTGGATCAGTTTGTGCTCACCGTCCTCACCCCCGACATGCTGGTGGCCAAGGACCTGGAGAGCCCCTCAGACCTGCTGCTTTTCAGCCTCACGGTGCCCTGGCCTAGCCCCGGTGGTTGGGAAGGCAAGGATCTCCAGCTGTGAGGCTACCTGCTCAGCACCAACGAGCTCAGCCAGCCGTTCACCTCCTCACACACTCCAGGAGCACCTCTCGCCGCCGCCGCAGCCCGGGCTCAGCTCCAGGGGACCCCACTTCCATCCCTCCCCGTCTCCTCACACACTCTGGGCAGGGCCGCCCAGAGGATTTAGGGGGCCTGGGGCAAAGCAATTTCGGGGAACCCTTCCATAAAAAAAAGTTGCAATACCATAGTAACATGTATTTGGAAATGTAAAAAATAACTAGTGAAATACATTCAAAAATTAATTTGTAATAATTTGAAAATACACTAAATACATTATTTTAAAACATTAAATGCTTTACTGGTATGTATACATTTGCAATTACATAATGGGCTGTTGCTGGGTGATGGTGATTGCTGGTGCCAATGAGCTGTCGCTGCCTGGGGGTGGTGCTGCTGTTGCCCAGGGCTGGGTGGGGAGCTGGGCTCTGGGCTAGGGAGTGCCTGGCTCACAGGGGCTGGGCTCAGGACTGTAGGGAGATGGGGTCAGGAGGTGTCTGGCTCAGAGGGGCTGTACTCAGAGCTGGGGGTCAGGGCTGTGGGGGATGGGGTAAGGGGTGCCCAGCGCAGAGGGCCTGGGCTCGGAGCTAGGGGTCGAGACTGTGGGGCAGGGCCATTTTTAGACCTATTCCACCAATTCCCCGGAATCGGGCCCCGCTCCTAAGAGGGCCCTGCACCCAGGTTGAATCCCTTCCCTGGCTAGAGGCTCCTTTTTAATTTTTACTCACCTAGCTGCGCTCTGGGTCTTCGGCAGCACTTCAGCGGCGGGTCCTTCGCTCACTCTGGGTCTTAGTGAGCCGAAGACCTGGAGCGAGTGAGGGACCCACTACCGAAGTGCCACTGAAGACTTGGAGCACTGCCCAGTGAGTATAAGCCCCATGTGTTTTTTTACACGTGTGTGTAGTTTTTTTTTTAAAGTCATCTCTGCTGGGGCCCTGTCGAAACTGTTTGAATTGGGCCCCACACTTCCTAAAGCCGGCCCTGCTGTGGGGGATGGGGTCGGAGAGGTGCCCAGCTCAGAGGGCCTGGGCTTGGAGCTGGGGGTCAGGGCTGTTGGGGATGGAGTCGGGGGGTGCCCAGCTCCAGCCCCGGCCCCTTACCATGCCTCTTACTCCCTCTCCTGGACAGCGCTGCAGCGGCATGGTGTCTTCAGTAGGGCCTGAGTTCCCGCTGCTCAGCAGCAGCTCGCAGCCCCGCCCCCTTACCAGCTGAGACACCAGGGGATGGGGGAAGACAGAGGCAGGGGAGCCTCTGACATACTCATGAGGGCCCCTGCGGGGCCCGGAGCCTGGGGAAAATTGTCCCACTTGGCCCCCACTGGGCAGCCCTGACTCTGGGAGCCCATCTCACAACTGCCGCAGCCCGGGCTCGGCTGCAGGGGACCCCGCCTCCCTCCCTGGCTCCTCACACACTCTGGGAGCCCCTCTCACCGCCGCTGCAGCCCTGGCTACTGCGGCGGTGAGAGGGGCTCCCAGAATGTGTGAGGAACGTGGGAGGGAGGGAGGCAGGGCCCGGGATGCAGGGAGGGAGGAGGGGTCCTGCTGCCGCTGCGACTCCGAGTCTCCCAAGTGTGGTGCGGTGTTTCCCTGCCAGAGTGGGCTGTGCAAGGCGGCGCTGGGCTGGGCAGGGCACGTGGATCCAGGCTCGGGCGACTGGCTGCGCCAGGGCTGGCTCCCGGCAATGCTGCCCCAAGCAGAAAAATGAAAAATAAAAATAAAAAAAGGGGGAGCAGAGTGCCGCCCCAAGCACATGCTTGGAGGGCTGGTACCTAGAACCAGCCCTGCATAAGACTGCCATTGCTAGCCTCTCTGAGGAGTTTTAAAAAAATGTGAACAAGGGCAAACCAGGATCCTAGGCACTATGATAACACAAATAATAAATAATGAATAATAGTTATCTACTTAGTGACTCCCAACACCACACTATCTGAACCAAAAACTTACCCCTTCACATAACCATCCATAAGAACATAAGAACGGCCATACTGGGTCCGTCTAGCCCAGTATCCTTTCTTCCAGTAGCGACCAATGCCAGGTGCCCCAGAGGGAATGAACAGGACAAGTAATCATCAGGTGATCCTTTTCCTGTTGCCCATTCCCAGCTTCTGGCAAACAAAGGCTAGGGACACCATCCCTGACCATCCTGGCTAATAGCTATTGATGGACCTATCCTCCATCAACTTATCTAGTTCTTTTTTGAACCCTGTTATAGTCTTGGCCTTCACAACATCCTCTGGCAAGAAGTTCCACAGGTTGACTGTGTGTTGTGTGAAAAAATACTTCCTTTTGTTTGTCCAATTTATCTTGGGGCTGCTATGACCAACTCTAGTTTGAGCCACTTGATGTCTATCTGAGGAACTGTAAAATGATTTCAAAAAAACTGAGTGGCATTTACCGCACAAGCTCAGAGGAACTGTGACTTCTCCTGATTGTCCAGTGTGGCAGTTCTAGGATATCCAGTCTTTCTTGCTGATCAGGTTCTTAGTAGCACACAGCATGTTAGGAAGGGCAGTGAAGAAGACAGCATCTGGCAGGTTGTCTGGGTATGTTAGAGTTTGTCCCTTCATCAGATTCCCATCTTTTCCCTCATCCCTCACGGGTCTTCACACAGAAAAACCTGATGTTTCTCCCTAGAGTGACATGACAAGCAAATTTCATGCGGATTAGACAATACAAGATATGGTCGCTCAGAAGTCCAGGCGAAGGTGATCATCAAACTTTAGGCCCAGCCAACCCAACACCATGAGTACCCAGAACCTCAGTCATTGCTGCTAAAGTACCACTTGAAGAATAATCATGAGCATAGGCCTCCTTCTGCTTCTCCCATCACCTGGCCCAGCCACTCTGAAGACATTGGGTGAGTAGTCATGCATGTCTTAGTGCTATTGCATACACATGAAGATCCCACCTCCTAGCCTGAATTGTGACTGTGCATTGCTCATCCATCCATTGAGCACTTCTGTGTAATCTCAGACCTGCAGAAAGTGACAGGCCTGGTTTGCCGTTGCCACTACTACAGAGCTACAAAAGTGAAAGTGTTCCTCTTGACAGAGTGAGGAATTGCTGACAAGTAACACCTCTTTATTGGTAGCAAACGTGCTGCTTCTCCATTCCCCCACTGCTCAGTCCATCTTTCTTATGAAATAGGGCAGGTGACTATGGGACCAACTGCATTCTTCACAGGACACTCAGTTTGTCAGTAGTATAGAACTGAACGCATCTGATCAGATCATTGCTCCTTCCTTAACTCCTGGTATTTCAGAGGAAGCCCTGTGACCCATCTGGCTCAGTCAGAAAAGACGGAGTGTAGGATGTGTGCAATTCAGGTTGATCCTCCACCCTCAAAAAGTGCTTGGTCTAACCATTCTGAAAATAAATTAAGCTCATCAACATTCTTTGTCATTATTGTTTGCTTCTTCATCATTGACACTAAGGTGTAACATTTTGAATGACAAAGTATTGGTGTTTCTAAGCTTTAGATATGACCAGTTTGGGAAAGATAAACTTTATGTGCAAAGGAAAGCTTTAGCCACTAGTATTTCTGACTCATTGGGAAGTCAGATGTGACACTTCATCCATCTTCAATAGGTATCGCACATTTGCAAGTAGTGGGATGATAGAGCTTCTAGATTTTTAAAGAGTGTGTGTGAACTTTATGGGTGGTCTGGTCTTTCTGTGCATTACCTTACCTGATCCATTCTGTAGCTTAATATTTATCGTTTAGCCACCACAACATCTTTGGTATGAAGTTCTTGTAATGGATTATAGCACCTAAGAATGTTCCTTCTCTGGGAAATAATAATAGAGATAGGAACATGAGAACTGCCATTCTGGATTAGACCAGCAGTTCAGCTGGTTGAGTATCCCCTCTCCAGTAGCAACCAGTATCAGCTGCTTCAGAAGAAGGTATAAGAAACTTTGTTGAGGACGCATATGGAACAATCTGCCCATGGCAGATGTTTCTTTGTAATGCCTAGAAGTTAGCATTTGAAATATGGCCTTAAGCATGAAGGCTGAGCTCCCTTATCATATATTATATTAACAGACTAATATACTATCATTTATGTGTTAACACAGGGGTAGGCAACCTCTGGCACGCGTGCCAAAGACGGCACATGAGCTGATTTTCAGTGGCACTCATACTACCTGGGTCCTGGCCACCAGTCCGGGGAGCTCTGCATTTTAATTTAATTTTAAATGAAGCTTCTTAGACATTTTAAAACCTTATTTACTTTATATACAACAATAGTTTAGTTATATATTATAGACTTATAGAAAGAGACCTTCTAAAAACGTTAAAATGTATTACTGGCACACAATCCTTAAATTAGAGTGAATAAATGAAGACTCGGCACACCACTTCTGAAAGGTTGCCGACCCCTGTAACATATAATAAATATCTATATCCTAGCTAATGTAACTGTAGAGATCCTATGCAACGTAGTTGTAGCCATAGCCATGATGGTCCCAGGATATTAGAGAGACAAGATGAGGTGATAACTTTCATTGCATCAACTTCTGAGAGTCCAAGAGCTTGTGTCTCTCACCAGCAGAAGTTGGTCCAATACAAGATATTAGCTCATTCACCTTATCCCTCTATAGAGAGATATTTTTTTTAAAAAAAATACTATTAAGCTCTTGAACTCCATGCTATCTTATGGCAATGAATTCTACAGGTTAACAGGGAGGGAAAGGCTTTTACTGTTGTTCTCTCTCATGGAAATGGAGGGAAACCCCAAAAGTTCAGTGGGCAAGGACTACTCCAAGGGCCACCAGCATATGGAGTTAATTTACCCACTCTGAATTGAATAACTTATACTGATGTTTTGCAAATGGAAGCAGTCTAAGTTAGCTGATGCAAGAACTCATGTTACAGACTTTAAAAGACTGAAGATTTTGCTTCCCTAATCTTCTATTTTACCATCTGTGATAGAATGCACCCCTATATTCACACCCTACACGCTATTGTAATAATATTTGTTCAAAGTGTGCTTTGTAAAATATCATTTGAAAATTCATAATTTGCTGATTGCTATTGTCCTGATAAATTAGGAGTGGCCAGTTATAAGACTCCACTGTATGATGTTATTAACGTATGTTCCAAACTGAGGTCTGTCCAAAACAAAGGAATGTGTGATCTGCTTAATTTGCATTTAAGCAGTAAATAGAGTCATCAAGCAGGAACGGAAGACAAAAGGATGCTCAAATAGGTGAAAAATGGCAGCAGGGAAAATCCTTCCCATAGACTTTTTGTCTCCTGATTCTCAGTTGGAGATGTTTTTCAAGAGAGGGACTGAAACTATAAAAAGAAGGGATAAACACCCCAAGATACCCCTCATTCTCTCTCTGCCCATAGCATTCACTGCACCTGAAGCAACAAAGGAAGCTTTCCTTGGACTCTGGGATAAGGGGTCCTGACCTAAGAAGTTTGGTCAGTAAATCTGTTGAAAGCATGTGGTGGGAAAACTTTGCTTCGAATTTAACATAGTTTGTTAAGTTGGGCACCCGTAGAGTTTTATCTTTATTTTCCATATAAACATTTCCGACTTTTATGCCTCATTACTTGTACTCACTTAAAATCTCTCTCTTTGTAGCTAATAAACTTGCTTTATTGTTCTATCTAATCCAGTGTGTTTAAATTGAAGTTCTATTAAAGAAATAACAGATTTAATATAGCTTGTATTGTCCAGGAGAGTACAGGACATACATTTCTGGGAGGAAATCTAACCCTGGGGGTGCGTTGGGGGTCACCCTGCAGCATAACCCAGGCTGGCAGGAGCCAGAGTGTAATCCAAGTGTGGCTGGCAGGCTGCAGTTACACACAGACAATCAGGGTGTGGCTTGAATGCTGGAAGGCTGTTTGCGAGAGGCCCAGGTGGGAGCTCCTTCAACAAGGCATTGTAAGGCACAAAGTTGCAGGGCGAGGGTGATGCAGCTGCTCATTGGTCTGGATTGTACTCTGGTATGTCACATCCTCCCTCTCCAGTTTACCAGTGGCCCTAAAATCCCTCTGTGAGAGACAGCATAGGCAGTGGTATGATGGACTAATGCAGCATTGCAGATGGGCACTGCTTCCTTAACATCTAATTTGTATTAAGTAAGTTTTGTACCTATACAGTAAATCCCCACAGGCATTCCTGAATTAATCCTCCAGTTCTGCACCCACTAACCCCCCAAAATTTGATTTATAACACACATAACTGTTATGGGTTAGGAGGCAGGGAGGGGAGGGGTGCAGAAGTCACAGTGCAGTGGCTGAGGTGAAGGGGTGCAGGGGTTGGGGTGAAGGGGGCACAGTACAGTGGTTAGGGCTGCAGGAGGAGAGAGTGCAGGAAGGGGGTGCAGGGCATGGGGTAAGGTGGTACAGGGATGGGGCAAAGGGGGCACAGTGCTGGGGTTAGGGAGCCTGGGGAGCCCACAGGGACCAAGGGCAATAGGGAGTACCCACAGGGCCCAGGGGCAATGGGAGGGGCACTGTGCCCACAGGGGCCAGGGTAGCCAAAATACAAGTTTGCCCAAGTGCCATTTTTCCTAAGGCCAGCCCTGCACAGGAATATTCCCTGGTAAGCCAAGATGAACTAAGCACCACAGAAATGAGGAGAGGAGAGGAAGAGAAGAAAAGAAGCCAGATAACACAGCAGTTCTTACAACAAAAGTGTACAATTATTTTACCAGAGTTTTACATCTATTTTACTTTTGGATCCAAATGCTACAAGTTCTGAATGCTCCATGTTTCTCATGATCAATTACAGACTTTTCTCTCTCTTTCAGGAACTCAAAATTCAAACCTCTGAAGAATGAAGGCCTCATCCAAACTCTCCTTTCCTTTCTAAGGGTTTCTCCTGGTCTTCAATGTTCTATTCTACCCTGCGCCTGGGCTCCACTTTAGCCTTCCTGGGTTACTTGTCAGTCTCCACACTTCCCATTTTCATCAGCCTATCCCTGAAGAATCACCCCTATATCCTGAAATTGACTCTAACCCTGAAGCAAATAGGCCCAAATTATATAGGTGCCTGACTCCTCCGACTTCCAGCAGCTTCTGCAAGGCTTAACTGTTAATTAGGGTTAGCTGACCTATAGCCTAGTTCTAATTTCCTGCTTCTCAAAGGTCATTTTCTCCTACCCCGTGACAGTCCATTCTGTCACAAAATGAAATGTGTTGGATTAACTACTTGCTGTGAATCATTCACTTGGCTGTTCCTATGGCAATACTTTCCCTGCGGTTTGTGTAAAGCTGGTTCTAACGTTCTATCTAATTAGGCACTTATGTGGTCTTCCTCTTAGTACTTACAGTTGTTAATGGATTTTATCCTTACCATCAAAGTAGTATTATCCCCATTTCACACAGAGGAAACTGAGAGATGGGATAGATTAAATGACTTGAACATGCATCTTCTTAGCTGTAGCCTAAGGCTAGGGCCCCAGCCACTAACCTCATCAAACACAGTTGCTGAGCTGCTTTAAACCACAGCTCATGACAGATATGTAAGAAAGAAAAACAGCAGCCATCTCCACAACCCCTGATAGAGACGATTCTTTCTGTCTTTCACTCCTTCCTTCCTTCCCTCCTTCCTTCCCAGGCACTAGGATAACTTACCATTAAGAAAGCAAACCCATCACATTTTGAAGAGACAAAGCCAGAGCAAGGGGGATGGTGATGGAGGCTGAGACAATGTATTTTTAGTCATTTCAATAAATTATGGAGACATGAAGTTGATAATTTATTGAAGAAGGGAATTGGGGGATTCTATGTAAATGTTTTCAGATGAATAATTAATGTGGCTTTCTAACATCAGGGGGTCTTTAATTAAAGCCTCTGTTAAACAAGGCAAGGCATGAGACAGGCCCAGCCTGCAGCAGATAATTGCATCTTTCGCATGTACAGCAGCAATTTAGAGATGAAGCATCATTTGCATCCTTAGAGGAGGACAGATCCCTCCTGGAGTGAGTGATGTGATACTTTGTAGGCTAGCTCAGTGGCCCTGGGGCTGATCTGTTGGAGATCACGTGTTAAATTAGGGTTGGCATATATGCCACCTGCCAGGTGGGGGCTACAGGTGCAGGGTTTCTGAGACTTCTAAGCAATACAGAAAGCAAAATGTAACCTTAAAAGACAAGAGATGCCAGAGGCCCTTCCTGTCTGCCTGTCCCCATGCCCCCCTCCCCACTCTGTCTACCTATGTCCCTTCTACTCCATGTCCACCTGCCCCCATGGCCCCCGCCTGTTCTGTGTCTGCCTACACTGAGGTAGCTCATGGTAGGTGTGAAGTGCAGATATAACAGAGAAGTCCAAGCAGTTGGGTAGGAGGGTAAGTCAGGATTTGTCCTACTATTCAGCTACTGAAAACCCTTTCTTATCCCCAGCATAGCACCCCAAATGGCCCCTCTCTAAAATTAAAACCCTCCTGAACTCTTAGGCTCTTTGTTCTTCAGGGATTTCAAATTAGGCTCCTTTTCCCATTGTTATTTTAATTGAAACACCAGCAACCAATGGTGAGTTTATGGGGGGAGAGTCAACCAAAGGCAACAAGGGAGAACACAGCACAGCCCCCCTCCTGTTCCTTTTGTTGCTGTAAAGAATGGGTGGGAAGAGTTGTGGTGGCGACTGAGTAAACTGTACCTTCAAGACCCTCTACATGATAGAATCATGGAAGATTAGAGTTAGCAGAGACCTCAGGAGGTCATCTAGTCCAATCCCCTGCTCAAAGCAGGACCAACCTAACTGAATCATCCTGCCAGGGCTTTGTCAAGCCTGGCTTTAAAAACCTCTAAGGGATGAAGATTCCACCACCTCCCTAGATAACCCATTCCAGTGCTTCACCACCCTCCTAGTGAAAAAGTTTTTCCTAATATCTAACCTAGACCGCCCCCACTGCAACTTGAGACCATTACTCCTTGTTCTGTCATCTACCACGACTGAGAACAGCCAAACTCCATCCTCCTTGGAACACCCCTTCAGGTAGTTGAAGGCTGCTATTAAATCCCCCCTCACTCTTCTCTTCTGCAGACTAAACAAGCCCAGTTCCCTCAGCCTCTCCTCATAAGTCATGTGCCTCAACCCCCTGATCATTTTCACTGCCCTCCGCTGGACTCTCTCCAATTTGTCCACATCCTTTCTGTAGTGGGGGGGCCCAAAACTGGACACAATACTCGAGGTGTGGCTTCACCAGTGCCACACAGAGAGGAATAATCACTTCCCTTGATCAGCTGGCAATGCTCCTACTAATGCAGACCAATATGCTGTTAGCCTTCTTGGCAACAAGGGCATACTGCCGACTCATATCCAGCTTTTCGTTCACTATAATCCCTGGGTCCTCTTCTGCAGAACTGCTGCTTAGCCAGTCAGCCCCCAGCCTGTAGCGGTGCATGTATATCACACCATCTGACATGTGTTTGGATCCATGGCAGTCTCACGAAGGAAAACATAAAAGCCTCATTGCCTTGGACTTTGAAAATAAGAGTGGAAAATATATGGAATGACAGAAGTTGCTCCATAGTTAAGTTGCAGCTGAGTTTCCAGTATAAACCCAGTTATGACTCCCCCACTAAAAATCCACAGTAAAAGTCAGAGGGGCCTCAAAACTGGTAAGTTACATCTGAGGCCAAGATTGAATTTTCTAGAAAATTTGAAGTGAATTAACCCTAGGGCTCATTAGTTTTATCATCTTGGGGGTGGTGGAGAAGCTGTTAAAAGTCTTCTAATTTCCCACCCCCATTTTGGAGCAAAAAAAGAAAAAGAAAAAAAATCTAGAAGAAAAGACAGATGAATCCTACTTTTACAGGCCTCCTCTAGCTGAGATCTAGTCCCCAGGACCAACATTTACTTAATTTTAAAACATAAAAGTTATTAACATTTTCTTTAGTAATGTTGCTAGGGAACATTGGCTCTGGTTAGCTATCATGAGATCAATGGAATCTGCACTCACAAGAACAGACTGGGTATTGCAGGACTAAGGCAGAAGGGAATCAAGGGGTGATAGTGCACAGATGTCACACAATACTGTACCACCACAAAGAGCTGTTTGTGGGGTGAGGGGATGCTCAAGACTTGCTCAGGGGTGCAGAAGGAGAGGACAAGGGGAACTATTAGGGCTTTCCAACCTTCTCCATCCAACAAAGTTAATGTAATTCATCGAAAAATATTCCCAGTGCTGTGGGCTGAAGGAGTTTCTTTGGCTGCAGAAGCCATATTTGGAGGCACCCATTTTTGATACTCTACGTGCAAAGCAGGGTAACTGGGAGGCTGGCACTGCTCAAAGGTCAGAGCTCGGGTAGTTAGGGTGCCTCTTCTGCACATTCCTACACTTGAAAGGTTGGGATGTTTTTGTCCAGTTTAGGTGTGCATTTCCTGACTTTCTTTCTAGCGTGTGTTTTCTACTTATTTGTTCACATCAATGTTCCTGCTTGCAACCTTAGCAAAGATTTTTTGTGGAGTAATTGCACTATAAAAGCTATGCCAGGATACACTGTCAGACCCAACCCTGCAATTCTGAGCCTCTGCTGCTCTCTTGTGGGAAGAGCTGGAAGGGACACTGCAAGTGGATATTTTTCTGCCTGACAGAAGAGTTGGGTTTCTCCCCACACTCACGCTCAGCCCCCATCTGCCCCCAACAAATAAATGGTCATACCAATGTATGAAAACTTAACAGTTCAGTGCAACACCCCCTGCCCCAGCCCCCACGACAATATTATTTTAATCATGTTCTTATCATGTTACAGTCTTTCAAAAGCTCAAGGGTGCGACATGCCTCAGGAACACTGTTCAGAACCAGCCTACCAGGGGATCTCACATGTGGTAACATCCCTGACCTAAATCTTTCCTTCCCCTCTCCCTGGCTTCAGCTATATTCCCTTCTCCCTTGAATCTCCCCCATGTCTAACCCAAGAGCAGTCTCTTTCTCCCTTTGGGAGCTCAGCATTGGTATCTGTCTATAGTATTTTATATTGAAGCACCATCATAGTATCTGAGCACCTCACAGACTGCAACATGTGTATTCTCCCAATAGCCCCGTGAGATTAGGAAGTACTAGTCTCCCCATTGTATAGATGGAGAACAGAGCAATTAAGGCCCAGATCCACAATGGCATTTAGGCACCTAACTCCCATTGAGCTCAGTGGGAGCTAGATACCCAAATGTTATGTGCTTGCAACCTTAGGGGAGTATTGTGCGGGGGAACATACTACAAAAGGTATGGGAGAATACACAGCCAGACCCAGCCCTATGCTTCTGAGTCCAGTGGGACAGAGGGACCCAAAGACCTTTAAGAATCTGAGCCTAAGTCACACAAGAAGTGTGGGGTAAAGCCGGGATTTGAAGATAGGTCTCGCAAGTAATAAGCTAGTGCCCATTGGACCATCCTTCCTCTTACTTTTCTCACTGGCCACCTGGAGCCACCCTGCACAGTCACTCATTCATAATCCAGTATTCGGGAAGGGCTGGAATCAGGGCTGGATGGGGTTTTTAAAGCCCAGCCTGGGCTCAGAATGTTTCCAGGCTGGATCTGACTCAGATTGTGTAGTACTGGAGTGGATGTAAGTGATTTAATGTCATTTTTAAAAGTCAATATTATGAATGTTCAGTTTTGTAAAGGGTGTCGGGGTTTGCGATGGGCATGTCTGGTGTTTGTGGCATGTACAGCTCACTAAATCAACAACACGAATAAGAGACTCAAAGGGAACAATCTGTGAAAATTATTTGTTCAAACTCTTCACTGAATACTTACAGTAACAAATACAAGTAACAAATACTTTCAAAGCAACTAGGAAGCAGTTTGTTCATACTTTGCTAGCCAAAGAGGTGGCTACTTTGCTAGCCAATATGATCATAATAAATAAATCAACCAACTTGTCTAAATAACAACTGTGTGATCACACAAGGATAAATGCTAGCAGTGACTTAGTACACAGGCAGGACAAAACCAGAAGCAGATCTGTGGTGCAGATGTTAAAGAAGTGTTCCCTGAGACAGAGACTGAATCTATAATGGTTATCTGATTTCTCTGACAATCTATGTAAGTTTCAGCTTAATAGTGGGAAGAATGGCCATGGCTAAACCGTGATTCCGTAGGCACACAATAAAGGAGAGTGTTACTGATCTGCAGCTTGTGTTTTCTTATCTATTTCAAAGTGTTTAAGTTCCAGACCTAGCATATGGTGTGATATAAACAATAATATAATAATACAGTTTTGCTTTCTGAGTAGAAAAACCCATATGATTTATGTAACATGACCATTGTATTTAAGACATTGTTTTACTTAGAATTTTAATGTATTTAAAATGCATCTTCTTGTTTTTGTAATCTGTTCTTTTGAAAGAATGAACAGAGCAGTGATGTATATTTAATGGAGTAATTCATCGTGCTCCCTAGTACAAAATCCTAGCTTTCCAGACCCAGCAGCCCGATCTCTGCAAGAACATAATGTTGCAAACGAAGAGATCTGTTATTTACCAATGAGGCTGAGTTGAAGAGACATGCTAAAAGTGTCACATGGGGCTCAGGATTTACCAGAGGCTGGACTCTGCTTGAGGCCAACAGGAGGTAGAAGTCTGCTCAAGACTGCGCAACAGTGGGTGGAGGGTGAAATTGCACCCAGTGAGTCTGACACTGGAGTTGTATTGTGGAGGAAATAGTGCTAGTATGCTTCACCCACCATTGCCCAATCCACCCAGAAATCCAGAGTAGCTGCATATTTCAACTAAAACAGTAATGGTAGTAACTGCCGTAGATACTACCCATAGGCTCCGACTCCATGGGTGCTCCAACCCTGGAGCACCTACGGGGAAAAATTACTGGGTGCTCTGCACTCATTGGCAGCCAAGCTCCCCTCACCCCCCACTTCATCTCCTCCCCCACCCCGAGCGCACCGCATCCCTGCTTCTCCACTGACTCCCCGCGCTTCCCATCTGGCAACTGCCAAACAGCTGTTTGGCAGCATTAGCACGCTCTGGGAGGGAAGGAAGAGCGGGAACATGATGCGCTCAGGGGAGGAGGTGGGGAAGAGGTGGGGCTGGAGTGGGTATTTGGGGAAGGAGTCAGAATAGGGGCAGGGAGGAGGCAGAGTTGGGGTGGGGACTTTGGGGAAGGGGTTGGAATGGGGGCAGGGCAGGGGTGGGACGAGGCGTGGCAGGGCCTCATGGAAGTGGAGTGAGGGCGGGGCCGGGGGCAGGGTCAAGCACCCAGGGGAAAGAGGGGAAGTCGGCGCCTATGATACTACCCCATGTCATATGACTCAGATATTATGCTCTTCACTTTTATTACAAAAATCATCACAGAAATAGTTAACAATGATGGCATCTATGAGTATATCTACACTGCAAAAAACACCTGCAGCAGTGAATCTTAGCTTGGGTTGACAGATTGGGGCTCACAGGGCTCAAGCTATGGTGCTATAAATAGCTGTGTAGACCTTCCAGCTCAGACTGGAGCTTGGGCTCTGAAAACCACACCATCCACTGGGTTTCCAAGCCTGAGCAGGAATGTCTACACACTGCTATTTTCAGCACCATAGCGCAAGCCCCATGAGCCTGAGCCTGTAGACCTGGGCTCTGAGTGCTGGTCTACACTAGAAAGTTAGTTCAAGCCAAAATTCACATCCCTGAGAGACGTAGTTAAGCCAGCCTAAGGCCAGGTAAACAGCACTAGGTCAACAGAAGATTTCTTCCATCGACTTAGCTATCACCTCTCAGAGGTGGATTTACTACAGTGATGGAAGAACATCTTTCATCGCTGCAGTGTCGGCACTGAACTCTCCCGCTGTAGCTTTTCTAATGGGATTTTCAAAGACTAAAGAAGTTAGGCACCTAAATTCAATACAAGTTGGGCACCTAATTCATTTGGCAATTCCAGCCCAAGTGTCTTATAAATGTATTAAACTAAAATCAAGAAGCCTGTTCTCTGTCTGTTCCCCTCATTCTGTAAGGACCTTGACTTGCTAGTTTGCTTTTTAAGTATGTGACTTTGGTGGGTTTATTGAGAGACGGCTCAGCTGAAGAAGTGGGGTTTGCTTTTGCTCTCAAGGTGCTTAGGTTCATGCTCACCCTGATGTCTTCCAGGAGCGAGTTTCAGATTCATGGGCCTGTTATCGAAAACGCTCTATCTCCTGGACACTGTGCCATTGTTTCAGTGGAACATGGCTGTCATGATCACACAGTGTGAGAGTCCCTCATGTAACCTATCCTAGACCATTGCCTGGAAGGGTTTTGGAGATGAGGATCAAAACCTGGAATTTGAACTAGTATTCCCCCCAGAGCCAGTGCAGAAAGTGGAGCCGTGTGGTGACAGACTCTTGGTGGTCTGCAGTGCTGAGCAGATGTGCTGCAATGTTCTGAATCAATTACAGCTTTTTAAAAAAAAAAAAAAAGTCAACAGTCTCATATAAAAACACAAACTGAACTGCACAGAACTTAACTTCTGTTTCTCAGTTAAACATGCTTTATAAGTCCTGGGTCTTTCCCTTTCTCCCAGCAGCTACAACTTCAGGCTCTTGTATTCCAATCCCACCTCTGTCACACTGGAGTATGAACTGAACTACTTCAGAAGGCTGGTTACTGTGGTAACACAGCACAGCTTTTATCTCCATTTATTTCATCTGTTCTTTGGGAGAAATTGGCAATCTGTTTATTGGTGCCATCTGAAGAGGTTCGTAGAGCAATGAGCCAACTGTCAGGGCTTGTATAGCAGGGGAGGAGATGTATGAGAGAGAGATTCTCTCTTTCACATAAATGTGTACTATATTACATATACTTATATACATATCATATTGCTTTACATCCCCTACCCTCTCCACTAGTGATGCTGTCATAAACAGATAGCTAAGGGTTAATGTTTCTTTTACCTGTAAAGGGTTAACAAAGGGAACCACACACCTGACCAGAGGACCAATCAGGAAACCGGATTTTTCAAAGCTCAGGGAGGAAATTTTTTGGGTGTGTGTTTTTTGTCTGTCTCTGTCTGTGCTCTCTCGGCTATGAGAGATGATTTCTATCTCCAGGCTTTTCTAATCTTCTTTTCCAAGTTGTAAGTAACAAAAGGTAGAAGCACAATAGGTTTTTATAATGTTTTTTGTATTTACAATGTGTGAGTTTGCCTGGAAATGTTTTAAATTGTATTATTTTTGAATAAGGCTGTTTATATCCAATGATTTTCTTTTAAGCAGTTGACCCTGTATATTGGTCAATCCTTGATACAGAGAAACATTTTTAATGTCTTTGGTCTTTTCTTTTTTTTTTAGATATAAACGCTTTCTTTTTAAAACCTTTGTTTGAGTTTTTCTCTGGTTAAGGCTAAGGAACGAAGGGAGGGAAATCTCTTTGTGTTAGATTGACTAAGGTTTTGAAATTGCATAGCCTCTGGGTGAGGGGGAGAGACACTTTAATCTCTCTGGGTTTGTGTTTCAAGGAATTGAAGCAGGGAAAATCTCCTAGTAGTACCCAGGCGGGAAAATCTGGGGGGAGGTAAAGAGGGGAAGGAAAGCTGGGTTATTTCCCTTTTTTGTGAGGATCTGTCTTGGGGTCCCCCAGGGAAGGTTTGGGGAGACCAGAGGGCGCCAGAGACTGGAAATCTGGCTGGTGGCAGCGCTATCAGATCTAAGCTGGTAATTAAGCTTAGAGGATTTATGCTAGGCACCCACATTTTGGACGCTAAGGTTCAGAATTGGGATTTACGCTTATGACAGATGCTAACCTCAATCTCATGTTTGCCCAATTCTTTTACAAACACCGTTGTGCTTTCTTCCACACTGCCCTACACAGAGAACACTCCCCGATCTTGATCTGTAAGAGCCCCCATGTTCTGCCTCTTCAACTCTCTCCTCAAAGACCCACTGCCACTGTGATGCATGCATCTAATGATGTTGATAGTCAATTTAAATGAAAAACATTGATTGTATGTTTTCTACTTCTTCACAGAACTTTTCAGGGCAGAGACTGTGTCTGAAACAACAAAAATGTCAACAATGGGGAAGGCTCATGAATACAGGTGACTGAACTTTCACAGAAGCTAGATCAAGACTACCAAACACACTGCCAGATGAAATAAGAATGGTCACCACAGTCAGCACTAAATGCAAAGCCCGTCTCTTCACCCAAGCTCTTCCATAATAGATCTCTCAGCCACACCAATACTCCCACTCTTCTTAGTCAAAAATATTAAGAACTAATACTACTAATAATAAATAAATCCAAGCTTCCACTCACTAGCAAGGAAAGGGTGGAGAAAGAGATCTTTGTCATGTTTTTTTATTACTTGGAGGTGCTCAGGTACTAAGATAAGAAGTACCTGGTTGGATGAATAGATAGAATTTAGCCCTAAAAGATGGCTCTACTTCCATTTCCTTCAGGGTTGCACTGTACAGTATTTTGGTTTTGCCTTGCCCTCTAGTGTCCAAAATACAATTAAAAATATCTAGAGAATTATTCACAGTGAAGATAGTGAGCCAAGTTGTGCTCTTGGATACAATAGTACGAATCTGGAGGCAGTGGAGTTACTTTGGATTTATGCAGGTGTATCTGATTCACTAAAAGAAGCTGTTCTCTAGGCACTATTACCTGAGATGTGGATCAGAGCAGGGTTATCCTAGCTAATATCCCACAGGATGCAGAGAGCTGCCCCTACAGTTTTGCAATAGAATTGAGGGGGGGAGGGAACAGTATTTAAGCATTTATATGGCAAAGGAGGTGAGAGGTCTAGACCTGCTAAATTGCTTGAAGTAGTAAAATTCCCAAAGAAGTAGATGAGATGTGTGAGCAAACAAAGGGGCACTTTGGCAGGAACTACGGTGACCATATCTCCTCCTATTTTAGCCAGGACAGTCCCCTTTGTGAGCTCTGTCCCAGACGTCACAACTTTTTTGGCATAACTGAGCATTTGTCCCATTTGCTCTTGCCCTATGGGGACGGGGAGGAACGTTCAGCAAGAGCAAATGGGACAAATTCCCAATTTTACCTAAAAAGTTGTGATGTCTGTGATGGTGGCTTGAGCCTCATGCAGCAGGGCCTGGGCTTGGAGCAGGTCTCGGGCAAGATGCCTCCGGCGAATGATGACGCCAGGCGGCTGGGGCCATCGTCAGCCCTATGGAACAGGGCGAGTGACAAGCAGTGACGGCAGGCAACTCAGCCAGCGGAGAAAACAGGCAACTTGGGCAGCCCCTTGCACTGTCACTTACCAGGCATCCCATTTTCACTTTAGGGAAATATGGTCGCCCTTGAAGGAGCCCAAGGGCCACAATTAATGTGTACACAATAGCATAATTATATGTGCTCTCTCACCAGTGCATGCATCTTGTGGAGAAAAGTACCACCGGCATAGTTCGCAGTTTTGGTGAGGATGCATGGAGTCTCGCTTGTCAGTGAACCAAGTAGATATCAATTTATAGCAACAGCACAATGGAAAAGGCTGAGTTCGGTGTCTGAGCCCCTAAGCTCTGCCCCAGCTCTCTCGCTACCCACCTCCTGGGCCCACACAGCGCTCTATCTATTTCGCACTGGGCAAGCGGCCCGTGCAGACTAGAACCACTCCAGACTCCAGCCTGAGGCTCTGAGAGCCCAGCGCGCTTGCATGGCCCATGGACGCAGCACGGTCGCTGCCTCGCCTCGAGGCGCTGATGCCAAGCCCGGGAGCGACCCCCGGCATCCCGCCACGCACTAACTCCTCCCGTGCAGCCAGCGCGCGCCACACCCACGACAGGGGCCCGCCCCCTGCGCTCGCGCCCCGCCCCCTGCGGGGGATGCTGCAGCCGCCGGCCGCGCGGGGCGACCCACTCCCGGCTGCGGCACGAGCCCAGCCCCTGCAGCACGTGTCCGCCCAGCCCTAGAACTCAGGCCCCTTCCGCCCGGTTCCGCGATGGCCGGCAGGAGCCGTAGGCCGGGCAGCCACGTGACCTTCACGAGTTTCGGCCCCGCCCCTGCTCCCTGCGGACAAAGGGGGCGGAGCTAGAGGTTTGCTGTTCCCATGCCGACCGCCGCTAGCGTCTGTCCGCCCCACCCATACGGAGAGCGCCGAGAGACAGAAAAGGCCGGGGCGGCTGGGCGATGACACGCGCTTCTGCTCCGGGATGGAGGGGCCGGGGCCGGGGCAGGTGAGACCCCGGCGGGCTACGCCTCCCCGGACAGCCCCCCCGCCCCGGGTGTAACACCCTCCCGCAGCCCCTGCGCCGCCCGCATCATATGCGCCCCCAGGCACTGTGCCCAACTCACCCCGTGTCCCCTGGCATTGCCCCCAGCCTGGGCCCCCTCCACATACTGCTGCCCCCTTTACATCTCCCCCCCACACGCACACTCTGCAACCCGCATTGCCCGACCTCTCACCCCCTTGCTCACACACACCTGCTGTCCCCTTTACATCTCTCACACACACACACTGCCCCCCACATTCCCCAACCTATCACCCTGTTGCTCTCACACACACACCCCTGCTGCCCCCCCTACATCTTCCCCCCACACACACTCCCCCCCACATTCCCCAACCTATCACCCATTTGCTCACACACACATCTGATGCACCCTCTACACTCTCACCCTGCACAATACCTGTCTGATAAAATGTAAATCCCAAAACCGCACCATGGAGCCATGCTACCAGCTATCAGTTTGTCACACTGAAGCTGTGTGTTAATTTGGGCAAATCGTTGCTCTCTGTACATTCATTTCCCTCCACTCCATAAAATTGGCGGAGTGATATTCAGTCATTGTCATAATACCTAGCCCTTATCATCCATATAGCTCAACGTGCAGCACAAAGCAGGTGCAGGTCAATATCATTATCCCCATTTTACCAGTAGGATAACCGAGACAGGGAAAGGTCAAGTGACTTACCTGCAGTCACCCAGAGTAGTGAGCAGAAATTGGGTCTCCTGAGTCCCACAGCAAGACTCTACCCCCTGTTGAAGCACACTGCCATCTAAGGATGAAAAGCACTGTTTTGTATAAGCTCTCAGCTCTGTGGATATTCTTGTTTGCTGTAGAGTTTTTAAAACAGAAGCCTTTTAGAGAAGGTAGAATTACAGAGCCATGTGTTGCTTAAACCTCTTCTGAACTGGAAAAGAAAGAGACTGAAATCCTGGTCCTATGGAAGTCAATGAGAGTTTTGTCATTCATTGACTTCTATGGAGCCAGGATCTCACCCAGAAAGTAGCATCTCTTATATGAGGAATAGAAAATTAATATTCCCCTTTTCAGTCATACTGGAAAGAGATGAGGCTTCCGCCAGTGCCAACCTCTCCCAGAAATATGTACTATAGCAAATGGTGGAGGAGCCCTTGCTGTAGGAGCTGTAGCTGCAAAGGAATACTGGACCTCATCCCACTCTTGTATAAAAAGGTGCAGTAACGTAATGAGTCTAGTGCACAACTCCATGCATTTAAAATAGTTTTTAAAATGTGTTAAACGTTTTAGCCAGAGCCTGAAGAATTAGGAATGACTGAAGTGCAGGAGCCTGTCGAATCACCAGCAGCAGTGATTGAGTCACCTGGGGACCAGTCACCTATAGTTGAATTACCGACATCAGTGGACCAGTCACCTATAGTCAAATTGCCAACCTCCGTGGACCAGTTACCTACAGATGAATTGCCAGAATCTGTGGGCAGATTACTCATGGTTGAATTGCCAGAGGCCAAGGCTGAATCATCCGTGGCTGAATTGCCAGCTGTAGCCCAAGTACCTGTGTATGAATTGTCACCATTTGTGGGCAAGCCACCTGTGGCTGAACCAGCAGAGACTGTAGTCGAAACACCTGTGGCTGAATCAGCAGCAGTGGTCAAATCACCAGAAGCTGAAGAGCCTATGGTGTATGAAGACCCCTTTGAAGTTTCCCTTATGTACATGGAGAAACATAACATTCTGCAGATATTTCAGGTGAACTTTTCCTTTCCATCTCCTCCTCTTCTCCCAGTGACTCACTTGACCTAAAGTTAGCTTGTCAGCATTGTACTGAGTCAAATGTCTGTGCACAGGCTTCCTCTGGTCCTTGCCTCATATTGGCTCATGGCCAAACCATGGAAATTGGAAAGCTGATCATTTCCAGTGGTTAAAGCAGATCTAAGTAAGGAAGGGAACTTGGCCAGTCAGGGGGCTGTCACCCCAGGTCATGATCCTATTTGGTGATGCAGCATTATATCATCTTCTGATGACAGCATGCAGGAAGGGAAAGAGAATTGGGACAAAAAGAAATGTATCTGACAGGCATTCCCATCTCCAAGCAGCAGGGCCATATCCAAGCAAAGTGTGGCAGGAGAGCAGGGGGGATATATGGTGTATGCAGTTAGTGGAGCTGGGGGCAGCATATCCTTGGTGCTCTCCATTTCCACCCCTGCAAATGGCTTATGTACAATTGACCAGGATGGAGACTCCATACTGATGTGACAACACAAATGAGAGGCAAGGAGGATTCTGTTTCTCCATCCTCCTTTCTCACTCCCCCACAAAAATCCCTGCACTGAAGCCATTTGAAAGTATTTTTATGCATAATCTATTATTTATTACTCCAGCAGTACCTGGAGGGCCAAGACAAGGTCAGGGCCTTGTCCTGTGATTGTCTATCTACATTTAGGGCAGGGACTGTCAAGGGTAGGAGAAATGAACTATTATTAAATCCATGTTACAGATGAGGAACCAAGGTACAAGTCCATTTGACATGCCCAGGGTCACAGGGGAAGAAGCACAAATTGAATCCAAGTCTCCTAAGTCACAGTCCAGAGCCTTAGCCAAGAGTCTCTCCTTCCTTTCTCTGGTGCCCTCTGCCTCCACTGAGCCAGGAGGGAGGGTATCTTTCATCCCCTGTCTCCTGGGAAGGAAGGCAGTGAGTGTTTGTGAAAGGAGAGTGTGGTGGGTTCTTCATCTCCTTCTGCTACCTGCAGAGGAAACGAAGCTGGCTTTTTTATTGTCTTTTTGAGCCCAGGTCCTGCATTATTGCCCATGGTCCTGTTATGCTTCAAAATGTTTACAGCTAAAAATAATAGAACACATGTTAAAATCCAGGAACAGAAGTTAGACTTACGAAGGTAATTGCCTGGATCACTCTTCTTTCTTTTTCAGCAGACCAGTAACATATTAGCTTTGTTCCAATCCTTAGTGCTTCCAGCATTTCCCGTGGGTTCTGAACAATAATTGCCAGTGGCTGAGTAAACTTAGTATCCGATTCCCATAACATATTGTCCAGTCCAACTCATTGTATTTGTGCACATTTTCCAAATGTTCCTGTACCTGTTTCTATCAATACCAGTATTGCAAGCTCCTTGTTTCGTGTTCACACCTCTTTATTTTTCCATACATCCAGTACCACATCCCCAATACTCAGTAATCTCATCTCAAAAGACAGGGAATCCCTGCCCTAGGCAGAACTTTCTGCATCCTTGAACCTATTACCCACCTTCAGCAGGAAAATCTAATAACACTCTTACTTTCTTTCTCAGGAGATCACTGAAAACTTGGTGTATGAGAAGCCTGATGACCCCTTGCAGTTCATGTTGCTGCAGGTATGGAGTGTTTTGGGGGACACACTGAGCCTGTCTTTTAGGTCTGCAGCAGAATTGTGGCTGAGCAGGCCAGAGCTGCAGTGAAGCCATGAATATTCCTCTTGCCATGAGCCTTGGCACTTGGAAGAAGGAGGATAGGACTGGGGAAGAATGCCCTCGTTGACAGGGTCTGAGTGTGTTTTAAAGGGGCAGGACATGGCAGGTTGGGGAAACAAGGCTGGAGGGTAGGGTCAGTATGTGGAAGGGAAGGATACAGCAGGAGACAGTGGGGTACCCAGGTCCTACAAGACAGTGTCTGGAATTGTGAGGGGAAGATCCTGGACAGAGAATGATCTATCAGCAATGGGAGGGTTTTAAAATACAGAGAACTAAAAGCTTGTGAAGTGAGAGACAGTGGGGATGGGGAGGGTTGGGGGGAGCACAACAGGAGATAGGAAGGGATTACAGTAAAGACAAAAGAGAAGGAAGGGCAGAAAGAGGATACCATTCATCAGTCCCTTCTCCCAGGGAGACAGTCCCCACTGTTTTTAAAGGAGACCCAAGCCTTGTCCTGTACTTCAGTTTTCAGAGCTGGCAAAAGCGGTTGTGTTGCTACCTCTGGGTTCCAGTGTTATGGCATTGGAGGGTGACTTGACCACTTTCTTCTTCTCCCCAGGTACAGTCCATGATGAACAAGCAGCTGGAAATGGAGGAGGAAGAGGAGGAGCTGGGTGGTGACAGCTTCTACACAGCAGAGGACTTTCCTGGTGGCCACCAGTGACCTTGGCAACATAGTTGTTAGCACAGGGCCTCTGGCTAGCACTGCACTCTCACGCTTGGTGGAAGTGGTTTTGAACAGATCTGATGGTAACTGAGCTCCCTGACTTCTCTTGTTCTGGGTACTGCGCTTCCAACTGCTTGTAAATTATGCAACTGCATGTTATTAATGATACACAAACCTCCTAAGAAACACACACACAACCCCCTGAGCTTTCCTGCCAAACCCACCACACAGCTTGTACACACAGAGGCTACATTTCTGTGCACACAGACCCTGCAGCTCTGATCACACATATGCCCAGACAACAGCACAAACCCACAGCAATCAGACTTAATGGCTATAGACTCAGCCAGCCCTTGAACACTTATACACATCTCTACCTTCTCTGTTCTTTTTTTTGGTGGGGTGCAGTCTGTTCCAAGCTGTCATAACAATCCACTATGTAACAGTTTGGAACTCCAGTGTCCACACTGGGAGGGGACTTTCTCTGTCCCTCTCCCTCCCAGAATCCCCTTGCCCCACACTGGAAGGGACGGTTTCCCCCTCAGCTATCCCTGCTGAGTTCAGATCACTCTGTCCTTTTGTATTCTTCTCTTTCTCACGGCATGTACAATTCCTGTACACACACAACTAGAAGGTGAAGTTAAGGTTGCAGAGACGTGTGGTTTCAGAGCATATCACCTCTTAAAAACAATAGTTGAATAAAAAACAAAAACAAGTGTTAGAAACCCAGGAAATTTATAGAGTTAAAGGGTACTTCTCAAACAAGTAAATCAAATTACTGTTATCTGTCATTCAAGTTACTTATACGTAGGATGACCATATTTCCCAAAGGAAAACGGGACACCATGCATGGCTGGCCCAAGCACCCCCCACCCCAGGGCTGGCTGGAGCCACTCACCCAAGCCTCCCTCCCCTCCCCACAGGGCCTGAGCCGCTCACCCAAGCCCTGCTCTCCCCTACGCCAGAGCCCTGCCTCCCGCCCCAGGCTGGCATTGCCAGTCGTGCCCCCACCCCCCCCCATGTTCCTCTGCACCCCACTTTTTTGGAAAAAGTGGGCTTTTGTCCCATTTGCTCTTACCAACTGATCAAGTAGGCAAGACCAAACGAGACAAAGGTCCACTTTTTCCAAAAAAGTCGGGACGACTGGGACACGGCTTAAAAAAGGGACTGTCCTGGGCAAAATGGAATGTATGGTCACCCTACTTATATGGTCCTCATCACCATAGTATCTGAGTGCCTATCTCCATCTCCTTAGAAATGTCTGCCTATACTGCAGGTATAGAAAATGTGCACCGTAGAACACTGGCTTTATAATTTATTTCATGCATACCTATCTCCAGTACTTAGTGTGCTGTTTTGGCACCACACTGAACTTCGCTCATTTTACGTGAGTGCTTTAATATCATGATCTAGGTCTTTGAGGTTTATATATAGTCGCATGCTAGCTCTGTATCTAATGGCATTTGAATAGTTACCTAATGCCGGTCCTTTCCACTCAAGGATTTCCAAGCACTCAGAACTATTAGTTAATCTACTGTATTCCATTTTAGAGGCACGTGAGTGCCATCTTTCTTTTCCAAATAGAGCATGATCTTGTAAGGCAAGGAGGGCCAGATTTTTACAGGTCTTTAGGTGTCTAAAGATGCTAATAAGCACCTAGTGGGTTTTTAAAGTGTCCTTAGCAGGCTAGGTACTTAACTCCTATTGAATCACTTAGGCACTTTTGAAATTCCCATTAGGTGCCTATCTGGCCCTGAGTGCCCTCAGCACCTGAGAGAATTGGACCCTTAATGAAATGTGGGGAATGATTGTTTTCAGGCTGGTGGTATTTGTCTAACCAAGACTTTTTGTAAAACCCTTTGATGTGCACTGGGTATGACCGTTAGGAAGGCTGGAAAGCAGCAGCATTACTGTATGATTAAGACTGAAGCTTTCTAGCTTTTTGTGGCCACCTATCAAGGGAAACTTCATTTGAGATGGATAAGTTAGTGTGTCTTTCTGATTCTTTTGTCAGGATATTGCTGTGAAACAGAGTTAAGGTGCCTGGGGTGCCTGGCTTAAAAAATGCAACTTTAACTCTGAATTGACTGGGTTTCTAACATTTAAGCATTGTATTTTGTTGTTTGTTTTTTAATTTCTAACATTCCTGAAAGGCCATATGCACTCAAACCATTGATGAGCCTCCAACTGTAACTTCACATTACTGAAGTTTTTTGTGGGGGCAATTTCCTCAGTTTCTTTTAAATGGCCCTAAGGTTGGCTGGAGAGGAGCCCTGACCTGTTCCCACAAATCCTGTGAGTTTTGCAAGAGGGGAGGCTCAAACTGGCAGTCCTTAGAAGGTCCAGGGGAAAGAATACCTCATGGGTCTGCTGACTGCATCAACTCCTGCTACTAACATCTCCACCCATTCTTGGAGGGGAGGCTTCGCATGGGTGCACATAAAGGGAGCTGAACTCCTGCAGACTTCTGTAGGTCCACAGGAACAAGGCTCCTCTCCTGCAGGGACCAGGAGGTGCATAGGAATATAGCCCCATTCCTTTCAATTGCGTGATGTTTGAAGGAGTGGAGCTGGCTGCCTATGGCTGGCAAAAGAGTTGGGGTGAGGATTGTAGAACTAAGAAAAACTTCCTTCTTGTTCCTCAGGAGGTTCACTAAGAGAAAGGACTGGCTGAAAACAGGGTTTTGATGGGGTAACTGTTACCCCATTCCCCTGAACCTCCTGCAACCCACAGAAATAGGGAGACCCACTTGTGAACCTTCCAGTGGAAAAATATCACACACACCCTTTTGACGAGCCTTCCAGGTTGACCACATTACACATTTAGCTCTCTCTCTGCCAGGAAAAGGGCTGGACACTTACATTTAAAAAAAAAAAATGAAAGCTAAGGTCTCCAGCAATCACGTGATGTCTTGTGTTCAGATTACCAGAGCTGACCTTCCTGGCAGCGTTACAGAAGGAAATTTAAATAACTCTTAAAAATCAAATTTTAAAAACTATATTTTGGACCTGGGTATCTCCGCTAAGGGAGTCCAGTAGATTTTATCACTGTCCTTTCTATCAGAAGAATTATTTGAAACCCCCAACATTTCTATTTAGGATGTCATAAATCAGAACCCCTTGTCCCATTTGCTTCAAAGTTAGAAAAAAAATTAAAATCTGTGTTAGCCCCAGCTATAACCAGATAATTTTGAGGGTGATATTTTGAGGCCTTGCAGGGTGCGGGTGAAGGGGGTTCTATCAAGGGGAAGAGGGAGCAAATTAGAGTTTAAAATGGAAACTTAGTTGCAGTCTTGCCTTTGGAAGGGCTGTCCCTCTTCTGTAATGTTTCACCCTAAGCCATAGTCCCCTGTTGATAAGTGGATACAGAGTGGCACAACTGGCTCTAATAGCAACTGGCAAACTTCTTGTTGTTTTCAATGCTCTGAAGGAACTCTCAGTCCACTGTAGGACATGGTACCATCCCTCAGACTATTTCATATACAAATCTGACTATTCTATATAGGTTCTTGAACCGTGCTCATCACCGTAGTATCTGAGTGCTTTCCAGTGGTGTATTATGCAAGGTGACTAACATCTGTCACGCATTGTTAGCACTGTTGCCAACTTTCATGCCATAAATTGGCACCCCGACTTTCACAATGAGCCAAAAATCAAGCTAATCCCATTTCAAAACCGGGCCAAAACAAGCCAATCCCTAAGAACCCCAACACTGTATGTGACTAGATTCCCCCTGCATGCTGTCAGGACTGTGGTGGACCTGCTGTGCACCCCAACTCTCTCCCCCGCTTGCCCGCTCCCTCTTGCCCCTGCTTGCCGGGAGCCAATCAAAAAAAAAGAAGCAACAAGGTACAACAAGCTACAAGCCAAAAACTAGCCAACAAGCAACTCAAAAGCCAATTAAGCTAAAAACAAGCCCAATTTCTGTGGCTTTTTTTGTGGGTTTGGCATGTCTGATTGTTAGTTCTCCCCCTGCAGAGAGAATGAGAGAAGTGTGTGCAATAGAGTGTCTTGTTTGGGTAGGGGGGCAGTTTGTTTTGTTTATTAATGTACACACTCCTCTGCACTTGGAGCGGAAGGTGGTGAGGTTTGCAGTTGTCCTTATCTCCTGAGGTAGTTCATACCACTGTCTAGGACCCGGTTTCAGAGGGGTAGCTGTGTTAGTCTGTATCAGTAAAAACAACAAGGAGTCCTTGTGGCACCTTAGAGACTAACAAATATATTTGGGCGTAAACTTTCACCCTTCTTGTCAACAGTTGGGAAGGGGCTACATCCCCTCCTAATTGAATTGGCCTCGTTAGCACTGACCCCTTACTTGGTAAGGCAACTCCGATCTTTTCATGTGCTGTATATTTATACCTGCCTACTGGATTTTCCACTCCGTGCATCTGATGAAGTGAGTTATATCCCACAAAAGTTTATGTCCAAATAAATTTGGTAGGTCTCACAAGGACTTCTCGTTGTTTTTGTCTAGGACCAGCATCTGAGAAAACTCTGTCACCTGCACAGATAAGCTTTATCTTTGTTGCAGAGAGGTCCATTGACTGACATATACAGGCATGACACTCAGCACTGGCATGGTACAGAGCTGATGGGACTCATGCTCATGCATACGTAGGCTGCTCCATGTACCCTTGCTAGTGATCGAAGGATAAGCAGAACTTGTAGCGACTGTCCACAAAGAAATCATATCAGCCTCCAAATTGATTGGTTAGATCTGAGGCCAAGAACAGAATTTTTTGCAGCATCTCTGCGTGGGACATAAAGTGAGCCAGGCTCCCCAACAAGATGAAAGTGCTGTCTGAGTACAGCCTCTGATCGTGTGCATAGAAATGTTATCGCTCTGTTGATTAAAGTGCTTTTGCAAAGATCAGCCACACCCTCTGCTATGCTTTTTACATCAGGCAGACTGTCTAGATGGGCTCTCTCTTCAATGGTCAGCTGCTTATGGCATGGTGCATTACCGCATGATAAAGACTCATTGGGATGGAATAATCACTGTATGACACTTCTTAAATCTGGCCTAACTCTACTGATTTCAAAGGTGTTACAATTAGCCCCCTCCATATAGCCTAGGCAGCTTAATTGGCTAATTTGGCCTAATGCAGCTCTTGCAGAGCAGGTGGGGGGTACACCCCATCACAGGTCAGAACATAGACATAGGCAGCAGGTTCAAGCCATTAAGTGGGAAAGTGTGTGTGCGCGCGCATGACCACACACACTAGTGACATAATGGAAAGGTAATAGAGGTGTTTGGTAGGTTGGCATATTATAAGACTGTGCAGAGCTCTTCTACTGAGTCACCCTGATGTCAGATGCTAGAACCCTGGAGACAGATTATTTTTGCTGACTTTCAGGCCATGTCTGCACTAGAAAGCTCACAGTGGCACAGATGTACTGATGCAGTGGCACTGCTATAAGATCATCCATGTAGCCACTGTGTGCCAACAGGAGAGAGCTCTCCCATCAACAATAAAACCACCTCCACAGCAGTAGCCATGTCAGGAGGAGAAGCTCTCTTGCTGACATGGCACTGTCCACACTGGCGCTTCTGTTGGTGTAATTTATGTCACTCAGGGGTGTATTTTTTCACACCCCTGAGTGACATATGTTATACCAGGGGTCGGCAACCTCTGGCACGCAGCTCGCCAGGGTAAGCACCCTGGCGGGCCGGGCCAGTTTGTTTATCTGCCGCGTCAGCAGGTTCGGCCAATTGCCGCTCCCACTGGCCGCGGTTTGCCATCCCAGGCCAATGGGGGCGGCGGGAAGCACCGCGGGCCGAGGATCATGCTGGCTGTGGCTTCCCGCCTCCCGCATTGGCCTGGGACGACGAACTGCGGCCAGTGGGAGCCGTGATCGGCCGAAGCTGCCAACGTGGCAGATAAGCAAACCGGCCTGGCCCGTAAGGGTGCTTACCCTGGTGAACTGCGTGCCAGAGGTTGCCAGCTCCAGAGTAAGAACACATTTGAAACAGAAGGAACTAAAAGCAGGAACAGAAAAGTCTTGCATGGAAAAACCCTGGCAACAGCCAAACCTAGGAGAATGAGTTTTGTGTTGCCTTGCTATTTAAGTTAATATTAAAGTCAAATCTAAGTAGCGGGGGTAAGTTTGGTATGTATTCCCTATTGGGAGCAGAGTCAGAGCATGTTAGCTTACAATGAAAATATAGCAGGTCCATGGGCCCATGTCCCGTTCATAATGCTGCTGAGCGCCTTTAGGCACATTATTTTCCCTTTTACACCTTCATTTTAACCTGGGTGCAAAGCGGGAATGAGCCCTGTCTGGACCATTTTCAGAGCAAGCTGCAAGACCCAGCTTTTCTCAAAAGCCCTCTGTCACAATTTAAGGCAACTGCACCTGTATTCCTCCCGCGTGGTGTAGCCAGGCACCCACTCTAGGCTCCTGGCCCCTCAGCCATCACCTCTCTTGGGCAGAGACCCGTGTCTCTTTCCCTCCTGATCAGGGTTTTTCTGGGCTGCACAGTTCCCTGCCTACACTGTGAGTTCCCCAGCCAGCCAGATTGCCTAAGCAGGCCAGTGTCTGCCCTTTGCTTTCACTCCAGCAGCTATAAACAGTGAAATTGCCCACTGTTAGAAGTTACCACACAACCCTTTCTCAGCAAGGACATTCATTTCTAAGGGCATGTCTACATTACATGCTGGATTGACCGCCGAGCGCTCTCCTGTCAACTCCGGAATGCCACTGGAGCGAGAAGTGGACGTGGAGTCAACGGGGGAGCATCAGCAGTCGACCTAGTGCAGTGAGGACACCGTAGTAAGTAGATCTAAGTACATCGACTTCAGCTACGCTATTCACGTAGCTGAAGTTGCGTAACTTAGATCGATCCTCCCCGCCCTCTCCCAGTGTACATCAGGCCTCAGGTGAAAGCATTCCAGAGGAAACATATTAAAACAATAGCCAAACCTACCCACAGGTTAGTAAGCTTACTGGAGATCACCCCCAACTCCAACCAGGGCTCAGCAAGGGAGCAGTCCTTCATACCCCAAGAGGTTGTTCTGTAGTTACAAGTTTATGGGAAGTGTTAGCTCAGAACAAGCATCCCCATTAATCTGTGAATCCCTCTTTTATACAGTTCGGGCCGTTGATGTTGGGGCTCTAGAACAGGTTCTCAGCAGACAATCACTCTGTCCTCGGGACATAGCTTTAAAAGCTGGATTTTTGCATAACTGGAGGTGGGGGCAGAGGGAGAAGACTTTGCATTCACCTCCCCCTAGCTATTTCACGGGAAATCCACTTCACGTGTATTATCCCAAAAGTTTATTCTTACCTGCTACGTTGTTCAATATAGTCCTTTCAGTATCCAGCCCCACAATACTACATACCCTTTGCATTTGACGCAGTGGACTCTAAAGATGCTTAACCTTCATTCAATAAGATTTCCCCCAAGATATTGCAGGAAATTGCCATATCCATCACTCCTCCTCTCAGTAACGAAAGCTGAAGAATGACCTGTGGACAGAGCAGGAGGAATAAGAAAGGGGAGTCTTTTATGAGCAATTTCAATGCATTCTTCATCTTGAATCTGAAACTGACTGTGCAATGATGGGTGCACCAGAAATATTGTAGATGAATAAATGGACGGAGAGCTGCTCTCATCCATCTCACCAAAACCTGGTTGTGATTATGTTCACAGCACCTGTAACCCTACTTCTCCAGCTGGAGGGCAAGCCAGTGACTAATGTAACACATTTATTGTCGTTCAGGAGCTAAGAAGGCTACCAGGAGAGGCTGGGGTAAGCTATGTAACTTGAAAATGCAGAACATAAAAGGGCAGAGTAATTACTGGTATAATTTCATTAGCAGCAGTGGAATTGCACCAGGGAAGAATCAAACATTTTGTGGTTGCTTTTTGCCCTGCACTGCCTGTGGCGAGACCTAAATTAATTTCCTGCTCCTAGTTATTCATCCCTCAAGGCAGCAGGAGATGGGGGATGTACAGCCAACACTCTAAGGCTTTGTCTACACTGGCACTTTCATTGTTAAAACTTTTGTCACTCCGGGGTGTGAAAAAAATCCCCTTGAATGACAAAAGTTTGAACAACGAAAAGCGCTGGTGTGAACAGGGCTTTGTGGGCAAGAGCCGTGCTCCCATCAACCCCTGACTGCCCCCCACTGCCTCATCCAACCCTTCCTCTCCTTCCTGACTGCCCCCCCGAGACTCCTGCCCCCATTCAACCCCCCTGTTCCCTGTCCTCTGACTGCCCCAACCCCTATCCATACCCCTGCCGCCAACCACCACCCCAAACTCCCCTGCCCTCTATCCAACCCCTCCTGCTCCCTGCCCCCTTACCGTGCTGCCTGGAGCACCGGTGGCTGGCAGCACAGAGCACCAGGAAAGGCAGCCGTCCCACCTGGCTGGAGCCAGCCATGCCACTGTGCAGCACAGAGCACTGGGTCAGGCCAGCTCTGCAGCTGTGCTGCCAGGCAAGAGCTAGCAGCCCCACCACCAAGAGCATTGTACCAGCAGCAGGCAAGCTGAGACTGTGGGGAAGGGAGAACAGTGGGGTAGGGGCTGGGGGCTAGCCTCCCAGGCCAGGAGCTCAAGGCCAGGCAGGACAGTCCCACAGGCCGGATGTGGCCCACAGGCCATGGTTTGTTCACCTCTGTTGTAGCAGCTCTTCTGGGCAATTAAAGAGTGGGGCTGAGACACTCCAAATTATTACAAATGTTGTTAATTGTATTACAGTCAGTCCCAGGGAATCACAGCCCCACTGTGTTGGGTGCTGCACAAACACAGAACACAAAAATACCCAGCGGCCCCAGAGAGTTTACAATCTAAATATAAAACAAGAGATCCAGGTGGATACAGACAGATAGGGAAGCACATGGAAATTATTAGTATTGTTTTCTGGTGCTGGTAACATTCACATAGTGCTAGGTGTTTCCATACTTCCAAGGATAGTCCCGGCCCTGAGGAGCTCACAGTCTCAGGACAGGCGGACGGGTAGACAGAGGTTAGGGCAGGGGAATAATACAAAGGGATTTTTTAAATACAAACCAACGGCATTCCCTGTAGGCAGCAGGCCAGCCATCGGTTTTCGAAAAGGGACTGAAGAATGGACAGAGGTCTTCAGTACCAACATTTTTTATTGGCTTCTGAGTGCAGCCACCGACATTTGCTGGTGACCATGCTGACAATTTTTCCTAAAATACTTAATTTACTTTAGGAAAAACAAATAAATATGCACATCTGCATGCCCAAATCATAGTCATTTATTTATGTAGGGTTTTATTGCAGACTTAATAATAAAAATAACGTACCGTTATCTCTATTTTTTACTGGATCTAAACAGAACAGAAACACAAATGAGGTGCTTTGCACGTACTTGTCTTTTTTTATTGCTTCTTTTGCTTTTTTGGTTGCGTTTTTTTTAGACTTGCTAGCTAGTAAGTCTACTCCTGTGAAAAGTGAGAGTTGTACGTTTGTTAATGTCACTGTTCACAGCAGCAGACTTGTTAGCTAGCTGAGAGGCAGTGAAAAGTGCTATTGACAAACATACAAATATCACTTTTCACAGCAGACTTACTCAGTCCTGTCTAGCTGGGGGACAACTTGAGCCTTGGATAGGGAGGTGGGTAAGCAGGCAGCAGGGGTGATGAGCAGAGTGGTGAGCCTGGGGAGGTAGCAGGGGCCAGGGGAAATGAGGGGGGAGGTGAGCCCAGTGCTGCGGGACAGAGCCCGCTAGGCCCACAGTCAGAGCCTCTGGCTGGAGCCGGCCACTGTACTGCCAGAGCCTGCCATCTGCCACCCCAGGGCTAAATCCAAATGCCTGAGCTCCCTGGGAAGGTGAGGAACTCACACCAGCTATCTCCTCCTCCCCCATTTGTGACCCCAGAGGGGGGCAGGACCCAACCCCAGTGGAGGGCTACTGAGGTTCAGGTAACAGGCCCCCTGCCTGGAGCTGAAGCCCTTGGGCTTCAGCTTTGCCCATCCACTCACCTGGGACAGTGGGGCTCAGGCTTCAGTCCCCCATCCTGGGGTTGTGTAGCAATTTTTATTGTTAGAAGGGGATAGTAGTACAATGAAGTTTGAGACCCCCTGCACTGATAACATATTGCTGATGTGAATTTGGCACCACACATGAGAAAGTTGTGATGGTGAAAGCTCAACTGTTTCTTTACAGAGGGACACAGTGTATCTCAGGTGTTTTTAATAACTGGCCACAAAGGCCAACAGGTGGAACTTTAGCTATTTCCATATGTGTCCACTAGGGGGAAGCACACATTTATGGAGATTTCTTCAGATTGTGAAAGCAAGCAGTGAGCTTGGCTTTGAATCTAGTGGCACAGCAGCATGGCTACGAATAGGAATGCAATGAATATGTTCGGGGCCTTGCAGGCCAAACTGCAGTTCCATATGTCACCCACCTGGAACAAGAACGGTACCCTTGGCTCGCCCAAATCCTGGCCCCAGGCTTACTCCAAGCTTTACGAACCTCATGAAATCCCCAGGGAACCTGGCCTGAGATTCAGATTGTTTATCAAACTCCTAAAATGCGGCCGTTTCACCTGCTCTGGAATGTTATTAAAAGTTTTTGGACAGCCTCCAAACCTCTGGCTAGTGACAGTGTGGAGATGAGATGCCAACCACCCTCTCACCAATGTGGAAGGCGTCATGGAGGGATTTGTCCCAGTCAGACCCATTTTTCAGCTTTCAGATTGTCACAATGCTCAGAGCTCCACTTTCTGCTCAAGCCAACAGAGGCCTCATTCATTTCCTCAGGACTCTCATTCTGCAAATGTCTGGTTATGCTTAGAATCAGTGGAACAGCTCAGATCTTGTGGAGAAGGGTGTGGTATAGGCACCGATATAGGTTAGAGTGCTGCTCGTTACACTTGGCTTCCAATAAGTGCATCTGAAAATGGGGACAGGCAACCATATGTAGCTGGCAAGGGGCCCATGTAACTTAAAGACAGTTGGTTGTGCTAATTCACATGAACAAGAAACCCCTTTGTTCCCGTAAGAGCCAGAGGCAGAGGTGACACAACAGGAGTCCAGTTTTCAACGTGATAGTGCTGGACAGTGCTGCATGGGCAACACATTGCTCATTTTTGTGAACAGATTTTTGTGTGGGTGTGTGCTATAGCAGGGCCATCACTAGATCCAAATATCACAGCTTGGCCCTACTCTGTAGAATAGATCTCCGTTGGAATATCAGAGCTGGAACCTTCTCCAGCTCCAAGGCCATTTGAGCGCTGGAACCACACCCTGACTGGCTGGCCCATCCAGGCACATGCAATCCTTTCAGACCCTGCAGGCCACAAGGCCAGAGTTTCACAATAGTTTGTAGTATAGACCATCTGAGATACCTTTCAGCAGCTCTACTGGATCCAATGCCACCCTTTGAAATGGACTGTCTAAGGCACGGGCACAAGAGCTCTGTGTCCTTGACACCCATTTTCCTTGTTTTCATCATAATTGGTAATGCTTTGCCGCATCCCAATGTATGTTTGGACAGGAAAAATTCTTAATCAAAGGGGTATTAGTTATCTTTACAAGAAAAGAAACAGGCTGGCATAGGTGAGTTGTTGCAATCATGCTGTGTATCACTGAGGTACACTTAGCCTCCATCTAACCATCCATTAACTTTTCCCTTTGGTCTGGCTCCCATTCACAGGATCTGCTCGGACACAGTCTTCTGACAAGTATGTGTTCTTGGATGCTTCAGGGAATGGCTGCTTTCCAAGGCTCCCTTAAGGGGTGCCTTGAACTTAGACTTTGTGTGACGCCTTCTGGGATCTCCACTTTGGTCCATGTTTATCAAGGAACAATTCTTTCCTCTTTAATATCTTTTAGAGCCACTGTCATCCAGGCTCCCCAGTGCACTCCTGGCTGCTGTATTTCTTAGGAATGCTGGAATCCTGTGAACATACTTCAGACTCACCTTTATTCTGCTTCCAATTCCCAACACAGAGCACCTCAGCTTGTCCCTTCAGATCATTCCATGACATCACATAGAAAGGGAGACCAACCACAGTGCCTACCCCTGGTACTTCATGCGTCTGACGAAGTGGGTATTCACCCATAAAAGCTCTTGCTCCAATAAGTCTGTTAGTCTATAAGGTGCCGCAGGACTGTTCGTTGCTTTTTACAGATCCAGACTAACATGGCCACTCCTCTGATACCTAGTACCTCTTGACTGTCTAGCTGCATTTTAATGGAGCTAAGGGGAACCGGCACGAACAGATCCTCTCTGCCCTGTTCAATAGAGGGGAAGTGCTTACTCTGGCTGCAACCACTTGCTGTGCACTACTGAGCTCCCAACACCTTTGAGCCACAGTCCTTCCAGCTAATATCTGTTAATATGCACCAGTTTAAATCTGACAGGGTGAGTTATGAGCACTGATTAATATTAGTGCAGTTCATCTCAAAGCACTTTGTAATCAAACGTGCAAAGTACTGGTAACTGACTCTGCTCAACTCCCAGTAACCGGAGAGCACTGGAAACTGACATGACTGTGTAATCCATTCAATTAATAAAATACACTTCTAGTTTCCTACGATCTCCTTCCTCCAAAGCAGTGTTCATTACTGAACAAAAGATGGTTGAAGGTGAGATTTAAATAGAGGAAGATGTATTCCATTTATTTCTCCTCTTTATTTTTATGCCCGATAATGCAGATTTGGATGCTAAGTTAATAATACTACAGGATTTAAGGCTTGATCCTGCTCCCATTCAAGTCAAATGAAAATACCCCATTGATTTAATGGAGGAGGATCAAACCCTTCATTTTCTGGTCTGCTGCTGAGGTGTCCCTATCTATGGCTTTTTGGGCTCTGAATTTTAAAAAATGATCTCTAGAATGCAGGAAATTTCATCTTAACAAAAGTAACACACACTGCCACAATTATTTATGGAAATATGAGGCAGGCAAAATAAAAAAAAATGAATAAAAGCAAAATTGAGTATTGCTAACCCCAAGCATTCAACAAGCCCCCCAAAATCATGAGATTGGTTTAAAATAATCAGATTTTAAGAAGAATACATTTGGGGCTCTTTTATTTTTGTTTTTGGTGGCTTTAGGATTCCTGTTTTCAAATGTTCCTCTGCAACCCTTGGGGTTAGAAACTGAATTATTTTGGGGAAAATGTTAATTTTCCAGTTTTTGAGTGACACCTGAGAGTCTTGTGTAAATAACATGACTCCAAGAGCTGAGGCTTTCAGATGAACACCAAATATTGTGAGTATTGGCAACCTTGAAAACCCATCATATTTATGAGCATAACTGTATTGTCCATCTGATACAAGTTCATAAAATAAAGTTTTAATTTTTTTGAGAAGAAACAAAACCTTGAGAGTCTCAATTATTCAGCTCTGCTGAGGAATGAAGATGCAATGCCACATCCAGGAGGAATTTTCTATCTCCAAGTCTAAAATACCAGGATATATGGAATCACCAAGGTGTATTTATCTAAGCTTTGTACAGCCCTCCTCACAAGTTTATCTGAGATCTTGGAACTAATTAACTGCATTCCATATTGTTCTAAGTATTTGCTTACAATTCTGCTTTTCAGAATGTATTTTTGCAAACTAAACTAGATCCAGTGGGTTATTCCAGTTCAGTATAATTAGCTTCATAGTTATTGCTAATGGTATGCTATTTGTCTCTCTGCACTCACTAGTATTTGGTAAACATTTTAGGGATGGAGTCCTGTTCTCCTGATCTCCCTGGGTGGTGTTCATTCATATATCATCCATGCATTACAGTTATTTCTCTGTCTCCAGTGCTAGAAGGTACAGAAGTGGTGATCTTTCCAAAAGGAGGGGCAACTCAAGTGAAAGTATGACCCTGCCCACTACGAGGAGCCTTGAGGAGGAGGCCAAAGAGAAAACCAGGATAGGATGAGTGGAATGAGTGGATATGAGCTTAGAGCAGAGGTGGGCAAACTACGGCCCGCGGGCCACATCCAGCCCACGGGACCATTCTGCCTAGCCCTGAGCTCCTAGCTGGGAGCTCCCCCGCTATCCCCCACCCCCGCAACCTCAGTGCCCTGCGCCGCCAGCGCTCTGGCCTGCAGCTCCTGCTGGGCAGCATGGGTGACGTGACTGGCTCTAGGTGGGCAGCAGGGCTGTGAGCTCCTGCTGCTCTGAGCCACATGGTAAGGGGGTGAGGGGGATAAGGGGCAGGGAGTCCTAAGGGGCAGTCAGGGAACAGGGGACAGTTGGATGGGGTGGAGGTTCTGGAGGGGAGTGGTCCGGGGATGGGGAACAGGGGCGGTTGGATAGGTGTGGGAATCCCAGAAGGGGGGTTGTCAGAAGATGGGGGTGTGGATAGGGGTTGGGGCAGTCAGGGGATGGGGGGGTTGGATAGGGCGTGTGGTCCCAGGGGGCGGTTAGGGGTGGGCGTCCCAGGAGGGGGTGGTTAGGGGACAAGGAGCAGGGGGCTGGATGGATCAGCGGTTCTGAGAGGAACAGTCGGGACGGGAAGTGGGAGGGGGCAGACAGAGGGCAGGGGCCTGGCTGTTTGCGGAGGCACAGTCTTCCCTACCCGGCCCTTCATACAGTTTGCAATGTGGCCCTTGGGCCAAAAAGTTTGCCCACCCCTGGCTTAGAGGATGATCTAGAGCCAGGCCAGGGAGAGTTTGAATTCCAGTTGGTTCCGTAAGCATCTTTCTCAGAAAAACCTGCATCCTCACCTTTGACACACACATGCAGTGAGAGAGGCAGAGGCAGCTGTGAGAAATTCCCCTCTTCTCTGGAAAGAACTGCTACACAGCCATGACACTTGGCTGGTGTAAGCAGGACAAGCATGAGATGCAGCCAGCCTCATAGTGAAATTGGGTTAGAGGAGGAAGGGTGAGCGCTGGACTGGACGCAGCTGTTCCCAGTGCACCTGGAAATGTGAGCAGGGAGCTGGAGCCATTTGGAGAGAAGGAATTTGAGTCTGGAGATCCCTTATAATGCCCCCTTTTGGAGAAGATGATTGAGATACTTAATAAAATGTAAACTCTGCTGGCAAAGCGTGCAGCTCTCAGATCTTTCAGAACACGATTAGGTGACATGGCGACCCAGACAATTGGCCTTATTCCTCAGATATGCTGAAGTCTTTTACCCTGCTACAGCATTGTAGGGAAGCCTTAGTCTAAAAGGGTGAGAAGGCTCTAGAGAGAGAACACTGCTTAATTCAGAATCTTCCCTCATGGATTTTAGTTGGAGCGTCAGGTGACCCTAACAGGTGACTTCTGCTCAGTGCCCCAGAGGAAAGCAAAAAAGCCCCTCCCCCAGCCCCAGGAAAACTCAGCCATAGTGCCCAGTTTAACCTGTGTAAGTGATCAGTAACCACTGCAGTTACACACCTAGGAACATAAGATTTCCTGTACCCTATCGGACCATTTGTCCATCAGGTCTCCTATCCTGCCTGTGAGTTAGCCAATACCTTAGGCTTCAGCAGTTGAAGAAAAACCTATAAAGTACCTGGCCCATTGTGTGTGGGGTTGGGGCAAAGGAGGTCCTTCCTGATTCCTTGTGTGACCAGCTGATGCTCTAAAGCATGAGATCTGATCATCCTTATTATCTTCCCATGCAGAGCTGCAAATGTAATCCACACCATGGGCGAGAGGTGATGGTTCATCTTCTCTTCTTAACATGGAAGTGAGGCAGACTCACGAGGTCTTGTTCATCTGGCCAGCTGCTTCCATTCTCCTGATGTGAGGTCACACTCTCTGGATGTTTAGCTGCCGCACGGCATGGAAGCAAAGGCAGCAGGAGGGTGAGGAAGGGTCCATGTCTCCATAGCTCAATAGCAAGGCTGACTCATTGATACTACCCATGCAGTCTAATAGGGTTTGTTTGTAATCTTCATTCTGCTGCAGATCATCATCCACAAGTGCCAGCTTCCAAGTTTCCCCAGGGGTTGCTCAACCCTCACTCTGCCCCAGGTCCCGCCCCCACTCCACCCTTTCCCCCAAACCCCCACCCCTGCCCTGCCTCTTCCTGTCCCTGTTCTGCCCCAGGCACTGGCCCCATTGATTCCACCTCTTCCCCAGCTGTTTCGCGGCACAAGCACTGGGAGCTAGGGGGGAAAAGCGGGCACTCAGGGGAGGAGGCAGAGGTGGAGATGGGCTGGGAAGGGGAGATGCTGGTGGGTGCTGAGCACCCACCAATTTTTCCCCATGGGTGCTGCAGCTCTGGAGCACCCATTGAATCGATGCCTATGACTGGAAGGGAAGGGGAGAAGTTGATCAGCAGGACCACTGGTGGGCGGGAGGAAGGAAGGGGAGTTAGGCTACCAGTGGGTGCTAAGCACCCACTAATTTTTTTCTGTGAGTGCTCCAGTCCTGGAGTTGGCACCTATGTCATAGAACCATAAGACTAGAAGGGACCTCGAGAGGTCATCTAGTCCAGTCCTCTGCACTCAAGGCAGGACTAAGTATTATAAGTCGTCATAATCATAATGACAGATCCCAAAGGGACATAGCCTCCTTGCAGATCGAGTGCCACCTGGGTTGATCTTTAGCAAGGTGATAGTCTGGCTGGATGCTCAGTTTATGACATCCTCTGATATTCGCCCCCTTCCCCAAGCAAATTTTAAAAAGCAGGCAATATTGTTCCAAGTTCTGGGGCACCTCTTAAGAGTACCCTGTTGCCCACAGGTATGTTTTCTCTCTCAGTGACAGACCTCATTTTCACAAGACACTTCCTTCTGCTTCCACCTAATACAGAAGCGTGCTGTGTACACAGCACATTCATGTCCCGTGAACAAACCCTTAGGTAATAGAGCTGGTTGAATTTTTTCCTACAAAAAGGCTTGGTGTGGTTTTCTGTTTGGTTTTGTTGTTATTGTTTGATAAATGGCTTTTTTTTTAATGACTTTTTTGTGGAAAATGTTTGATATTTTTTAACCTTTTAATTTTTTTAGATACAAATCAGAAATGAAAATATCTAGACTGTTAGTTATTTTTTTTCATTTTTTGGAGATTTTAGATTTTCATTTCCCCGCCCTCCCATCTTTTCCTTTTTTCCTCTTCTCTTGTTTTTCCTTTTCCCTTCTTTTATTTTTTTCATTTTTCTTTTGACTTTTTCCTTTCAAAAATGACTGAACTATTTTCTTTTCCCATCTTTTTTGAAAATGGAAAATTTTAAAAAAATGAGGGGAAATATTGGAAAAAGAAGAAAAGAAAAGAAAAATTGATCCATTTCAAACCTTGCAAAAAGAAAACAATTTCAAAATATTTCACCATTTTTCTTCCCTTTTCAACAAGCACTTTTCAGTCCAACCTCTTGCCTCTCCCACATGCAACACGCCCTGCACCTAACCTGTGTGCATATGCCAATCTTGAACATTTTCTAGTTTTGCTGGCGTCAGTGGGGGAGGTGGATCTTGGGGGAGGCAGTGGAGAGGAGTGGGTGGCAGGTGGGACGGGGCCTTGAGGGAAGAGGCAGAGCGGGGGTGGGAAGAGGCAGAGTGGGGGCAGGGTGGAGCTGGAGTGGCGAGGCCACAGTCCGGGCACTAGTGGCCCTCCCACTTCTCGGGATCTTCCATCAGCAGCGCTCCCAAGGTGGCAGGCTGGCAGTCCTCCAAAGGGAGGTGTGCTGCAGCTGGCATTTCTTGCCCCGTTTGGGGAGGCTTAGCTTCCCCAAGCCTCTTATACCAATTGCCCATGCTTGTAAGCAAAAAATTACTCTTGCTGTTAATTTCTTGTAATATCATCCATTGGTACATCTTTTCCCATAACCTTGTGGCATAGGGTCATTCTTTGGTCCTTACTTATGTCAAGTGTTTCTTAAGCCTATAGCCTAGTATGGCTAAGCCGGAGGGGAAAGTAATAATAAATTCTTATCAGTATAGGGGTGGCTCTAGCCCCCAGAAGAGGTGGGCCCTCGGGCGGGGCTGCTGGGTCACCATCCCCTAGCCAGCCCATCCACGCCACCTGGCCCCCACCACCTGGGGCTGCGGTAGCGATTTAAAAAGGCCTGGGGCTCTTTAAATAGCCAGCTCCGGAGCAGCTGACCTTTGGCCCCGCCGTTAGTGGCCTGGGAGAGGCAAAAGGGGCAACGACATTAAAGTGCTGTCGCAGCACTTTAACATCGTTGCCCCTTTTTGTTTTCCCCGTCGGCGACCCTGCCAGTAGGGGCAGGGCCACCGATGGCGAGGGGAGCTGGGGAAGGGGCAGCTTTAAGCAGGGACCTTTGCTGCAGAAGCACTTTAACACTGGCTGCATACGGGCCGGTACTGGCTTCTTACCAGTACTGGCTTCATACCGGCCCATTTTCACCCCTGCACTGAGCTAAAATCTTAGAGGCCTCAGCCTGTAGCCCTTGCATTTCAGCACAGCTTACTGACATACCTAATACATAATTATCCTTTCTAACTACTGATCAATCTTATACTTCTATAAGCCTATAATTTAAATCTAGTTAGCATACAATGATTATATATGGCATAACATGTTAGTTAACCATCACATCACACACTAAATGACCAATAAACTAAAATCATTGGCTACCAGGTGATTAAAGTGGCCCCAAGGGACTGAGCTGGGACATTGAGCAATCTGAGGCTCATTCAATTGCAGATTTCCCAGTCTGAAGGTCAATATGTTTATGTGCCTATGACTACAGCAATGGGTGCATCGCACATGTGACCGCGGCCTTTTTGGCCAGCACACCAGGGATTGAATTAGGGGCCTCCTGCGTGAAAGAACACAAGCAGCTGCAGCTTGAGCTAAAGAGCCATTGCTACCCAGCTGGCATTGTAACAGACTCAGATCCTGTGTGCACCAGGCACCACAGGAAACCTACAACACACTTTCACCCTGTGGGTCGCACATGTGTTAGTCCATGCAGATGTGCATGCCTGTGTGTGTACCTACCTATGTGTATGTCTGTGCATGTGCATGTGCGTGTACATCCGGATCTGTGTGTGTCTGTGCACATTCATGTGTGCGGATGGCTAGATCTGAGCAGGTACGTGCATGTGGGGGCTGCATCTGTGTATGCACATGCATGTATTTCTATGTGCAGTCACCTGTGTGTATGTGTTTGTATGTACATGCCTGTGGCTGTGCAAGTGCGCACACTCAAACTGACCTTTGTTTTTTAAAAAAAGATTCTGTTGCTTCTCCTTCGGACACCAAAATTCTTTCTTGATCTGCTCCAGCTATCTCCCTATCAGCCTGCTAAGCCAGTTTGACAGAAAGCTGTCACTGGACAAACAACAGTGACAGCAAAGGACTGAATTCCATCTCTCCCCTCATTTCCAACTCAAGATAGGATTAACGTTACAACCTGTCTGCAAGCCCTTGACTGGGGATTATGTCAAACAACAAACACTCACCAGCACTTTCTTGAAAGCTTCTCTTCATGCTGGTGACTGGCTGGCCCCAGCTCTCCACAAAGCTGACCTCTCCTCCTTTTTTCCAAGGCAGACGCTTTCCTCACCTGCTCTCCCAAGCCAGACTTTCTGCCTCATTCTGGCAAGAGATGGAGCTTCCATTTCCCTTCTATCCTCACTATTGTCCTCCTGTATTCCCCCTGGTCTGTAGCAAACTATCACCACTGCAGCCAAAAGATGGACCCCTGCATTTAGCTGCTGCTGTTGCACATATAACTTGGCAGGTCTGTGAAGCCAAGACGCATGCCCATAACCCAGGGATCTTTCATGTCCAGTAGAGCAGAGCAGACCAATAAACTGCATGCCACTCATTTTCTCTCCAGTACTACAAAAGAACCAGGGGGATGAATCAACTCAGTTGGGCTTAGAATCTGCTTCTAGGGAGCGTAAGTATTTTAAATCTTGCTATGAATTCTTTGGTAACAGCATAAACCTCAATGCCACTTAAAGTGTCCTCTAATCAGGGAAACTTTCTCTGAAGTGCAGACTTTGCCTCATTCCTCTAGGGAACTGTTCTCTCAACCAAACACTCCCATCTCCTCATACATTTACCCCCCTAACAAAACAAGTAGCAGACACTTCTCCTTAATGCTTTCTTTTCCCCACTTCCCCCTTGTCCAATCTACCCCAGGTGTCACAAGAACAGTGGTTATATGGAACAGCTGGTTAGTTCTTCACTTGGCCTTGTGACAGTCTAATGGGGGTTCTCCTGACAGCAAAAGGTGGGTATTCACAGAGCCCAGGTTAAACTACTGAAGTCCTGTCCAGCATGCACAGGACTCTGTGAAAAACCTGGCCTGCATTCTCTAGAAGCTGGGCTTTTCTTTGATTGTTTAGAGACCCTGATTAGATATCTGGAGGGGAGGCCCCCAGAATGTTAAGGCCTTTCACAATTCTCATTCCTTAAGGCACTTTAAAGGTGACTTACTGAGGATTTGTTGAAAAATTTAGTTTGTGCCCATTTATGTTCTTTTTGATGCATAAAGAGGTCCTGAAAGATTGGGGCCCCATGCACCTCCATCCCCAAGGCTTTTCCCCCCTCTTTGTTTTTTAACGTAAAAATATGAAGAAGGTCAAATATAGTCATCCCAGTAGCTGGCATTCTCAGAAATGTACATCGTGAGTTTTCATAGACCCTAACTGAGTGGAAGGGAAGGGGCTTATGAATCTTAAACAAAGACATCTTTTGTCTCAAATGCTCCTCGGCCCTCTCCCCTCTCAGTGAACCGGCTTTTGCTCCCTCAGTGATCCCACAAAGACTTCCACGTATACTTAACGTTATGCACTTTACATACTACTCATCATGTGCAAAGTTAAGCATGTGCAGGATCAATGCCCAAGTGTGATATCATAATCCTACTAGTTCTCTAGTAATTCATAGTCATAAGAACATAAGAATGGCCATACTGGGTCAGACCAAAGGTCCATCTAGCCCAGTATCCTGTCTTCTGACAGTGGCCAGTGCCAGGTGCCCCAGAGGGAATAAACAGAACAGATAATCATCAAATGATCCATCTCCTATTGCCCATTCCCAGCTTCTGGCATCTAGAATATGGATCATAAAGAAACAGAGCAGGATGCAAGCCCAGTTTAGTGGGGGTTTTCTTTCTTTCCCCACTCCTCTTTTTTCAGGGCAGGATTATGTGAAAACATTTGTTAAAAACCCCTTCTCTCCTTTCCAGTCAGAGTATTTTCTTTGGGATACCGGATAGTCATTAAAACAACAGTTCATCAGTCAGTAATATTCACATTTATGTACTTATTCACCCATCCTTTCTAAAGTTCAGAGATCTCATAGGAGTGAGTCACCTGTCCACTCCAATAGACTAGAATAATGGAAACACTTTAGTGCATGTATTTTCAGTACAACCACATTCCATTACAATCAGAGAGACACCTTCTGCTCCCATCCCAACCCAGGAACAGGTTTGGCTAGAAACAGATTCCTCTCATGTGTCGCACACCCCACCAATCAAAACCACTTTCCCCAAGCACTCAGGGTCCTTTAAAGACAGGCTGAGTTACAGGGGGGCTTGCTTAGCTTTACAGGTGTGGTTGAGTTTCTGTGGGATAGCAGCACAGTAAAGAAGGTGAGTAAATTGCTGTATCCTTTTAATGAGGTATTCAAGCTACTGCTGTATGACACAATAAATAAGGAGGCTTTCAGAGTTAATGGTTTATTTTAGTTCTCTAGCACTAGAAGTGAGTGGGTGTTTAGTAATTGGGTGGAATTAACTGCAAGAGCTTATTAAGTAGCTTTTCTTTTCTACCTGCAGGCTGCCTACTCTGTATTATCCCTTTAATTTGCTTCTTGAAGGGATATTAACATTTAGAAAAAAGGAGAGCAATGTGTTGCCAGCATATCTGGGGGGCAGGAAGTAAGGGTCACAGCTAAAGTGTGAGCTTTACACTTACTCTTCTTCTGAAAGGGGTAGAGGGGAGAGACCCTCTTCTGGTTTGGCTCCATAAAGCTAATGAGGGAGAGAAGAAAATAATTGTTCATCCCAACTTTATTTCCTAGCTGATTGCTCTGGATAATTTAACAGGCACTCTAGTGTTCTGACAAGCATGCTTTCATAGCAAACAATTTCTCTCTAAAGGAGACTTAATTAGTAAGTTTGGCTGAGGCTTGTTTGGTGAGGCTGTTTCATCACTGTGGTCTGAAATAACTGGTTGGCTACTCTTCCTTTCCTAAATTTCTAATGTTTGAGTGCTGTTAAACAAGCTGCTGTTTCACTTCAGTGGTGGGTGAAATTATTGGAGGAGCTTGTAGTTTGTAAGGTCGTTCAAAGACAGCAAAGTTCCTAAGGGCAAACCAACACTTGTAAAATGCTCAGCTCCTATAGAGTTTTTTTTTTTTTAACCAGTGTTAATCTGGTTTAAAAAAACAGTGTTAGTCTGTATCCACAAAAACAACAAGGAGTCTATCCTGTGGCACCTTAAAGACTAACAGATTTATTTGGGCTTAAGCTTCTGTGGGCAAAAATCCCACTTCATCCACAATGTTTAAAGTATTCTATATGGTGGCTAAACTTTTATCCATAAGATCATCTCTCTCTCTCCCTTCATCTTTAGGTAATAGCTTAAATTATGGAGACTAGTTGTCAAGGTCCTCGAGGCTTTTTCCACTAAAATGTCATTTTGTCTAATGAAAACTTGTCTCCCCTACTGTCAGCCCTCAATTACCCTTTAGCAGCTGTTCAGAATGGGACTTTAGAGGGGCAAGGGTCTAATAAAAAATATTACAGCTTCTGTTGGTGACAGGGACAAGCTTTGAGCTTACACAGAGCTCTTCTTTGAGTCAAGAAGAGCTCTGTGTAAACTATCTCTCACCAACAAAAGTTGGTCCAATGAAAGCTATTATCTCACCTACCTTGTCTCTCTAACATCCTGGGACCCACACAGCTGTACCGCTGCATACAAGAGTGGAATTCTTATTTTGAATGCATCAAGGAGGCAGAATGCAGTAACCCTCCATGGTTAGGCTGAGAAATGGCTTTAAGAGACACACCTTGGTATTTGGCTGAAGTCTCTCATTATCCTCACACGAGTGAAAACATTTTTCTAAGGCTGGAAGGGAAATGCTCTGTAATCTGGGCTTTGTTAATTAGAGAAGTGGCAGGTGTGGTCCTTGCACCTTTCAGATGAATCAGGTTAGTGCTGGATGGGTGAACCAAATCTTTCTGCTGCTGTCAGGCTTGGTTGGTTGGTTTGTTCATGAATGACTCTGAATGTCACTGCTGATGCATTTGGAATAGGCACCTTGGATTGAATGATGGGTAAACCGTACATGAAATTGCTCAGTAAAACGACCGGGTCCCTTATCTCTAGCCTCTTACTGCACTCATTAAGAATGTGATACATGAGCAGCTCCATGAAAATGGGAGGGAGGGGGTGTGAGGAGAGAACTGGTAGTGCATTCGCCTTGTGGCTATTCTGAGGGGAGCACTAATGTGATGGGCAAGTTGGAGGTGGGGCAAGAAGAAAAGATGTGACACCCACCCACACTTAAGTGGCAGTGCCTGCAGAATGAAAGTCTTGTGTCTTGCAGAAGACAAGGCTATATGCCCAGTTTCTTCTGTAGTCATCAGTATTGGTGTTCAGCGAGAGTTACCTGGAGTGCTGAGCACAAACACCCTTATCCATTTCACTGTCCAGTTTATGGGGAATAAATCAGGTTGTCAACTTCTAGCACAGGAGTTAAGTATAATGGAGGACTAAAAACTGTCTTGAGCTGGACTTGCTGAAGCTGCTGCTAGATGAGAGATGTGGCTGCTTGGTTCCTCTGAAAATCTGGCTTGGTTTAGGCACCAAAACACTAATGGGCTTAGTTCTCAGTGCATCCTTTCCACTTCTCCCACTGGCCTTATGGGTCTATCACAGCCTGTTGTTGTGTGTAGGGGGAGGGAGTATAGGCCAAGCCCATTCCTAGTGCAGCTTATGGGGCACAGAAAGCACAGACCTGCCCATAGTTTGCTGAAGTCTAACTAACTTACCTAGTCCTACATGCTCTAGGGAGAGAGAGGAACTAGGTCATAGCTACATTTTGGGAGTGGCTGGTGGGACAGCTGAGGGAAAACATAGGGTGCAGTTGGGGCGGGGGGACAACAAAGGGGTTTCAAGTGATATCTACTGAACAGTTACACCTAGAACTGCAATACTCTTGATGTGGTTACTCTGAAATCTAGCAAGAGTTTATCATTTGACTTAACTGACAACAATGATTCCATTCAAGCTGAGGGTCTAGATTTCCCCTGAGAGGGAGGAAATCCAACCTCTGGCTTTCCTTCTGTTTCATATAGACATAATACATGAAGCACTTCGGGTCCTAGGTGAAGCCCTATCTTTGCCCTGCCTTCAATTGGACTGGAGGCAACTTGCGTTGGTTAGAAACCAATACAAAAACTTGCTTTATATAAAAGACTTAACCCCTCCTCTGGACACCCTTGACTAAAGACAACAGACAGAAGGTGCTGGCATCCATCTCTTTGCCAGATATGGGAGAAGAAGGCCCTCCTACTATTCCAGATCAATGTAGATTTGAGGTCTTCCCTACGCTTACACATGTGCATTTCAACGAAGACTAACATGCAGAGTTTCTTCTCTTGCCTCTGCAGGTGCATTAACATAGCAAGTGCTGTGCTAGTTGCTCTCACTTGTAATTTGTCCCTGCTCTGAAGTGTTTAGAATGGGCTGATTTGGGACATGTGAAGTCCCAGGGCATTCATAGCTCATCTGTTTCAGAGGAGAGGTTCTCTGGTTGCCCAGTAGGTCCAGACATTGTCATGGCACCTAGTATGGTTTTCAGTCTCAACTAGGCATTCTTCAAAGGTAGGGGAGTGCTATTTCCCATGTCACATGGGGAAACTGAGGAAGTAACTTTCTTGATGTCACATTAGGAAATGGTGGTGGAGTTGGACAGAGAACTCAGGGCTTTCTGACTCCTACTGGTGTTCAATGCACTGCATAATGCTGCCCCATGTTACTGTTGTTATAATGCCTTCTAATAAAGGTTCTCTCCCTTCTTTGTCTCTGCATTTTTTTATTTTATTCAGCCTTTATTCTCCTTGTAACTTCATGTTCCCTAGTAAAGGGCTGGTGCCTCTATCATGTTACTAGGATTCTGTAACTAGGCAGCTGGCATACGAGTGGTGATGACTATATACCTGCCCCCAAAGCAGGTATTTTGAAAGTTGACCCTTCCTTTCTGTGGAAGTCCTGGAGCTTCTCTTGGGCATGTGTGCACACAGCAGTAGCAGGCTTGGGGCAGGCAGGATCTGGCCAATAGAGGAGGCTCTGAGAACATGCAGCATATCCAGAGTTTGCAGAAGGCATTTAGCTCATAGGAGGTGAGGGTGTGGCTGAGAGGACACATCCTAAGCAAGATTCCTCAAATAACTGGCTGGTCTGCAATAACCTGGGGCTAGTTCCACATGAGGACTTAAGCACTTTACACCCACATTTAGACACCACTGAAATCCTCCACCCCTTTGCTCAGCTGCTGCCTAACTCTATTGGGCCTTTAGGACCCCAAGAGCCTGAATTTTCACCTTTAAAGTCTCCAAGTTGCCTATGTTTCTGCTAGAGAATGCATCCAGCCACCTCAGCCTAGGTGCCTATCTTACACCTTAGACACAGCAGGATCCTCAAACCAGGCATTCCCCTGCAGACCTGACCCAGTGACTGTGCTCAGAGCACCCTTAAACTCACCATGGCTGGCGGAGAGGAGGTGGCTTCTCTTAGAACCATTGGCCCAGTGGTTGGCGCACTCACCAGCAATATGGGAGACCCATGTTTAATTCCCTGCTCTGCCTAATGTAGAGCAGGGAATTGGACCAGCATTTCAAGGGGTTAGGGCACTCCCTATAGAGTTATTCTCACTCCTGCTCCGGCCCAATATTTATTTCACACCTCGTGGGGCAGCTTCAACAGGAGAGACTGAGGGAGCCCAGACATCAGAGTAGCCCAGAGCTCAGTGGTTAGAGCACTTACCTGAGACATGGGAGCCCCCAATTTGAACACTTTCCCTTTGGGCAGGGGGGGGACTTGAACCTGTGTCTCCCCCACATCCTGGGTGAGTGCTTTAATCACTGGGCTAAAGCTTATAAGGAGGGAGCTGCTACAAACTTCCCCTCCTCCTCTGCCCAGTTTCTTCCAAAAAGTGGCTTTGGCACGTGACTCCACATCTGACAATCCCTAGCAGAGAGAGGTGCTTCCCTCCCAGCCCTAGGCTGAGTGCAGTACTCCTCGGCATTTTCCCATTGGCTAGCTTAGGTGGTTACCTACTCAGCCCTGCTGCTTTTGTGGATCCTTTCCTTAGGAGCCTCTGTCCATTGTATCCCTATCCATTGTACAGGGAGCCTGGGTACCGGCTCCAGAGCTTGTGGATTCTATTTGGTGGTAACAGACCTAAACGTTCAGTGCTGCAACACTGAGAATTGCAACCCTTAAGCCCCTATCTGGATCTAGCTCCATGTCCAACCTATGCCCCAGAGCCGCACTGACCCACAACAATCTGGTCCAGAAAAAGCCTCCTTTGAGCTTAGAACCATCTCTTTCCCATGAAGTGGGCAGAGAGCTGTTCAGGTTCTAGTAGGGATGATTTTCTTCCCTTCCACTCGGTTTCCTGCCAGGCAGCTGGCTAAGGAAAGGCTGTGTGAGGTTCTTTTAAAACTACACTGTCCTCAGAGCTTGAGGCTTCCTAAAAACTCCTCTTCTATCTTATGTACAAGTGCATACACCAGACAGTGGCTAAACCAAACTGTAGGAACAGTGTCCAATTTGAGATTGGCAGGTCTGCAGCACTGTGCTTGGTTCGTGTAGACACCCAATTACGTTACAGTAGGATTACAGGTGAAGCGTCCATAGAGAAGTGGTAAAAATGCCCAAGGTCTGTCTGTGCTAGCAACTCCACCACTGCTGCAGCTGCATGGAATTCTGGTTGTCTTTTGCCATTTGTGTAAGAATTGCCTTAGAAAAGCTATTGTAGAGGAAGGTAATGGAAGCTTAGGTGACTGTTCTTTCTATTATCAGGGGGCAGCTGTGTTAGTCTGTATCCACAAAAACAACAAGGCACCTTAAAGACTAACAGATTTATTTGGGCATAAGCAGATGCAGAAGTGAGGGCTTTTTTACCCACGAAAGCTTACGCCCAAATAAATCTGTTAGCCTTTAAGGTGTCACTGGACTCCTCCTTTCTATTGGTGTCTCCATGCTTGGTCCACCAGAGAACTTCCTGTGACTTGTTGGTTGCCCCACTGCAGTTCAGTGGACCTAAGGAAGCCTGTGGGAAGGGAGACCAGGGCTTAGTAAAGAGGAAGAGATCATCAGGTGTGCATTTCTTCTCAGCCCAGCTTTTCCTATGCAGGGTAACATTGCATCCCTTTAATATTTGACTGTATGGCTTTGTCTATACTAACATTACTAACATTTCCCTCTGGGGTTTACAACAGTATGGAAACTCAAATAAGAAATTGCCAGTGTAGACATTCCAGGAGTGGACTTGTTATCTTGTCAGCTCATAATCTTTCCCCTGTCCCATTGGTATAGAAGCTGGTACGGATGAGGCCTAATTTAGGCTTCTGTTGACAGCTCGGGTTTTGTGCAGCTCCCTACAATCACAGCTGTTTTTTTTCCCTCCCAACTCAGTCCCCCTTGAAGGAGGGGTTTTCATCACCTTCCCATCAGATAAAGAATCTAGACGTGTCTTTTTCCAGGGTTCTTGACCTTGTGGAGGATGCCTCCATGCAGCTCACTGGAGAGGAGTGAATTCCATGTGAGAGCCTGGGACTAGAATGCAGGGTAGAGAGTTTTTGAGAATGTAGCTGGAATGCTACTAAGCTAGTACGCCATGTTTCTGCTGCTAGTGACTCAACTTCCTCCTTCATGCCCTCTCTGTAAGGAGTGCTTTAGGGTAGCTTTAGTTCCCAACCTGGGTGTGTCTCACTAGAAAGACACTAGATCAGATTTGCTGCAGGTTATCTCCTGTGGAAACCAAAGGAAGTAGCACTGCTTCAGAGACAGAAGCCATAGCCTGAAGTACACAGTTGGAGAAGGAGCTTATGACCTCTCCAGTAGGTATGAATTGGGAAGAAAGAAGTCACAGGAATGTATATACTAGCTAGAGATCAAAGCCCTAGACTAGACTGCTGTGATTTGCTAGTATGCAATTAGACCAGATATCTCTGACCTGGACCCAAAGCACTATAGGAAAATGAGCATGCTTGGTGTTTATGACAAAGCAGAAGTGGCCAACAGAAAACTGTGGCTCACGTAGTGCAATTATGGGGGAGAGGTTACAGGGTGAATAGCTGTCTGGGATGGAACAGACGTCTTCAGTGAAGACCTATGTAGGGTCCATCCAACTCTAACTCTTATGCCTTGTCTTTCATGGTATACACGGGGACTGTAGCCGTGATGTAGCTGCATCAGTGGAATAATGCTTATGCTACAGGTTCGCACTGTGGTGCTGCCAGCTGGTGGGTAAAAATCCTAGTGTAGGCAAGGCCCCAACCATCTCCAGCAGCCCACACAATTATTGCTGATCTCCCTGCCACTTGGATGACTGGGAGAGCTCAGACTACTAACGAGATAACTTTCCCCAGCACTGACACTTCCCTTCTGAAACTTGAAGCGGTGGAGAAGAGTGTATGTGGGGGCTTGTGGGGTTCTGTCTAGCTTTCCTCAGGGATAACATCCCATTTCTAGAATAAACCTGTGAGACTTGTGTGTCCTGAACACTTTCCTCCCCCGTCCAGGTTGCATGAGGAGCTGAAGATGGCGAAAGGTGATAACGGAGTGCGCTTTTTCCAAGCCCTACTAATTCTTGGCAATGTGATTATTGGGGTAAGTGATCTGAGGCTGTGAAGGTGGAGAGATGGTTTCTTTAGGGGCTCTTCACTCCTCCTCAGATGAAGTGTAATAAAAGACACAGCCTAGCAATGGGGTCAATCTTCATGTTACCACTTCAGTCTATAAAGTAAGTGCACGGCTAGGTGAGAGGTCAAGGTCCAGGCTGAGTTGTGCAAGCAAATGAATTCTGCAAGGGATGGATGGGTAAGGATACCTGGTTTGGTAGGAAGTACGGGCAGCAACAGCACATTTAAAAGAACAAGCTTTTGTGCCATGGGTTCTAGAGGGAAGATCCCTGGTTTCTGAACTCCTCTTTCCAGCCCAGCTCCTTCTCACAGTGACAGGAAGGGCTATGTTAATGCCGTTCTTAAAGGAATGCCCCAAATCTTGTTTTAAGACAAGCCCAGCAGGTATGATCTGTGCTGGCCTGGGGAAGAGAGGGCCCGCACTCAGTGGGTTTTATGTTTCCAACTCCCATGGGAGGACAGAACACAATGGATTGTGGGCCTGTGGGGAGAGAGTGGTCTCACTGAGAAGTTTGTGCCTTGCATGTGGGCCTGGAGAAGGAATGTGATTAATAGAAGCTCTCCTTGGACATAACTGTGGTACTGCTTTGGGCTGACCTGATGGGAGTCTGACTTCTGGTTCTCAGATGTGCGGCATTGCGCTGACAGCAGAGTGCATCTTCTTCGTGTCGGATCAGCAGACTCTGTACCCTCTGCTGGAAGCCACTAATAATGATGACATCTATGGTGCGGCCTGGATTGGCATCTTTGTTGGCTTTGCTCTCTTTAATCTATCTGTCCTGGGCATCGTTGGAGTCATTAAGTCAAACCGGACGATGCTGCTGGCGGTAAGTGGAGCAATATTAGTCCACAGGTTGTTAATGGACTAAGATCATGTTATCCCAATCTTCTGACCCCCGTGCTCACGAGCTGTTGAACACAGCTAACTTCAAGATTGGGTTGTAGTTGCCCAGGCCTTAAATGGCATTAGGGCCCAATGTGGCTAAAAGGCCACCCCTTTCCTCTTTGACACCTAGAACAGCCATATTGTCCACAACCAAAAGGAATCTGTAACAGGAAGAAGGACATGAGTGTGGGGACTATTTCCACGGTAACTAAGCCACAACTCAAACCCATGACTGCAGGTGACCAAGAGGACTGAACCTTGTTCCCTTAAGAACAATTTGGCACTTGCTACCTCAGCTTTGTTCTATTGAGGGGGAAAGTAATCTTGGAAAATCAATAGGGAAAAGGAGGGAAATGGCTCTCTATTAACTGAACTGAGCCCAGTAGGGGGTTCATATCATAACAAGCTTCCCTTCCGCCGTTATCTGGGTTGGTTTGAGAGAGAGATTCTGAGGGAATAGGAATCGAAATGGTGGTCTTGTGGTGGGTTATGGTGCCTGTCACCAGGTTTAGAGGAGGCAAACATTGCAATGGAAGTACTGTGGCTGTATTAAAGTTGTCTGGGTTTTTAGACAATATAGTCTCACCATTCTTTGGGATACCTTAATATGGCAGCATGTGGCTACAGGTGAGGTACAAATGCCTTGACTGGTCTTTGAGTCACCAGCAGAATCCTGAACAACTTATTTGACATGGTCATACAGTGTAAATTCCAACTGACCACTCAAGCTTGTGTCCTCATTTGCTGCTGGGTGGCATCAAATATTGATACCTCTACCTAGGTTACTGAACTTCAAAGTAAGATTGAATCACTTCTGGAGGAAACTTCACCTTTCATAACATCTATACAGCTGGGAAGTATCTTGGAGTTGTTGGACAAGCCGTAGGCAATGCTAAAATGATGTTCATGTGCTTAGTCAACAGATCATTATTCAGCTTCTTATCTGCTTCTTCAGAAGCTCTATTAAAGAAGCAGAGTGGAGAAGTCTGATCTGTGCCTACAGCATAAAGAGCAATCCAGAAATTCTGTGAAACAAATTTTGAGACTGTTAACATAACTAATTTTCTACACCCTGTAATGAACCTCAAACTTGCACTCTCAAGATATCGGTGGGGCAAAGAATGTAGCTGCTTCCTAAGAAGGATAAGACAGCACTATTGATGATCAGATCAGTCGGAGTGCCATTAGGCAGAATACAAATAAAATGAGCATATGAACCCTTGTGCTCCAGGGAATAAGACAATCACTCACTAATGACAGGGCTTCCCTTAAATCCAGATTATGGAATGTATCGTTAACAACAGGGTAGAACTTGGATGAATGGGACTCTCGTGGTGGAGGAACTTAATTCTGAGTCTCAGGGTTGTTCAGGTAGGGTACGGGTGGAGGTTAATGCCCACAGGGTGGGATGGAGAAGGAACCCTGCTCCAAAAGACCTTGAATCTGATGATGTAACACCACACTTTGAAATACAGCGTGTTGTGAGAATAGACCCAGGTTGGAGAGCTAACTGTACCTTCTGCTCTGCTTCTTTCCCAGTATATCATTCTGATGTTGGTCACATATGGATTTGAAGTGGCTTCTTGCATCACAGCAGCAACTCATCGTGATTTTGTGAGTGGTGGTTTCCCATGCATGTTCTCTCAAGAGTAGGATGGAGGTGGGATGTTTGAACATGTCCACAAAATGCCAAAGCTCTAAGCATACAATGCAGCTAGGGCAGAGTGGAAACCTGGGGAGGGCTGTCTAGAGAGTGGACAGTAATGGATACTACTGAACCAGTGAAGAGAGGGCCTAGTCTCCTAGGGGCATGTGTAATTCCATAACTTGGGGGTCAAGGAAAGAAGACTTTTGTTATGCAAGCTAAGTCTGTCTATTAACTGAGGCCACTGGATCATGACACACTTTTCAGATGGACAATGCTATTGTAGGTGTTAATGATGGAAGACCTCTGGTCCTACCATTTGAGCATTACTAGTGTAGGGGAGAGACCCATGTAGGTTCTTACAGCTGTTGGAAAAAGGTGTGTGTGTGTGTGTGTGTGTAGTACTTGGCTCCAAACAAACCTTCAGACACTAACAAACAGCTTCTTCCCTTGCCTCCTCCGAGGCAAACTCTTCTGAGAACATGTTCAGCTGTCAGACTCTGGGAACATCAGAAAACCCATAGATACCAGAGTCCTGTTTTCTAACTCCTAGCATCTCAGGTTGGAGGAGGAAGACTTCCAAACTAACCTAGTTGTCCAAAACTGTTTGCTGGTTCTCTAATCCTAATGAAGCAGAAAACCTACTCAATTCAGAAAGGCATCTAATAACATGGGCACAAGCAAACAATATGCATTTTAATATGGCTAAATATATCTATCTAGGAACAAAGAATATAGGCCATATGTATAGGATGGAGGACTCTAATCTGGGAAGCAGGGACTCTGAGAAAGATTTGTCGGTAATGGTGGATAATCAGTAGGACATGAGCTCCCAGTGTGACTTTGGCTAAAAGGGCTAATGCAATCCTGGGGTGCATAAACAGGGGAATGGCAAGTCGGGGAGAGAGGTTATTTTACCTCTGTATTTGGCATTGGTGCGATCACTGGAATTGTGCGCAGTTCTGGTGCCCACAATTCAAGAAAGATGTTTATAAATTGGAGAGAGCTCAGAGAAGAACCAAGAGAATGATTTAAGGATTAGAAAACATGGCTTATAGTGATAGATTCAGGGAGCTCAGTCTATTTAACTTAATAAAGAAAAGGTTAAAGGATGGCTTACTTATAGAATGTATCATCTATATGGAGAACAAATATTTAATGGGCTCTTCAATCTAACAGAGAAAGGTATAACACAATCCAATGATGGGAAGTTGAAGCTAGACAACGTTTTTTGGGGGTTTTTTTGGTTTTTTTTCTAAAACATCTCTGGAAATAATTTTTTGGAAGTTCTCTGGCCTGTGTTTATACAGGAGGTCAGACTAGATGATAACAGTGGTCCCTTCTGGCCTTGGATTCTGTGAATCTAATAACATCATGTGTGTGCGCTCTCTCATTTGCCCTGTAGTTCACACCCAATCTCTTCCTGAAGCAAATGTTGGAAAAGTATCAGAACCCAGAGCCAGCCAACAATGATGATAAGTGGATGAGTGAAGGTGTCACCAGGACATGGGACCGCCTCATGCTACAGGTGACCAGTACTCATATAACTAAAGATTACACAGCTCTGGAATTTCTCATTATCACCCTAGAATCTTTCAGTAATAAAAGAATGCTAGAATCTGGCTTTGAATCTTAGATGTGGCCCTGCCTAACCTCCAGCATCCCAGTGGTGCCGGTGCATCAAAGGACACTTCAGGCCCCTGAAATATCTGTCAACATGTTACTTTTCCTATAAATCTGTTTTATGCCTGGTGTGATGCAAGTTAGTCACTGTTCTGGGGGTGGGAGGGTGGGGGAAGGAGAGACAGAGAAAGGGGGGAAACCACTGAGGACTGGATGTCAGCTCCTGTATAATGCTTGTAGCCCTGCGTTGCAGGGGGATCTCAATTTTCTTTTTCTTCTCTCAAATCCAGAATCAGTGCTGTGGGGTGAATGGCCCCTCTGACTGGCAGAACTACATGTCTGTGTTCAGAAGCAGGAACAGTGACTCAGAGTTCCCCTGGCCACGCCAGTGCTGTGTCATGGATGTCCAAGGAATTCCAATCAACTTGGATGGCTGCAAACTGGGCGTCTCCGGCTACTATAATAATAAGGCAAGAATCTCGCTCCGCTTTTACTGTCATTCTCATTGATTAGTGGGTTTATCTCAATGGTTCATTTGTAATGAAAAGAGGTGCCAGGGTTAAAGCAATTCTTCTACATTCATGACTGATGCAGCAAGCCCAGAGGTGCTGGGGCTATGAACTGCCAAGCCAAGAGGTGCCAGGGCTCAGCCCTAGCACAAATTAAGCACTGGATTATCTCATGGGGATGGGGGCAGCATGCCAACTGAAGCACAATGGGGATTGGAAGCCTATGGCATACTAGGGGGACAGGATAGATCTGTTGGTTCCCAAAGCCTTTCTGAGGAGGAGAAACTTCTGTAGTTTCCTGTCCACATCACTGGCCCAGGACAGAGTAGTACAGGAGCATTCCTCATATTTCAGACTTAGGTAGGGCCTTACCAAATTCACAGCCATGAAAGATATGTCACAGACCATGAAATCTGGTCTCCCCATGTGAAATGTGGTCTCTTGTGTGCTTTTACCCTATACTATACAGACTTCATGGGGGAGACCAGAGTATCTCAGATTGCAGGTTGTGACCTCCCTGCAACTCTTGTTTGGGTCAGAAGGTTATTTTACGGGGTCATGGTATGGCCACCCTTTCTTCTGCACTGACTTCAGAGCTGGGCAGGTGGAGAGTGGCAGTGCAGAAGTAAGGGTGGCAATACCATACCATACCATACCATACCATCCTTTCTTCTACACTGCTGCTGGCAGTAGCACTGCCTTCAGAGCTGGGATCCCAGCCAGCAGCTGCTGCTCTCCAGCTGCCCAGCTCTGAAGGCAGTGCTGCTACCAGTAGCAGTGCAGAAGTAAGGGTAGCAATACCGCAACCCCCCTTACAATAATCTTGTGGACTCCCCCTACTTCTTTTTGGGGTCAGGACCCTTACAATTACAACACTGTTAAATTTCAATTTAAATAGCTGAAACCATGAAATTTGCAATTTTTAAAATATTTGATCATGACATTGACCAAAATGGACCATGAATTTGGTAGGCCCCTAGACACAGGAGACAATAGAGGGGTGCTGTCACAGTGGAACTGGTATAAGATGCCAGCCAAGGACAATAGTACCCAAAGGAATTGCATTCTGAAGGTGTCTGGCTTCATGACCAAGAGGGTTGGTATAGTAGCCAGTGTTGGCTGAGCACCAGTCATTTGTAACTAAACTCTCTTAACCTACCCAAAGGGCCCCATTCTAGGGGTGGGAAGGGACAAATCCATGTTGCTAGGGCACTATGTGGGAAGCTTTTGCCAATGTCTATGGCTTAAAAGGGACTGTTAATTCTTTGATCCCTTTCTCAAATGCTAGCAACCTGCTGCGGTGCAGTGCATGGTAAACTGTACCTTGCTCAGTTTTTTGGGAGCATGGTGGGCAGGCAGAATGGCAGTGTCCAGTCAGTGGAGCAGCCTGTTCCCAGGGAGAGACTGCTAACTGCATGTAAGATGCATGTTTGGAGGTGGGGGTTATGAGGAATTTCAGGTGACCTTAGCTTCTAGCAGCTTAGCAGAGGGCTGTCGTCTCCAGCTATATTCCCTCTGGCAAAACAGAAAGCTCATGTTCTGCTGATTTTTGGAGTGAAAGGCATAGTTAATACAGTGAGTTAGCCTGAAGTATTTGAGGGATCTGTTTCTGGTGGGAATATAAAGCCATAATCTGGATCTATTTCTTCCTCTTGTGTCAGGGAGATGACAGAGCCCCAGGGTGGGTTGCCAACTGTGAGCTCTTAAGACCAAGTTGAATATTCTGACCATGGTGGCTGCACTGCAACCAAAGCATGTTCTAGCTTACTTGTTAATGTCATGAACACTGAACTAGCTAGTTTGCTTGTGGTTCTTGGAGAATGAGAACCCCACCTCTCTCCAAGAGAGATCTGAGCTTGTAACATAGTTGGTAAAAGCTCAAACTCTGGTCATGACTTGCTTATTGGCTCTGCTCCCACAGGGTTGCTATGACATTATCTCTGGTCCAATGAACAGACATGCTTGGGGTGTTGCCTGGTTTGGCTTTGCCATTCTCTGCTGGACTGTGAGTACCTAATATCTGCTCTCTCTTCCCCGTCCCTCAACTCAACATGAGGAGAAATGGGGATTGGCACTGGTGAAAGGACAGATCCCTGGAGAACAAGTAGCTCTGCATCCAACCATAGGGACATTCTGAGTTGGGAATGGACTTGGGGGCAGGGTAAGGGATGTGGGCTGCCTTGAAGGACAGTCTGCAGGCTAAGCTGCTTTAGCTCTATTCCTTTAAGTAAGGTTGTGTTCTGAAGATCACGAGTTCTGATCTGACCTCCACATGCTGAGAAATTAATAGCAATTGTGCCTAATCCCCATAAGTGCACCCTGCTGATGTTCAGAATAAAATCTCTGTACTGTATAGCTAACTCACTTTCTTTTAACTCTGCAAATCAAAAGCCTCTGTCAGTGGACTGATCCCATGGCCCACAAAGTGAAAGTAGTTAAGTGTGCTAATAAGTATGAACTCCCCCACCTTAGCCTAGGGGTAGGTGATGAATGTTGCCAAAAAAGTTTGCTGCTGTTAATGCAAACAGATGTTCACTTGGGTATTCACCACTCCTCTTATTTGCTCTTTGCCAACATTTGTGCAGCTCTCAAGGCTTGCTCACAGAAAAGTGTCAATTACTCTTGCTGGAAACGTTCATGTGGCCACTTCAAAGCTCTGGGTTTGTCATGAGAGCAGAAAAATACATGACTTGGAGTATTTGCTATTCATGATGAGAAATAGTTACCTAAGAAATAAATAGTCATGGCAAAAAGTTCAAGAGCAACCTCTAGACTGAAATCAATACATAGGCTGTGGAGCATAGTGCTTAGCTGCAGATAGCTTGTCCTGCTCCAGCTCAACCCTTGTATTGAAGAGTTGGCTCCTGTGTGAAGACTGCAACCTTCTGTGGCTACTGGGGGTGGATTTGGTGATGGAAATCCCTGACCTGATCCACTGAAAGGCTGAAATGTCATCAGACAATGGGATTGTTGCATGTTCTCTTTTTAAATCTGCTTTCTTCATTATTTAACGTCCGTTTTTTTTGTTTTTTTTCTTTATAGTTCTGGGTTCTTATCTGCACTATGTTCTATTGGAGCAGAATTGAATACTGAGGATCCAGTGGCCTCCCAGCAACCCCTCTGAAGTGTTGGTGCATGAAACTGCATTCGTTCATCTGTACTATTCCTCTTGTGGTGTAGAGGATTTGAGGCTCTCCCAGGCCCCCCATTACCATCCCTCCCCGCACTCCACCCCCATCTCCCTGAAAACCAGACAGACTGATACACTGAGCTGATCCTTCCAAGAAAGAACATGCCTTCCCTTAGCCTCACTGGAGTTCTGTAGGTTTTACACCTATGAACTGACCCAAATCCTTCATTGTTCTGAAGACTTCTTGAGTCTGAGAGATGCTCTGATCATTCCAGAGATGGCCTTGAAAAGGGAAATGGTCCATAAATGTACTTGCGCCAGAAAACAATTTCTTTAAACTAGGGCTAATGTAAATGATATCAGAGCAAATTTGATGCACAAGGCTGTTGGTATATAGTATAAGTGAGAGATGCTGTCACAACACCAGAGGGCCTTCCTCCCTGCAAGGAAGAGGAAACTTAAACCTGTAACTGCCAAGTTTATTTAACATTCATATTTAGTTCTGGCCTCTGTTAAAGATATCCATCGTCTAAGAAGGAGGCAGACCGTTTTCTATCCACTGCCATACCTAACTTCTCAGTCTTAAAGGATAAAAGCAGGTTACTAGTCAACCCAAATCAAAGGCTAGTTTACTACATCATAATATGTTTCCTACGTTTAAGCCTACCTCTGGTTTTTATCACTGATAAGCTATACGACACCCATCTCTGAAATGCTGCCAATGCATGCAATGTTTTGCCTCCTTAATGTGACTCAACAGTTTTTTCACAGCTCCTTGGAGATCTTGGAAAAATGCAGTTTTGTTCTCAGATGCGTTAACAGGACAAAATATTCCTCCTTTCCCATCCCCATCAGCCTACTCCACTTTCCACCTCTGGCTAACTCAATGCATATAATTGAGCCCCCTTGATCAAGTACAGTAATTTGCTTTCAAGGACAACCATTAATTCTTACTCATATGTTCTTCTACAACCTCACTGACCCTCAGTTCTGTCCTAGCATAAACAGTTAAAACTCCCAGTTAGGTCAAAAGTAACTGTCTGCTTAAGTCAGGCTTAAATGGGTCCATTCTGGGTCTGGGGGTAATTCCTAATGAATGTTTTGTAAGTTACATGCATTATGTGACATATGCTCCTTGTACAGAATGTTTTATCTGAAATCTGTTTAAGTGTAGGGGGTCAGCTCCTAAGAACCTACCAGCTGCCCTGATTGTTCCAGTGTTTCTGTATATTCTCCAAATCTTTAATAAAAAAGCTGAGTTTCAAATTCTCATTGTCCAGGATTTTGAGTAAATGGAGGCTACACCAGCTGCCTCCAGACACCTGAATGTTGGGCAGTGCAGATCTGGGTTCAAAAAGTTGATGGCTCCAAACGTCTCACAGGTATTGAGTTGCCACTGTCTGTGCATCTAGAATGTTGTGCTGTGGAAAAATCTGGCACTGAACAGACTTGCCAGTCTAATCACAAAGGGCTGTGGGCCAGAACTCTTGAATTAGAGGTGGGTCATTGCTCCCAAATGCCACCATGTGTCAGAGGTGGAAGATTGGAGCGGGGGGGGGGAGGTTTGGGCAGGAGGGGGGGAATCCAACAGAAGGCAGGCTGCCTTGGTGATGTGGTGGCTGCCTCCTTCAAGACTACGGACTCTAAAGCACCACTACAAGCAGTATTTAGTCCCAAATACTCTCCCATGGCTGACTTGAGCAGATGGGTTGGTTCTCTTGCTTAGACCTCTCTTGAAGCTACAAGTTAAGTTTTAGGTATTACAAGACACATGGGAACCAGTGACTTAAGTCAGGGTAGCAACAGCAAAGAGTTGCAGCTTTTATGTCAATTTTGGAGGCAAAACACCTATGGGGAGGATGGAGAATAAAAATTGGTGTATCACTTTTTATGTGAGCAAGCACCCACATACAGCTTCTCCACTCTCTCCAAACACACTTCTGGGGTGACAGCCAGCCTTTCACCCACACGAATTAACACCTGCTTTTGTAACATACCCACTTCAATATGAGATTGTGCTCTTACTTCGTTTTAGGCTACCCCCAGGAGCAAGGCAGAGCCACAATGCCTGGATGATGGTTCACACGGACTCTTCTGTAATGATGTCTCTGAAGAAGTGGCTCGCAAAAATGAAATAATCAAAACCATGAGATTAGATTGCTGAGCTGAGAGAATATCTTCCCCCTGGGAACTTGAGCTTTAATAGCTGTTGGTGAGGGTGGGGCTATCCAGAGTGTTGAATAAGACACCCTGAAACTAAGCTGACAAGTGAAAAAGAGAGCAGATGCCAGATTCACCTTTTTTTGTAGGTGAAGGAGGAGTGAAAACGGGGCTGCCTAGTGCTGTCTCAATATTGCTTTCCCCAAGCACTCCAATTGTGAGAGGCTTAAAGCATTATTTACAAATCTCAGGTTGGGGTTCTTTGCATTTTGCCTTTTGGATTCCTGCCTCTGGGTTACTTGCTGGCTGTTTTAAACTTTCTCTACAAGCAGGAGGAACAGAGTATCAGAGGGGTAGCTGTGTTAGGCTGGATCTGTAAAAGCAGCAAAGAATCCTGTGGCACCTTATAGACTAATAGACGTTTTGGGAGCATGAGCTTTCGTGGGTGAATACCCACTTCGTCAGATGCATGTAGTGGAAATTTCCAGGGGCAGGTATACATATGCAAGCATAGTTCAATCAGGGAGGTGAGGCCCTGTTCTGACAGTGAGTGTGAAAACAGGGAGGAGAAAGCTGGTTCTGTACTGCAAGCCTTCATCTTTGTTAATCTGGAGCGATGGGTGTCAAATTTGCAGATGAACTGAAGTCTCATAGCTTTTCTTCTTTGAGTCTGGTCCTGAAAGTTTTTTGCGGTCTGCTATAGTGTGGCCAGGGAGGTTGAAGAGTTCTCCTACAGGTTTTTGTATATTGCCATTCCTAATATCTGATTTGTGTCCATTTATCCTTTTCCATAGAGACTGTCCAGTTTGGCCGATGTACATAATAGAGGGGCATTGCTGGCATATGATGGCGGAACAGAAACTTTCTTTAATTCTTATCAAATGTGATGGTCAAGTAATCACTTGATCCTGGTGCTATGGAGTTAAGAGAAACGCCAACCATTGTGAGTGGCAGCAGTGCTGTTGTGTGGAAAGGCGGTTTCGAGCACCTCCACTGAGGTGGCAAGAACAGATTGGAGTGATGGTAGAATGCTGTCAAGCCAGCTCAGAGGAATCCTGCACAGCTTTTTCTGGTTTTCCTGCTTTGAGGGGCCTCATTCCAATCTTTGCAGATCCCCACTGGGGTTGTGGGATTCCAAGAGCAGGTGAGGACGTTCAGAGCAGTAGAGACAAGGTAGCACAAGAGATAAGGAATGGTAGCAAACAGGTTCATGTGCTAATTAATAGCTATGTAGGGACCCTCCTAGTTTCCACATTCTGGACTACAGCTTGGTGTAGGTCTTACCTTCTCTGAAATGGCCATAGTGCTTGGCTATGTAAATAAGTTATGCAGAACTGAGATAAGGTGACAATAAAACTCTTGAAAGTACATCTGTCTCCTCACCACGCATGCACATGTGCTGTGTAATCTCCCTAGATGAAGGGCTCTGAGGCTCAAATCTTCATAATCGTTTGTGCACAAAAATGCACATTTGTAACTTTCATGTCCAGCTATCTATTGTAGATGTAGAGCAGCACCTTTTGTAGGGCCACCTCTTGTCACTTTCATCATACACCTTGAGATATTTGCTATTTTTCTTGTATGCCTAGTTGCTGGCACTGTGAGAAGAAGCTGTTTTTTATTTATAACATTTCCATCTTTCATCATGGTAGAAAAGCTTGGGAAACATGGAGTGCCCTCAAGGCTTAACATCGGACACCAAATCTCCCCTACAATTAGTGTGGGTTTATTTTATAAAATTATGGTTTTGTTCTATAATGCTTGGCGTTGGCAACACTGAGAGCTCTCATTTCTGAGTCACATTGCAGTTTAGTTCTGCCTTTTTGTTTCTGCTACTTTCCACATACAAAGTCTGACACACTGGTCCCCCTTTCTAGTGCTGTCATTCTCCTGTAGCCTCACTCAGAAAAGTACCTTCACTCTTACACTTGATCTTGTCTCCTTGTGCAGGCACCTGCACCCAGGCCTTCATTCACTCTCCTCCTCAGCCTGTTATTGACCTACACTACCTCTGGCCAGTGGCTTCTGACAACTCTTGGACAACATGACAGGGTAGCCACAAGCAATGCCCTGCTGCTGCAGCCAGACATCATGTAGCCGTTACCTCTGCACAAACCAGCACGCTGTGCCTATACACTTAGTGTCCTATATTGCTTGCACCGAAGCTCTGGCCCACACACCCCGTGCATCCTAGTATCATCCTGAGCCATCCTGCATCAACAGCAGGGCTGTCAAGGGAAAGCATGATCTAAAATTTGCCAGCCAGCTTGTAACAGAATTCCTCTCACCCGCAGCAGCGATTGAGAAAAGGCTCTGAAATGCTGCTCATGGAGGCAGGCAGCCTCCTGCAGGAATTCCCCCCTGCAATGGGTGATCTCTCCTTTAGTTAGGGAAGAGGCTTTACTGATCCAGGAGCTGAGGCCTAGTTTTCACTACGTTAGCTACCAGCTGAGGTGAACTCCTGGTATGGACAATACAGTTTGTAGTTCTCCCAGGAAGCTAGTTCAGGTAAACACTACGACAGTGGTAGGCAACCTATGGCAGACGTGCCGAAGTTGGCACGCAAGCTGACGTTCAGTGGCACTCACACTGCCCGGGTCCTGGCCACCAGTCAGAGGAGCTCTGCATTTTAATTTAATTTTAAATGAAGCTTCTTAAACATTTTTAAAACCTTATTTACTTACATACAATAATAGTCTAGTTATATATTATAGACTTATAGAAAGATCTTCTAAAAACGTTAATGTATTACTGGCAGGCGGAACCTTAAATTAGAGTGAATAAATGAAGATTCAGCACACCACTGCTGAAAGGTTGCTGACCCCTGCACTAGGATGTTAGCTAAGGGAATAAAGTCCAACTTTTTTTTCCTAGTGTGGGTGCACCTTTGTTAGGCTGTTGTGGCCGGTAGAGAGATTGCAGGGCTGGTGGAGGCAGCTCCAAACAGAGTCTCTGCCACTTTGATTCATAGTAGCATTGAATCAGGCTTCTAGCATTCCATTTCTGCTCCTAACAACAACACTATCCCAGGTGCTTGGGTCTTAAAGTAAAGTGTTTCATGGTACAAAAATGAATAATACTGATTGCTGAGCATGAATGGTTACAGCATTAAAGAACCCTTTCCCACTGCTTTTGAAAGGGGCTTAGTGTATTTCAGGCTGTATCCATCATTTGATTGTTGGGGTTTTTTCTTCTCTGCAGGTTTTGCTCTCTGCACCCTTCTTTCAAGAGATGTTTTATTCCCCCAGCTGAACCTAGCTCTAGCCACAGTCACTTCCTGAATCCTTGTGGCTTGTTCTTAAGCAGAAACTGAATAGTCTTTGACATAGAGAAGCCTCTTCCACCAGAAGCTGGGAATAGGTTTCCAGGTCAGGTCAAGAACTGGCAGCAGCGAGGTGTGTCTTGTTGACAGTACTAGGTGGGCTGGAGTGTGAGGCAGCAGGGCAGGTTTCTATCAGGAGCCTTCCTCTGTACCAGTTTAACAACCTGTCTCCTGGGTAGAAATGGAAAGCAGCCACTTTGGAAACATGCTGAGACATGGAGCCATCTTTGTTGCAACACGGGGGCAGGAGTCGTTCATGTTGTAACCAGTTCCTCCAACACAGGCACTGTTGGTTCAGGCTACGCTGTAAATTGTATTGAGTCAGCCTTTCAGATCCACAGTGACTTGCCATCAGGCAAAAATGACTTGGTGGAAAGTGTGCTGGAGCATTTCCATGTTTTTAAACATGGTGGCTACCAGCACAGTTTAACTGTCATATGTACAGGGATTTAAAGAAATCAAGCAAATTATACATTAATCATGGTAGTCAGTTGAGAGGCACCTTAGGAGTTCTGGGTAGGTTTATAAAATGCTCTTGGTGGCAAGCGAATAATGAGATGGGTATAAAGAGAGAGAACCCCGTGAGCAAGATTAGTCACCAGCTAGTGGAGATCACAGTCAAGACAGTGTGTATTATGATGATTAATGGCCATGTGACTGGTATGCTGGTTATATGCCAGTTGCCATAGAAACTTACAGAAAGCATATTCTAGTAATTTTCCTAAAGGGAAAGCAAAATTAAGGAAGGGTGGTATGGTGGAGTCTTTATTTGGAGTGGAAACCAAGTCTCATGAAGAGCTGGACAGGAAATCATTTTCCTGTTCCCCCAAGAATTTTGAGATTTTGACAAATTTTCCCATCCCAAAATGGGACAAAGTCAAATCGCAAAAAAAAGTTTCTGAACTGAACAAAAAAAATTTAGCTTTTGGTCAAATAAAACTATTTATGTGGACCATTCTAAAACATTGTTTTGACTTTTGATCTTTTCTAATTTGACACTTTTTTTTACTATACGTTAATTTAAAATTTGAGACTAAAAGTTGTTTCAGAGCAAAACATAGAATTTTTTGTTCTAAAAATGCCAAAATGGGGCATTCTGAAAGTTTTTCAATTTTTTTTAAAGTGGCAGATTAGTTGAAACTAATTCTTTCCCATTAATGGTGTCAATTTTTATGAACTGGCATTTTCCAATGAAAAAAATGTTAGTCAAAAAAATTCCCCACCAATTCTAGTCCCAGATTCAGCTGGTACATGGACAAAATGTATTTTCTTTAGCCTAAAGGCTCGGTTGTTTCAAGGAAGTGAACAGGTCAAATTGTAGGGCTGGCTGCAGAGTTTACAAAGGACTAGCAGCTCCATTTTTTCAAGATAGAGGACAGGTGTAAACAAAAAGTAATGTCACTTAATGCAGAGGCTTTCAACCTTTTCAGACAACTGTATCCCTCTCAGGAGTCTGATTTGTTTTATGTATTCCCAAGTTTCACCTCACTGAAAGACTACTTGCCTACAAATTGCTTAGTTTCTCATTTTAACCATGTAATTATAAATATTGGAATATAAATATTGTACTTACACTTCAGTGGATAGTATATAGAGCAGTATAAACAAGTCATGGTCTGTATGAAATTTTAGTTTGTACCAACTTCACTAATGCTTTTTATGTAGCCTGTTGTAAAACTAGGCAAATCTCTAGATGAGTCGACGTACCCCCAGAAGACTTTCGTGTACCCCCAGGGGTACATGTATGACTACTTGAGAACCACTGACTTCATGCACTAATGGCAGATGCTCAGATGCTATGGCAATAAGGAAGGTATATCAGAGAAATCCAGTTTAAGATTTTAGTTAGGTTCATAGTTTTCCTTTATAATTTGTAATTATATGCAAGAAACTTCACACTAAAATGAAGTGCTGGTTCTCATAGTAAATTCTTGTTGTTCTTTTCTAGTTTGGCTTAATTTTCCTTGATTTAGTGTTAGAAAAGTATTGACTGCCTATCTTTTTATTTCAAATAAAGCAGACTCCAGCATGTAATGTACTAATGAGGAAACACACACTAACACCACAGAAACATCATCTATTCAATATTATAAAAGGCTGGCAGAAATATGATCTTTAGCCCATAAAACTTTAAACACTTAAAATAAGGGTGATTTTGTGACAGCCAAAAACCTCTGGCCTGACTTTCAAACCTCTGGAAATCCATCCACTAACTTATTTTGCTCCCTTAATGGAATCCCCCCTCCCCTATTCCATGGTCCTGCTAGATGGCAAATTAGGGGTTAGAGGTGATAGATAACAGAGGGAGGCAGAAGCATTCATTCATTCATGTTCACCAAGATCATACAGGGGATAATAAAGTCTCAAATCACCACTAGGGCACATGTCTGTTTTATAAAAACTCCAGTTTAATCTCATGGTTGAGATTGGGCAAAACTTAATTTCTTAAAGCAATAAAAGGCACAAAGGCAGGCAATCCACCTGGACAGTAATGCTTAACAAAAACATGATCCAGCAGGAGTAGCAGAAGAAATAATCTACAGCCCATGAGCCAGTCCTCTTCACCCGATATCTGATTTCCAACCCTTCCCCCTGACTTGCATCAAGTCTGTATTTTGAAGGGGACCAATGGATGCAGGAATGAGCTGCAAGCTTTTCTGGTGTCTGCACTTACCACTGAGCCCTAAACGGGACTTGGCTACTGAATGCCCTCTCCTTCTAGGCTCAGTCCAGCTCCCACTGAAGTCAATCGTAAGCTTTCCATGCATTACACTATTAGCAGGAGCAGGCTGTTATTACTAAGCATTATGTTACTCAGGATCAGGTTAATACTAAACAGGGTTTGGATCAACCACTGGATCTCATCAACCCCTGTATATTTATTTTTGAGCGGAAAGATGGCAGAGACGTAAAAATCAGGGAGCCTCAGGGAAAATGTGGAGTTGAAACTCCATCGGACATTTAAGGGATAAATCTATCATGGTATTTTGGGACTCACTGATCTATTCCATCCTCTTCTAGGACCCAGTTCTGTTCCCGTTGATTTCAGTGAGAGTTTTATCATTGACTTCAGTGGTGGTAGGATCTACTGTTGATCCACGACCGAACATAATCAGATTTAAGATTCTAGCTTCACCTTCCTGTGCTGGTTATAACTTGTTCCAGGTCACACTCTTAGCGGTAAGGAAATTTTAATGGAAAACAATATCTGTACATCAGCCCAAGTTTCACAGATGTGATGGACCTGTTTAGACAATTCCTTCATTTTTAATTACATTTTAATATATTTTATATATAATGTTCTTTTATTTATATATAGAGAGAGATAAATTTAACACAGTATTCATCAGTACAGGCATTTTACAATCTAAAGAAAGAAAAGATTAAAAGATTTTGATTGCACTTTTTTGACTCTGGCTGGTAGAAACAGTTTGCAAGCTTTGCTGCTAGTGTCTGCTGCAGACCTAACCTCCTCCAGAGCCCTAACGTGCTGAAAGGCTGCATCAAAGTACGTCACCCTTTGTAAAATGAACAAATGGGATGGACAGTCTAAGTTAATATAGTTTACAATGTACTGTACAGTCCTAGTTCCTGCTTGTCCCCAAGGACATAACTGCACCAGCCGGTCCCACACTCATCAATGTCCCTGCCATGGAACCAGGTGACTCTCCCCCTCCCCCCCCGCCCACCACACAAGTCACAAAAGCTCCTCCCTTTCAGCCAGGTGACTCCCACCCACTCAACACCCCGCCCATCCAGCCAGGCAGTCCCTACATCCAGCACCCCTCCCCTTCAGCCAGGTGACCCGCACACCACACCACACCACACCACCTATCCAGCTAGGTGAACCCCACCCCCACCTCCCTTTGATACAGGTGACCCCCCACCATCCAACACCACTCCCATCCAGCCAGGTGATCCCCATACCCACCAACATCCTGTAATTAATGGGAGCTGCATGCATCACCTCCTTGTACTCTATAATAGAGTACAAGGAAAGAATGGAAAGTGACCCATCTGGGTATTCCTTGTCCTGTCTTCTAGATCTCATAAACTAAAAGAAGTGCAATGGACAATGTCAGGCTTAGGCCTGAGGGTATAAGAGCCCACCTGCAAACCCTAAATGAGAGGCCCTACACTTTTCACTGGATGGGGGGAACTGCAGCCTTGTGATCTAGTTAGGGAAAGTGTTTCCATGCTAATAAAACCAGGCAACAGGCACCTCTCCTACACTCAGGAAGACCCTCAATTGTGGGATGGACCCATTTCCCATAAATGCTACTCCAATGAGTGGAGGGCATGCTGCAAATGGACATGGGGCAGAAGTGCACCCAAAAATGGGCTGGCTAATGTGAATGTGCTACACTATTACAACTTGCTCTGGTTCAGCTGCACTGGTGCAAGTTGTAACGGTGCAGTTCTCTACTGTACACACGGTTCTACCAACTGCACCATGACCCTACAGCATAGCTCAGACCTCTTCTCTAGTCTAGTGGCAACAGGTCTGAAACCGATTCCCAGTTCCAAGCCCCATGAATTCTGGGAAAGTTTGTCTCCAGAGCTGAACTTGGTGCCTTCGGCCCAGCTCTACAATCAGCTGACATGGATCATTTAATCTAAATCCTCCCAACTCTGTAGAACTTGATTTCCTGATCCAAACTTTGTGGCACTGGTCCATCTCTAGCTGCTCTCTGGAGCAAATAATTAAGCAATCAATTTGCAAACACCTACAAGGTAATAAGGTGATAAGCAACAGTCAGCATGGATTTGTCAAGAAGAAATCATGTCGAACCAATCTGATAGCTTTCTTTGACAGGGTAACAAGTCTTGTGGATGGGGGGAAGCGGTAGACATGGTATATCTGGACTTCAGTATGGCTTTTGATACTGTCCCACAAGACCTTCTCATAAACAAACTAGGAAAATGCAACCTAGATGGAGCTGCTATAAGGTGGGTGAATAACTGGTTGAAAAACCATTCTCAGAGGGTAGTTATCAGTGGTTCATAGTCAAACTGAAAGGTAAAAATGAGTGAGGTCCCACAGGGATCAGTTCTGGATCTAGTTCTCCTCAATATCTTCATCAATTATTTAGATAATGGCATAGAGATCAGGTTGGGAGGAGTTGCAAGTGCTTTGGAGGATAGGATTAAAATTCAAAATGATCTGGACAAACTAGAGAAATGCTTTGAAGTAAATAGGTTGAAATTCAATAAGGACAAATGGAAAGTACTCCACTTAGGAAGAAACAATCATTGCACACATACAAAATGGGAAATGATTGCTTAGGAAGGAGTACTAGGAAAGGGATCTGGGGGTCATCGTGGATCACAAGCTAAATATGATTCAAGAGTGTAACACTTGCAAAAAAAAGCAAACATTGTTCTGGGATGTGTTAACGGGAATGTTGTAAGCACAACACAAGAAATAATTCTTCCACTCTACTTCGCACTGATTAGGCCTCAGCTGGAGCATTGTGTCCAGTTCTGGGAACCACATTTCAGAAAAAGATGTGAACAAACTGGAGAAAGTCCAGAGAAGAGCAACAAAACATAATGCACTCAGTGTGATCTTTACAGGTCAGCTTTACCTTCTCACCTTCAGCTATCACCATTCTACTCTGCAGTTTGCTTATGCTATCCAGAGCAGTACAGCAGGGATGGCTGGACAGATGGTCCTGCATCATCGCCCAGGGGTGCAAGGGAGAAAAATGTACCTGTCTGGTCTTACTTCCTTCACATACATGTCCATTGGACCATGCCATGTTTTTTTCAGACAGAGGTTGAGACTTTCACAGGGTGTATTAGAAAACAAGACTGAAGAAAACAAACTTCCTTGGGATTTTTTTTTCCATAGAGCGAAAAGGAGAGAGACAAAGAGAATGAGATCATCAGTAGCAAAATGCTCTGCAGGAGGATATAAAAGATGTGTGTTCCTTTTTCACAGAATATTTATAATCATAACAACAACAACAACAACAACAACAGCACAATTGGTCTCAAGGTGGGCACTCCCTTCTCATCCACCAGGGAAGAAGGGTGAGGTGAGCTGGCGTTATTCTATCTGCCTCCCGCTTCTCCCATCGAGAATCACTGACCTCCTCTGGGGCTGGTAAAAGCAGCTGGTGGAGGTCTCCAGTCTCTGCCCATTTTTGGGGATGGTCATTTTGTTCCGCAGAGTGACCCCCTCAGGCGTTGTTTGCAGGTTCCCAGACAGATCGCTACAAATAGGGTTTGGAGAGTTGCTCTGAGAGGGGCTTCTTATGGGTGATAACAACACCCTGGAATCTGCTGAGGAAGATGAATGGTCCATGATGGGGAAGGGCGGGCTGAAGAGGATAAGGCTCTGGGGCCTTCCTGGTCTGGATCTGTAGGAAGGCTTGGAAAACCCCGATGGCCTCTCCATTTTTGAGGATTGTGGGTTGTCTCCTGTGGTCTCCCCCTCTGAAGTGCGCTTTCGGCGCAGCATGGGCGCCTCCTGGGTGGAATTACGACTGGAGAGGGAGAGATCTGGCAGAGGGTTGAGGTTGCCATGCCTAGAAGAAGTTGAATCCATTTGAGTTGGGTCACTGTTTTCTTTCTCCTTTTTGGCTTTCTTCTCTACCCGAGGGCTCTTTGGGGGCTCCAGCTGTCCCCAAGCTGCTCGGGGGGTCTGCCTGCTGGCTGAGTGGGCTTCTGTTTCCTTCCTTCCCAGCAATGCAGAGATGTCACGGTCGGCGTTCTGAGTCTGTAGTGGCTGTGGGACCTGTGTATACTGGATCTTGGGCGGTATCACTGGCACAGCTCTGGCCTGACACAACTTAATCATGAAGGAGGTCCTCACCGCCGACACACTCACAGGGGCAGAGTTACGACGCCCGGTGGCAGCGTGGGCCACTGCCGTGTAATCCAGGTCTAGTTCTCGGAGATCGAAGCGAGATCCCCAGGGGTCGCCTTTGTTCCTGGCAGGGCAGGCAGCAGGCAATGACAGGACAGAATCGCTGCTCTTCCCTTCCTTCTGAGCACATAAGAGGTTTCCAGGTGAAGTGGGCACCGCCAGGCTCTCAAACTTGAAGAAATTGGGGGCAGGGAGGAGTGAATCCAAGTTGAGAGATGATGGCCTGGTTCTCACTTTACGGGGTGCGTCCTCACCTTTGTTGTTACTTGGCTGTGACTCGCTGGTGGAACACAGCCCTTTGGTGACAGCCGCTCCAGTGGGGGCACCATCCTGAGGCCTGGATGGATCTTCATCTATTTTCTCTGCCTGCAAGAAACCATCTTGGGTATTACAGTGTGGAAAAGGCAACTCAGATGTTAAGTCTTGAGGATTTTCTTTGCTGCCATCCACTACCTTCTCCCCTGGCTCTGAAAGAGAAGCAGGGTGCAGTTTCTCATGCCTGGCTAGCAGCCTCCCTGATGCAGGCTCTGCCTCGCTGCTCAGGGCATCACTTGATCCCTCAGGCTCTAAATAGTCCTCTCGAGGACTCAGACAGGTCTTGGCTCGCTCAAAATGGTTTGGCCTGAGTGGTGAGGTTGGCAGTGTTTCTAACAGGTCCCTGGTCCCTGATCTAGTGCAGCCATGTGGGAGCTCTTCAGCCGCACTTGTGAGAGGTGGCTGAATAGCCCACACACTCAGCACCATGTCTTTGCTATCCAGAGAAAGACTGCGACTGAACCGTGGCCGAGCAGAAAAGCCCCTCTCCACTCCATAGCTTTCTGACTGGAAATCCTGCATTGCCTTTTCCTGGAGGTTCCTGAGGGTGGGGGAATGGAGCGGGCTGGTGACCCACTGGTGATCCTCCCATGGCTCTACCAGCTCAAAGCCCTGGACATTGTCTGTCCATGCATCCTCCTCTTCATGGTCGAAAGAGTCCTGGGCTCTGTTAGCCATCCCGCCCTCTTTGGGTTTCTGGGCTCCAGCTCCACTTGCCCTCTTTGATGAGATCAGGCCATCTCCTGCAGCCTCTCTATCAGGTTTCTCCCTCTGGGTTAGGACTCCATCTTGGTCTACAGCAATGCCATCCTTTTCGCTATGCAGCAGGCCAGGGTTGCCTTTCTCCTTGGTTTGGTCTGGACACAACCCTTTGGTATCTGAGACATCTTCTTTAAAAGGACCCTCAATGAGCTGCTTCTCATCATAAAGCTTCTGGTCTTGGTGGGGAGCTGGAAGATCACTGCTGACATTGTCCAGCACTAAATGGTTCTTTGGAGAAGCTGTCCCAGACAGGACAGTATCCAGTTCGGGTATGTTAGGAGAGCAGTCACGCTGTGGTACCACTTCAGGTTTACCACCCTGGCGGCTGCCAGGCTCCTTTGAACTTTCTTTGGAGGAGGCACCAAATAAAGACAACTGAGATGTGGCCTGTGGGGTTCCGGATGGAGTTTCCTGGTCAGCCAGTGTCACAGCAAGCAAAGAACCAGAACAGAAGCTGTCTGTTTGTGGTGAAGCAGAGGACGCAGGCTGGTGTGGGCCTGTCTTGGGGACATCTGTAGGCAAGAATGAGAGCTCCTCTTCAGATTCAATAATTTTGAGTTCCTGTTGAATCTCTGGCCACAGTGGTTCCATCAGGGCATTGGCAGCATCATCTTCAGCCTGAAAAACACCAGAAATGTCATAACCTGACAGCAATCACTCCACATGCCCATCTGCCTTCTGCCCACAACGCTGCCTGTAGCAGCCTGCCGTGAATACTATCAGGCTAGTGCAGTGGTTCTCAAACTTTTCTGCTGGTGACCCCTTTCACAGAGCAAGCTTCTGAGGGAGACCCCCCCTTATAAAAAAACACTTTAAAATATATTTAACACCATTATAAATGCTGGTGGCAAATCAGGGTTTGGGATGGAGGCTGACAGCTCGCGACTCCCCACGTAATTACCTTGCAACCCCCTGAGGGGTTCCGACCCCCAGTTTGAGACCCCCTGGGCTAGGGGGAATGCTGGCGCACACACACATGCCACCAGAAATCTGGCTAAATAAAATAAAATAATAATAATATCTCACTCTTATGTAGCAGTTTCATCAGTGGATCTCAAAGTGCTTTACAAAGGAGCCCAATATCACAATCCCCAGTTTAGAGATGGGGAAACTGAGGCACGGGGTGGTGAAGTGACTTGCCCATGGTTACCCAGCAGGCCATTGACAGAGCCAGGGATAGAATCCAGATCTCCTGAGCTCCAGTCCAGTGCTTTATTCACTAGGCCACACTGCCTCCCTTGCATATGCCTGTAAACAAATGGGTTTACAGGGGAGATCATCAGAGATGGAGCTAGGACTCAGGTCTAGTGGCAAATGCCCAAAGCGAATTAGCTGAGAAACAATAGCTACAATTCCTCAGACTGCCTCCCAACCTGCTGCATGAAATAGACTCACCTATCCCAGCAGGGGACACTATAAACCCCATAAAGAAATGTTGCCAAATGCAAATTCATGCACACTGGAAGGAATAATTGGAACTACTCATACACATTGCTGGGCTCCACTCATCTGTAATCACTCAGAGAGGTGATTCAGTGACTCAAATCAAAACTCTGCTCAGAATGCAGCAGTGACCCTACAAAATGTTCAGATGATCAGGAATGGAATAAAAAAAATCAGACTGAGAAAATCACAGTCTTGATAAAGAATGTGGCAGAAATAAGGGTAGAAGGGTCAGAGTTGGAGGGTCAAAGCGATTAGACATATGGAGAGGCTTCCAGAGATAGTACCAAGAGCAGGGTATAGTTAACAGAAGAGGGGAGTGAGAGAGGACATGACAGCTGTAAACTGAATAGCGAGGGTCAACTAACACCTGCCCAAGCCTAACTCTGCTTAGCCTATATTCCATGTCAGGATCACAGCCTGAGGTTGCTCGGATGAAGACACACATGCAACAATTCCCCAGTCCCCCGCAGCAGTCCCCAGCAAGATGGGGATACTTCCACCTCTCTCGGGTCCTTTGAGACAATGGATATTCCTTCTTTTCAAGGCTCCCTCCTTACCAGCTCTCTCAGGAACGAGGCCTCATCTGCTTTAACCCTTGGTGTCTCCTGCTGCCGGCTGCCTCTCTCAGAGGGGTTTTCCTGTGTCGCAAGCTGGCCTTGTTCGATCTCACCTGCCGAGTGCAGGCCTCCTGGGCCCTCTGATGCTGGTGTCTGTTTCAAGCCAGGGCTCTGCTCTGGGGCTTGCCTGCCACTGGTGCTGCTGCTACTGCCTAACAGCTCCTGGTTTTCTGTTGTTGGCTTTGAGGTTTCTGAGGACTCAGGCTTCTTGGCTGCCATCAGTTCCTCGGTGGTAGAACCTATATTAGAAACACGAATCACTCACAACACAGGGCCTGCAGCTGGCCCACGGCATTGAGATAAAGGACCTGTGTAGGTTCAACTCATCCTGATAAAACCCAAAATCCTTCACTACATTGCTTGGCGTCTCCACCGTCATGGACAGGGCACTGCTGTCAGGAAGTTCACATGGTTTAAGTCCCCCATTCCCATGCCCCCGTGGAACAACCTTACTTCTCTACATCAATGCAGTGATTGTCCTCTCAGTGCCCACCCTCCCTCCCAAGTCTCCACTGGGGACCCCTGAGCTTCTCCCTGCCCCAGGTGTGTACCTGGGAGCCCCTAGTCTCTCCACTGCCTTGCACTGGATGGACTGGCCTTACTGGACCTGGGTCCCTAACAGGGGAAATTCTTCAGCCCTGCTTTAGCGCTGTATTCCTGGGGCTGTGCACTGCTCGCCTCTACTAGTTTTACCTGGTGCAGCCTCAGCCCCGGGCTGCTTCTCCTCCCTGTCTGTGGCCTGCTCAGTCCTGGGCTGGCCACCCACTTCCAGCGCTGTGGGAGCAGCACTGCCCGGCCCCAGAGCGGACGATTCCTCCAGGCTGGAGAGGCCAGGCTTGTCCTTGGCAGGCACACGGCATGGAGTGCTGTTAGTGCTGATGACTGCGGACACCCGAAGGGGCACGGAAACGGCGAAGGGCTCCGAGATATTCAGGACTTTCCGCTGGTGCCGGGGAGAAGCTTCCAGAGGGAAGAGGCTGCTGGGGAAGCCTGATTTGGAGGCTGTCTCGGAGGTGTAGAACATGCGACATGTCTTTGGGGAGGTCTGCTCACTTTCAGTGTCCTCCATGGCCCGGAACACCTTCAACTGCTCAGGGGGTGGCCTCGCCTGGGGGGCCCTGGGGCCAGCTTTATCCCCGCTGAGCTCTGAGCCTCCCTCGGCCCCCGCTGGGGACCCCTCACGGTCCCACTCACTCTCCTTGCTGAGGTCACCCGAGCTGCTTGTGCCTCCTGTCCGCGTTTTGATTACTGGGATGAAAAACCCTCCAGCAGCGACTGTGCGTTTGAACCGGCCTTTCTCATCCTCCCCTGAGGAGAGGAGACAAATGGAGAATTGGCAAAGAGAGCTGTGACAGCAGGAAGCCTTCTTCCATACCCAGGAGACAGGGCGGGCCCTATTGGACAGCCCCAGCCCTTCAGAGTCTCTGATACGGGGGCAGGGAACAGGACCTACATCCCTCAGGTTCCTCCCTCAGGGACTCTACCCAGAGATGGCAGCTCTCATAGGTAGCTGGAGCTAGACAGGATCCTCTCCACTGGAAACTGTGCAGGATTCTTACTGGCTCCGTGTATCCCTGTGTGCTCTTGCCAATCAGCCATGCCTCGGCCTTGCTGGCTGGTTGCAGGCACCAGGCAATGCCTCATCCTCTTCCCAGGCAGCCTTCCCACAAACAGGGACCTCGTGCCCATTGGAATAATGCAGAGCTGAATGAAGCGCATTCTACTGGTAACAGATATCCACACAAACACACATATATACATGCCCAGATGGATATGCCAACATACAAGCACACAGACAGAGGGAGAGCAGTGCATATACACAGGTATGGTAACGCATGGACTTGTGTAAACATCTGGTGGAAGCACATGAGAACTTGCAACACAGAGAGAAAAGTAAACACAGACATAGGTGTGTGAGCATGCACAGAAACAAAAACACCTGCCCACACATATGCACACACTCGTTAGAGTTAAGAGCTCACAGCCCCATCCCACAGGTCGGCAGCCCTAGGTACAGGCTGTCAGGGTCTCACCTTCTACAGGCAGGGAGCACAGAGAGTCCATGCTTTTAGCTGGTCGAATAGTTGCTTTTTCTGTGAAAAAATAAGTTTAGAAACCTACGTCAGATCCTGTGACCTGTCAGTTTACAACCAGCTGGAGAGCACAGCGTAATTAAAGCCAATGCAATGATCGGAGGGTAGGTTAATGCAGTGAAAAGGCATTTAGTGTGCATTATTAACAAGAAACAGCCTGATCTCCCTCAGTACACTATTTAGCATAGATCTGGGCCCAGAAAGAACCCCAGGCTCCAACACCCCTACATTTTGGGAGAGGCCAGGTCTGGAAATGAGCACTGTAGCTCAGGTCCATGACTGGTTTGGGATGGTAGCATGATGAGAGGATTCCTTACCAGAGATGCAGGATGGTCTTGTGGTTAAAAAGGAGGCTGTCACAGGCTTCCTGTGTGACCTCACACTGCATATGCAAATCACACAGGTGGGTGTGATTGCAGGTGCGCAAGTACACTATCAGAGATGGGTTGGAGTCACAAAGCTCGAATCAGGATCTGAACTCTCCCAAAATTAAAGGGGATTTGGCTCCAGGATTTTCATCCAACCTCACCTCTAATTATTATACAGTACCAACCATACAAGTGATATTGCAATGTTGCCAACTCTAATGAGTTTATTGATATTTTTGTGGTATTAAGGTTTTTCTTGTAAAGTCCCAGCTCCTGGATTCATGAGATTATGTGAGACTCAATTCCATCTTTTAAAAAAAAAAAAAAGAAGAAGAAGAAAAAGTAAGTTTCTAGCCCTCATGATTGCAGAGAAAAACTTGAACACATGAACCCTAAAGGCTCCAATACCAGAGAGCTAATTAAAAAAACCCCAAATGTACTTTTTCAGAGCTGTCAAGCGATTAAAAAAAATTAATCACGATTAATCACACAATAAAAAAAATTAATCGTGATTAATTGTGCTGTTAATAATAGAATGCCATTTATTTAAATAGTTTTGGATGTTTTCTACATTTTCAAACATATTGATTTCAATTACAACACAGAATACAAAGTTTACAGTGCTCACTTTATATTTATTTTTATTACAAATATATGCACTGTAAAAACAAAAGAAATAGTATTTTTCAGTTCACCTAACACAAGTACTGTAGCGCATCATCAGCATGAAAGCATGTCTTCTGGAATGGTGGCCAAAGCATGAAAGGGAATACAAATGTTTAGCATATCTGGCATGTAAATACCTTGCAACATCAGCTACAAAAGTGCCATGTGAACACCTATTCTCACTTTCAGGTGACGTAAATAAGAAGCAGGCAGCAATATCTTCCGTAAATGTAAACAAACTTGTTTGTCTTAGCGATTGGCTGAACAAGAAGTAGGACTGAGTGGACCAGTAGGGTCTAAACTTTTACATTGTTTTGTTTTTGAATGCAGTTACGGTAAGAAAAAAAAAATCTACATTTGTAAGTTACACTTTCACAATAAAGAAACTGTACTACAGTATTTGTACGAAATGATTTCAAAAATACTATTTCTTTTGTTTATCATAGTTATAGTGCAAAGATTTGTAATAAAAACAATAATATAAAGTGAGCACTGTTGTAATAGAAATCAATATATCTGAAAAATGTAAAAAAATATCCAAAAATATGTAATAAATTTCAATTGGTATTCTATTGCTTAATAGTGTGATTAATTACAATGTTTTTCAGTTGAGTGAGTTAACTGCGATTAATCGACAGCCCTATTTTTTTTAAATCTCCTTATTTTTAAATCAAACTCATCGTTGGGGGCGGGCTGACTCATGATTTTTGAACCCTGAGGCTTGGCAATGCTCCTAGAAAGCAGAGCAATTGTTAGATTTCAATGCAGGAGAATCTAGAGTTTGGGATGCTGACCATTAGGAAAAACATCTTTTTGCCTGTAAACTCTGCAAATGTGATCTTATCTATCCAAACACCAAGAGACAATAAACATGGGAACTCATGATGCCAGTTTATATGAAGACACTTTGGTTCTTTAATGCCCTGGAGGCACAGACCAGTCTCTGACTCAGTACCACACAGAGAGTGTTAACCTGGCCATGCACCATTTCCTATGAGACATAATACTTCCAGGAGCGCAGCTTCCCTTAAACCCACTCTAGGCTAGCCAAACTATCAAATTCAAATACAACACGTAAGGCCCAAATCCTCTATGGTATTTAGACTCCTAAGCCTAAAAAGTTTTGCAGAACTGGGGCTTAGTGCTTCCTAAACCCAGGGTAGGGTGCTGGGCAATGAAGCATATTCAACCCAACACCACAATGGATGTTCTGACTGCCTCTCATTGCCATACTCAAGTGAAAGGCCCATGATGGAAGGAGTTAACTATGTGACTCCTCCTGCCTCCCAACTCTAGAAGCCTAATCTGACTTTCATCCCAGATCTGAATTCTTGCAGCACTAACATCAACATGATATCTGTTGTACCATTGCCATACCAGAGAGGGGTGATTAGGGGAAGCTGGCTGAGAGAGGAAATTAACTGACAAGCTGGTTCTTACCAGAGAGTTTCTGTCCTCTCACAAACACACTCCCATTTCGACTCAATTTTGATTTTGAATCTGATCCAGACCGGCCCAGGTTAAATATTGACTTCCATTTCTTGGATTTGGTGGACAATTTTCTCCTGGAAGAGAAAATGCACAGGAGATTAGTGCCAAGTATCTGGGGCTGAACACTAGTCCTGGTGTGCCACAGAAACCTGACTCCCCCACAGGGCCGGCTCCAGGCTCCACCGCGCCAAGTGTGTGCTTGGGGCGGCATGCCGCGGGGGGCGTTCTGCCGGTTGCCGGGAGGGCAGCAGGCGGCTCTGGTGGACCTCCTGCAGGCGTGCCTGCGGAGGGTCTGCTGGTCCCGCGGCTCCGGTGGAGCATCCACAGGCACGCCTGCGGGAGGTCCACCGGAGCCGCGGGACCAGCGGACCCTCCACAGGCATGTCTGCGGGAGGTCCACTGGAGCCGTGGGACCGGCAGAGCGCCCCCCGCGGCGTGCTGCCGTGCTTGAGACAGCAAAATGGCTAGAGCTGGCCCTGCTTCCCCATCCCCCTCAACCTCTGTTCTTCTTTTACTCTCTCTCTCTTTTTAATTCTGGGGTTTGCAATGCAAACGTTATAACAACCTTAAGGCAGAGGTTTTTAAAGAGTCCCAGGAGTTTACGCCCACAAATCCCAGTGACTTTCAGTGGGAGTTGGGCGCTAACTCCCTTGAGCCCCTTTGAAAAGCTCTGTGTAAAACTGCAGGAGAAGCACCACATCTCATGCATATTCTCCTTTGTGTACTGTATTGTGTGGATTTTTGTCTTCACCTCCCTGCCTCACTCCCTCTGTTCATCTAGCATCAGACTGGTCTTCTCCCTTCCCATACTCTCGCCTCTCTTGGTACAAGAACCTTTTCTGCAGCTCCTGCTTTTGGACACAATCTCCCTGCATCTCTGCCTTGCCCTCAACAACCCTTTCTATCAGTCTAGTACAGAGAAGAGGATGTTAGAGGTACAGAGTCCCCTCTCATTGTGTTGCAGAGGGACCAGGGGATTAGAGTAGGCCCGTTCTCCTGAAAGTGTGAGGAAAAGGACACTCTGGGGGTGGGGGGGGAGGTGAGGTATCCTATTCTGGGAGTAGGCTGCCTCTGTACCTCTTCCCTTTGGTGTGTAGTCCTTTGCTGTTACTATATGAAGTGTGTAGATACATCACTGCTAAGGTTCCTTATGGGTCACTAGTAAGTCTCCAGCTGTACAGGCTATTATCTCTGAGCCAGGGCAATTCAGTGCCCATATTTTACTTAGATTCGATTAGATTAGATTAGATTAGAATTCGATAGATATTACTATGTATCTATCTATCTAATCTATCTAGATATACACCTACCTAAGAAGTGCAGCAAGGTCATCTGATGTCACACTCTTCTTCTCGGAACATGTGCCCTCTTGTCAATATCTTTTCAGCTACACCTACACTACTGACAGTGCTGGTGCACAGGGTACATGTAGATACACACTGAAGTGAAAGGCAGGCTGTGTCCACGCTGTGGTATGTAGCTACAGACATCAGTGAAAGGTTCTGGCAGAGAAGAGGCAATGGGGAAAGGCTCCAGCAGCTCTATGCTCTCTCCCCCCTTCAGAGCCTTTCCCTTTCTTACCATCTACACTGTTATTTATACCCATGCTTAGCGGGGCGTGCAGAGTATGTACTCTACACACTGCCATGAGGAGTGTGCAGTGCAGATGTACTCTCAGTGACACTGCAGGAGTGATATTTGCTCTAGTGGCTCTTCTCTTTGCATGAAGGATCACAGTGAATTATACAACTAAGTTAGGGCTTTTAAATCCTTTTTTCATTTGCAGGCTGCTAAAAATTTTCAAATGGAGCTGTGCAACCCATTGGAAATCTTAATCCGCAGACCATAGGTTGAAAACTACTGAACTAGCCAGATGGATGCCTCACTCTGCAGTTCAGGACATCCACCAGCAGGTGGAGCTCTTACAACAAATGATTTCAAGATCTGTTTGACATTCAACCAGGTTGGGGGATTCAGGGAAGCCAAGGCAGCTGCCTTACAGCATGGGCCTGCCTGGTTCTGTGCAGGGCCACCCGGGGGGTGGGGCAAGTGTAGGGTTACCAGACAGCAAGTGTGAAAAATCGGGACAGGGAGTGGGGGGTAATAGGAGCCTATATAAGAAAAAGCCTCAAATATCAGGACTGTCCCTATAAAATCGGGTCATCTGGTCACCCTAGCAGGGCCGCCCAGAGTGGGGGGGCAAGTGGGGCAATTTGCCCCGGGCCCCGCAGCCTGACAGGGCCCCGGCCAGCGCCTGCTGTCTCTGGGAAGCAGCAGCTGTTGCTGCTGCTAGGCAACCAGAGAGGCTGGCTCTGCCTCTGGTCAAGCGGCTGAGTGCAGGTCAGGATGGGGGGAGAGAGGCTGCAAGCCGTACGCCTTTCTTCTCCCGTCCCCACCCCCCAGCACTGAGCACTCACTCACCTGGAGGAGAGAGTTCCGAGCTTCTGGTCCGGTGTGAGACAGGAATAATCTCTGCAGTGACCTCACTCACTCACCTGAAGAGCTGCTGGGGACTTCCACCCGTGAGTGTTTGACCCTGTGATTCCCCTAGTTTTGTAATATTGGGGTGGTGTTGTGGTTTTCAGGGGTGTTGCTGTTTGAGGTTGAGTTGTGGCCTGCCTGGGTCTGTTCAGAACTAAAGTTGGTTATCATGTAATGTAACGGAAAAGCCCCGGGTCTGCAATATGGCACGGCAGGCTGAGACTTTATCTCCCTCCATCTCCTGCAGAAGGGGAAACTGAGGCACGGCAATATCAATTCCCTTTCCAAATTATTTTGGAAAGGAAGGGGACTGGGGCTCCTATCCAAACCAGTTCCCTTCCCATCAACTCTGTTTTCCCTGCACCCTGCTGCAAGACGCTGTAGGGGCTGAAAATTTCCATTAAACTATGGCTCCTTCATTTGCCCTGCAACAATAAAATAGACGCGCTTGGGGGGGGGAGTGGTCGCAAAACAGGGGTGAATTTAGCAGAGGGTTGAGGATTGTGATGAACTGGGACTGTTTTAATGTTTGCTCTGAATACTGTGGTTGGTTCAGTGTCCCCTGGCAGTTCTAGTATCTAGGTGGGTGGATAAGGGTGTGTGATAATTGCTGCAGAGCGAAGGGCCAGTGCATAAATGCCTGGCACTCTGTCTCCTAGCAACTGATGGCCTGGGCCCCTCCTCGTGCAAAGATGCCAACTGAAGGTGTTGGAGACAAAGAGATCAGGTGACCTCCTGGCCCGGGAAAGGAACTGAGCAGAGAGGAGGGGCTGGAGGGGGTGTTGATCTGGGCTGGCTGGGGACGAGGAGTGAAGTGCAGACATGAGGGTCTGGCTCACTGCCCCCCAGAATGGACCCGGCCGAGGGGTCCGGTTCGCTGTATCTACAAGCTCTGTTTTAGACCCTGTTCCTGTCATCGAATAAACCTCTGTGTTATTGGCTGCTAAAGAGTCACGTCTGACTGCAAAGTGGGGGGTGCAGAACCCTGTGGCTTCCCCAGGACCCCCGCCTGGTGTGGGCTCGCTGTGGGAGCACACGGAGGGCAGAGGATGCTGAATGCTCCAAGGAGAGAACCCAGGAGGTGAAGACGTGTGAGCTTCTTGCCCTGAACAAGTCTGCTCCAAGGGAGAGGAGGCTCCCCAAAGTCCTGACTGGCTTAGTGGGTTGGGGAGCAGTTCCAGGCATCGCCCGGGACTCCGTGACAGGGGTCCACTTGAAATCCCACCTGATGCAGCCACACAGAATCACAGCAGTGCTGGGAGAGGCCAGGAGTGGAAGCAGGTGGCCTGGGGGTAGGGGCACATTCCTCTCAGTCCTGGGCTCTGGGATGGACTAGGCTGGGTGGTGGGTTCAGTCTAGTCTTCCAGCCTGCTGTTCTCACTGGGGTCCCACCCCCGTACCCCAGCCCAGGGACTCGCACCCAGCACCCAGACTCTGTCCCACTCAGCCCTAGGCAAAGCTCCTTGGTCTGGGGTGCTGGCTCCAGTCCCTCTCCAAGGGTTGCAGCTGTCTGGAGGTGCCTGCCTTCCACACCTCCTCATCACCACCTCATTCATTCAATAGGGCAATTGATTACAAAGTGAGGAAAGATCTCATTCTACTTCTAGCAATGAGACATTTTTCTTTTACCTTAATTATTCTACCTTGGGGCCCACTATAACATATTACCAAGGTTCAATACAAAGTCACTGTAAAAAGTTATACAAAAGTGCATAATGCAGAGATTTACCTACAACTGCACTGATTGATTGCTGTGTGCAGTATATAGTGACCCTTGATTGCTGTGTGCAGTAATATAGTGACCCCTGGTCTTTGAATGAGGTTATATGCTCGGGGGGGGTGCAGCGGCAAGTCGGGGGCGAGCGGGTGGGCAAGTGGCAGGTGGACAAAGAGGCAAGCAGTGAGCCAGCAGGGGTTCTAGGGGCAGGCATAGAGGTTTCTGGCAGGGGAGGGGAAAGTGAAAGGAGGTGAGTTATGGTGGGGGACTGACTAGGAGGGACGCAGCAAGTCAGTGGGACTAGGGCGTGAAGACGGTGTGATGGTGGGCCGAGTGGGGAGGGGTGGGTCCTATTTTACTGCTCTGATCTGGCCACCTATTTGTGCCAGGTTTCAGAGTAGCAGCCAGGTTAGTCTGTATCTGCAAAAAGAACAGGAGTACTTGTTGCCCTATCTTTGAGCTTTATTATGCTTACATTTATTTATCTTTACATGTATTATTTATTTATTATGCAATATATTTTCAAATAGGAGTTCTTTTTTAACAAAGGTGTAGAAGTTAGGTTGCCAGGGTAGTTAGGTAAGATGATGCCTTGATGTGTGCAGGGATCTGGCAGTGAGAATGGTTGCTCCTCCTGCTTCCTCCTGGAAGAGGAGAGAATGAGGTCTGCTTTCAGGACTAAAAAGTCATGTTAAATTATACTTTCCATTTCCTTTTTGACACAAGAACATTGAAGATTTGTGCTCAGTACTGCAGCTTACCTCTTGCTGTTGTAAATGCGTAGAGTATTACAGTGGCCAGAGATCAGCATATGATTCATGGCATGCAAATTATCTGGGGATATCAAGATGAGTTCAGATACTTGCTTTTTATTCTTTTCATTATATTTTCCCATGTAATCTTTTTAAATGATTTTTTTTTAACAACAAAAAGATGTTGAAGGGCAGATAGCTTGTTATGACAGTCCACCTTTGGACTCTGGTTATTGGTTAATTATATATTTGTAGAGTCTGTTTACCAGTTGTTAACATATTTCTGACTTACCAGATCCCTTCACTGGGCCAGTAAGATCATGCAAAGTGTACTTAGGCACATTAAACTAGAACTGTCCAAGCACAATAGACATCACTGGGTCCAATATTAAATCTGAAGTCTGCATGATCTAAAACTAATCTGGCTGCTGAGACCATGGCTGAACCGACATGGCTTGATTCCAGTCATGAATTGCCAAATTAAAAGTTGTCCTGCACTCACTACATTTCACTTTCCTGTACTCTCAGTATTTACTAGAAAGGAAATCCAAAAAAGATCCAGGGCTGTCCCAGTGAAGAGGGTGGGGAAATCCTTTGCCTCTGTTTCTGAAATGGCCAAGATGAAAATGTGTCCACACAACATGAAGCCTTCTATGTTTAGAGTGGTTCAGGGATTTCCCTACACACACCCCCTACACCCCACCAACATTTCCCCAAACACCCTCACCCAGTTTCGTGAATTAATTATGTTGCAATGTTGCCAATTTAGTGATTGTTTGAAATTTGAATTGAAATTGAGACATTAATACATACTTTAAAAGCATATAAAGTGTATGATAAAATCATGTATCTGAAAAGTTATAATAGATTTGAAAAGTATGAACATAGACTAGCTTCCTTATACATCTTTTGTTTTTATGACGATGCCAGTGCATTCATTCGGTGACATTGGCCAAGTTATGATTTGTAAGCAAAGTCTAAATGAGCTCTCCTGACAGCAATGATGAGCTGGGACTGGGGGAAAGGCTTCAGGACCAGATTTTATTTACATTCACACTAATCTACCTAGGTATCCAGCAAACAGATCTGTGTTGCCAAGTGATAGATTTTGGCTGGGTTGGGTTACAAATCACTTGAATGCCGGGGGTGAGGGAGGTGGGAATGAAATGTTCTTATTGTACATGTAAAAGGCATAGAACTGTAATTAGCCTGTGCTGATTCAGAGCATCAAGAGAGAGGGTGGGACAGGTGTTTGCTTGATGGTCTGCCTGAGTCACAGGTACTATTTTGACTGCCCCTTTCCACTGTTTAAAGACAGAGCTGATTACGCTCCATGATAGTCTTTTGTTTTGTTAAGTGACCATGAAATCACTGATAATACAGGTCTAAGTGGCAGGGCCGCTGGAGAGGGGGGGCAAGTGGGGCAATTTGCCCCAGGCCCCACAGGGGCCTCCTATAGTATTGCAACTTTTTTTATGGAAGGGGCCCCCGAAACTGCTTTGCCCCAGGCCCCCTGAATCCTCTGGGCGGCCCTGCACCCTAGGCAAGTGGGGCAATTTGCCCCAGGCCCCGAAGGGGCCCCCACAAGAATACAGTATTCTATAATATTGCAACTTCTTTTTTATGGAAGGGGAGCCTGAAATTGCTTTGTCCCAGGCCCCCTGAATCCTCTGGGCGGCCCTGGTTCTGTACTGAGGAATGGTGGACACATGAGAACACAGAGACCTAGGGAAGTTGTAGGATCACATTTTCAATGCTCGCAAGGAGAGTCTGATCTCTTCTCCTTGGAGATGGGAGTCCAGTAACCCTGATGGTGATGGTACGTTCATCAGTGGGTGGAGAAGGGAATCACAATGTGGGGAGTGGGGGTACAGCAGGAGCGGAAGCATTCTCTCTGTCTTTCATATAACATTTCAAATGGCTAAAGTGGGACACTGCTGGTCACTGCCAATCCTTATGAAGCCATCCCAGCTGCAGGCACTGTTACCAGAGCGTCACTTGCTGAGTGTGCGCCCTGCCCACCCCTCTCAGAAGCAGCATCATTCTCCATCCCTGCGCTCCCCTGCAGCCACTGAGCATGCCCAAGGGGGCTGAGCATGCCCTGGAGCAGCTGACGGCACTGCCCTCCCTAGCTCTGCCCAGCCAATGGTGTGTACAGCCACAGGCGCAACTGAATGCAGGAAATGTTCTACTTCAGTCAGGACAGGAGGTTTGGGGGGATCAAAGCAGGACAGTCCCACCAAACCATGACCGTGAGGAGGTATGCTTTCATCGGTTAGTATTTCAGCTTTCTCTGGGCACCTACTTGCTGTCAGGTAGGTCGACGACAGTGTGGAAGAAGGATCCAGTGACTGGGACAATTTCAGGCAAGCTGTTCTCTCTCCTCTCTTTCCGGGCAGGGTGGGAGGCTGACAGACTCCGTGCCTGAGCTTCTTCCAGGCTCACCAGTTTCATAGGCAGGGAGGCAGAGGGCAGGGTCAGACTCTTCACAATGGGCATATTCTCTGAAAGGGAAAAAAAAGAAGATTCCAACTCTGAATGGGGGACCTAAGAAGAGTTCACATGTGTTTCCTCCACAGGATCACCTCTTGCAGGGGGAAAAGCACTTGCACAGATATGTACTTGTCCAATGTGTCCTCTGTCTCCACAACAATCTTCTTCATCAGACTGCAGGGCCTCCCAGCAAGGCTCTGCTCATTAGCCACACTCTGTATTGCACTGTACTGGCTGCTGCTGAAGCCTGAGTATGACAGATGTGTGTCCCTCCAAAACACCTGGATCCCAATTCCCCTGAACTTTGAAGAAGTTCAGATCCAGATCCCAACTTTGTGGCTGGCCCTTGTCTCTACTCTGTAATCTTTCTCCCTCTTTGTTTAGGGAGGTTGTTTTGAACAGTGACATTACTTTTTCCTTCGTTATTTAATTTTAGTTCTGACAAAAGGACAACCCTGGAGAGTGAAAGCCTCTGTTTGTGTGGGCAGTAGCAAGACTAGCTTCCCACACACTGCCTCACCAACGGGCCTACCTCCTCTCAGAGTGGGAGGGGAGCTCAGCCCCTACAGTCTAGTCAATTCTTGGCCTATCTGCTGAACAAGGGGATCAATGAGTGCCAGTGCTGGTGGGTTCTGTGATATGGGAACTTCTCCACTAAGAACTGTCCATTTATTCCTCACAGGACTCCACACAGCTGTTAGCAGGCAACAATGTTCAGTCACTACCAAAATGGGACAGATTCGAGCTGGTGACCTGGAGATCAAAGGCTCTGCAACATATCACCAACCCTTTATGTTGGCAAGTCATTACTCCATCATGATATTTGTGCCAGTTTGAAATTATCCTAGGGCAGAATTCTTCACTCTGCAGCCTCCAGCCTCTGCCAAAGGAGAACAGAAGGCCATAGGCATTGCATTAGCACTGGAAGAACAGGGGTGTCTGCAGGTCAGGGCTCGAGCTCTGAGCAGGTGGTTTCCAGCAGAGGACTTTAAGGGGGCATTGCAGGTCAGGGCTGATGGATAGTGACAGAGCTGGGTGTGGGGACGTTGCATAGCCACTGCCCACACTGTGTCTTTAGGCGGCATGGTAAGTCCCTCACTTCCTTAAGTGCTAAAAATTCCCTAAAATTCAAATAAAAGGTGAAAAGAATTACAAACTTATGGGGTGCACATGTCTGAGGTTACATGAGGCTAATCAGGACCAAGAGCCCCCATTAAAAGCATTCTCTCTACAAGCCTGTCTCTGAGTAACAAGAACAGTATTTCCCAACTCTTTTGAAGTCCAGGACAAATTCTCAGTTTATGAAATAATGCCCCTGGTTATAAAGCAGCAAATCCTTAGACAGATGCTCTGAATGCCCTGCAAAGCACACGCTGTTGTTTTGGGCACGTTTTTTGATGGCAGGAAGGGCTAGGATAAGACATGATGAGCAAAGGGAGGAGAAGGCTGTCGACAGAGATGGGGATAAGGGTGTGCAGAGCTATGATTGGAGAAGGCCTGACACTGCAAGGAGAAGATTTTAGGCTGGGCTCAGGCTGTTGGTGGGAAGGTTTAGAGTTCTGGGCATTGGTGAGAAGGGCTAAGTGGGGTGGCTGTGGGAAAGGCTAGGATGGGTTGGGATATCAAGGGTAGATCTGCGAGGGTCGATGGGAAAGAATAGTGTTGGGATTGGGAGTACTGTCATGCTGGTGAGAAGGGCATTGATGAAAAGTGTCACGATTAGTCAGGTCAGGCATTGGTGGGAAGGTTTAGGGTGGGTTTGCGTTTTGGTAGGGACGATCGGGGATGTTGAGGAGAAGGATTTGGGGTGTTGGCGAGAAGTGTTAGGGTCAGTGAGGGGTTGGGGTACTGGTGAGAAGGTTTTGGAGTGTCTATGAGAAAGGATGGGGTTGAAGTTGGAGTGTTGGTGGGAGGAGATGGGACTAGGGTCATAGGGGCCAGCAGTTAGTATATGTGACAGGGGAGGTAGTTACCATCATGCTCCATGGAGCTGGTTGTTATGTTGTTGCTGAAGATCTGATCCACGTGATTCAAGATAAACTCAATCACCAACTGCTGGACTCGCACCTCCAGGAAAGCTGCATCCCCATTGCAGCCGACAGCCTCGATCTCCTTCGACCTGTACCACAGGGGGAGTGTCCATAAATACAATAAAACCCCTGCATCCTAAGATACAGTACGTGAGGGACAGAATTGCTTTGACCTTCCCCAGTGGGTCATGGATGGAACCTTTCCCTGAAACAGCAGGAATGTCCTGGAATAGGAATTTTTTATGCACTGTTGCTCTGAGTCTCGTTCCTTTCACTCTTCCAGTCCTTTACTCTCTCTTAACTTTCCATTCTTTCTTTATTCTTTCTCCATGTCCTCTCTCTTTTTATTTTCACTAGTTTTATTCATTAGAAGTTTTCTTTTTCCTGTTTCCACCATTCTATTTTTCCTTTCTGACCTTCTCTCTGTCCTCTTTCTCTATTCCTTTTAGAGACTAAACCAGAACACTGGGCCCAGCTCCCCCGCAGACTCTGGATCCAGCTCCAAACTTTGTAGTTTGGGCTTATCTCTGTAAGGTGGATTTGAAATCAAACCACCAGAACTGAACCCAATCAAATCTGAGGGAAGAACAGATTTGAATTCCGTGTCTCAGGTTTTTCTCTTTCCTGCTATTTTTTTATGACTGTCTTTATGTCCCTGTCCCTTCCTTCACTCCACCCAGCACTCCTGGATTCTCACTCTCTCAGCAGAAAAACCTTCCTTATCTTGACATGCCAAAGTGTTGCTGAAGAAATTATCTCTGGGCAATGGATCCTTTGTAAAGTTAGTGGTTTGTTAGATAACGGCTTGGGGCATTGCCAACTGGATAACCATGTAAAGAGACTGCAGTTGCATTGCCTGCCTCTTTCTTGTCCTCCCAGGGACTTGCATTACAAAGGAAACAGATTTCAGGTCATTTGACAAGAAGGACAGAAGCTGGAATGGAAATGTATGAGTAGTAAACATCCACTCTGCAACGTTCAGTAGTTTCAACATTTGATCCAATCACAAGACTGGCTCTCAGCAGAGATTTTCAGGCAGGATAAATTATGAAAAAACGCTTGGTGATCTTGTGATACCAGCAAATGTCCACTAGCAACTATCTTAAGATCTTCAAACTCATTTCACTTGTGACCAAAATGGATTTGGATTCAAGTTGTCTATAATATGTACCACCATCTCCCCTTCCCTAGTCACTCATTGCTTTATTCTATCAAACTTTACCACCCATATTTTGAAAACAGTTGCTTCAATCCCATAGTGAGGAGCAAATGTCTCATTTTTAAATGGACACTGTCAAAAAGAATATAGTTTTTAGAAATCCATAGATTTCCTTCCCTGGATATTATTAGTAAAACCTCAGGTTATTCAATTTGGGAGAATTTTTTAAATCATATTTACTTTGCACTATTATTTATGCTGTTTATTTCTTTGCATTTTTCTCAGCGGGATCAGTCTGTGACTGACTGATCAGTCTCTGTTTACTGTCTGGTTAGTTTCACTCTCAGATGCTCCAGCAGTAGCTCAGCAGTGCTGCCCTAAGAGTGAAGTGAAAAGAGGTCCTTACTGTACCTGAGGAGATTAGGTGCCCACACAAGGGCCAGGTTCCTGGTGTGCATGTTGGTCATGTTGCTGAAGGAGGCCAGGTGAGTCAGATGCTTGATCAGGTATTCCAAAGTCCTGCAAGCATTTGGTTTGGATAAAGAAAAAGTCTTCAGCTCCTGCACATGTGATCAAGTCTCCCGTTAGTTGCTAGCCCCCACGAGTATAGCAGTCTGCCGTATAAGATCTGCTAACAGAATTCTCCTTTAGCCCAAGAGGTAGAGAGCTTGTGTTTTGATGCTGATGGTACTGGTTTCAGTCTCCCGCAGTGACTGTGGTGTCTGCATACATGAGACTGTCAAAATGGGCACCATGGCTCAAAGCCAGAGCAGTGATTTGTTATGTCACAGTTTTTGAGCAGTGGCGCAGAACACTGTGGATGTTGTTATTGTGGATGGCTTCATGTGGTACAACCCAAATGAATTTGAGGAGGATGGACAATGGGAAGCAGGAAGAAGGGGGCTACTGAAGCTCAGATCACATTGTATGATTAAATGCATGGCTTAATTGCCTTCTCCCACTTGGACAGGCCTGCGCAACTGGCCAAGTACATTATGGCAGCTGGGAGGGAGACTCGGGTTGACAGAAGCTGGAGAGGGCTGGTTGTTCTTTCAGACACTTAATGCAATGATCTGTTTAATTTTATTTAGAGGACAGGTGAATTGCTCTTGAATTTGGTGGCAATGAACGAACCCACTTCTCAGCTCCTCCTCGAAGCAGAAGCCGTTTCAGAGAATCCTTCCCACAGCTACGAGCCACCGCATGGATCCCCACAGTTTCAACGGCTGAGTTCTTACCTGTAATGTGATGGTGGAAGTTCCTGGATGACATTTTGAATACGGGCCAATTGCTCCTCCTCCGGGCAGCGAGATATTGCCTCCTGTGGAGAGAGAGGAAACAGTCCGTTGAAGTGACGGATTTAGAGGGAGTAAGAGAGTGACAGAGAGAGACAAATACAGAGGCCTGGCAGGTGTCAGAGGGAGCATTGTCTCATTACATTACAGAGCTATGAGTAGGAAGTCCTGCCGCTGGCTTTCTGTGAGACCTTAAGCAAGTCTCTTCACCTCCCTGTAAGGATAACCATACTTACCCATCTCGCTGTGGGGCATTGAGCCCTAGTCTCCTTCAGTTCACGGCTGAAAGTCTGGGCCTTAATTCATTAAACACTTTGCAATCTTCAGCTGTGAGATGTATTTCCTTTTTCTTCTTTTTGACTCTTTCCTTCCCCCTCCCCCTTTCTCCCACGCATTTTTGAAAATTGATTTCTCCCACACACATACAATGACTGGGGGGAAAATGGAAAGAAAAAGAAGAAAAAATATTGAGAGGGGCTGGAGGAAAAGAGGGAAGAGAAATGAGAGGAAAAGAGGAGGAAATGATAAATAACAAAATGAAAAATATTGAAACTTTTTCCAAAAATTTTTTGAAAACAAATAAAAAATAGGTCCTTTTTATACCCTGTGAAATGAAAACAGCTTGGGGCTTATGGGGTGAAAGGCAAAGTAATTTATAAATAAAAACAAGCATTATTATCTACCATATATAGATATAGCAGCTCCTGTGATGATGAGGTATTTTAGAGTAGCTACAATGAAATGCCTAGAAATACAATTGCATAGACAGAGTAACAAAAGTCTACATTAGCGATTCGAGTGGAATAGCGTAGATAAAACTGAGCCTATGCACCTCCCCACCACCACAACCCAGCAGTTCTCTGCAGAATAAGAGCTGAGAGGGATATAAGAACCTATAAGTTCTTGGGAGTTCTTCTCTGCATTGTTAGTCTTCTGTCAGGCCACGTCTACACTACGGGATAATATCGAATTAGCTAAAATCGGTTTTATAAAACTGATATTATAAATTCGATTTCATGCGGCCACACTAGGCACAGTAATTCGGCGTTGTGCGTCCATGGTCCGA
>NC_133769.1:159398725-159413804 GCF_003597395.2 Chelonoidis abingdonii | reverse complement strand
ACAGAAATCGATTTAAAGAGCCCTTTATATCGATATAAAGGGCGTTGTAGTGTGGACGGGTACAGTGTTAAATCGATTTAACGCTCTTTAAATCGATTTAAACGCGTAGTGTAGACCAGGCCTCAGCTTCCCTTTCAACATTGCAATGGGAGAGAACAAACTACTGGGAACTTTAAACAATGTGAGGCTATTTAGGATCCATCTGCCCATACTTCTACTTCTGGGGATTAGAGTGAGTTCAAAGAAAGATACTGTGACCACGCCTGCCAGTTGGAATTTTGCCTACATAAGGATGTCAGCAAAGCTAGAACTGAGATAAAGAAATCAATCCATTCCTAACCATCAGTTGCTTAAATATTATTAATCTGAAATCACCAACCACAGCCACAGAAACACCTTCCTGTGTTTTCACTGTCACTACTACATTCCCATTATTTATTCTGCTGTCGCTATTCTTGTCACTATTCTTTTTGCTATAAGCCATCCTTTATGCAAAACGACATGTAAATTGCAATCATCAATTTTGCTACCAGAGATGGGCATGAACTGCATGCCAGGATCCAAGCAGCCCCCACTTTCAGAACCCAGATTTGAATTCTGTGGCTTGAACCTATTTCTGATCTTTATTGTCAGCCCACAACCACAGGCGCATAGTAGACACCACCACCACCACAGTTACCACATCAGGCAGCAAAATCATTAACAGAACCTTTGACCTCATCAGTCAATAACTTCACCATGATTTCACCAATAAGAGCATAACCAGGATCACCAACACCAGTCCTTTAACATCACTGACATGGTACACGTGTGCTGACAAATTTAAATACCATTAATCAGGCATCCATCAAGGAGAGGATTTTGCATCAATAATGAATATATATAGAGAGATCAAGTGTTCATATTCCACCAGCCTGCATTCAACATCAAAACATTTAATGGAGAGAGAGACGGACACCTTATTTGGATTAAATAAGATCTGACCTTAATCTTCATTCAAAGCAGGAACTGAGCCTTTTCTGAGGGTCAAAGAAATTAGTGGGGTGGAAGTTAACCAGTAATTTTTTTATTTTATTTTATTTTTTTTATCTCCACAAGCCTCAGCTCCAGAGACAGTCCCAGCTAAAAAGACAGCTCTGATACCTCTGAACTTGGGAAATCCACATCTGAGCTTTGTGCCTGACCCCATCTCTCCTATGGCTGAACTGAAACGCAGAGCTAAAAACTCCTAAATTGGGGGAAGTTCTGCTCCAGATCTAAATCTTACTACTCAGACCCATCTCAGCTGATTATTTTTTGTTTCAATCCACCAGTGGAAGTACTGACCTATAAAAAAAGACCTGTTTCCACCATTTACAAGAAGCACAATAAATCCAACGCTTCTCGTGTGAGATTTCCAGGCCATTGGTTCTGACCAAAGATGGATCAGGAGAAGCATCCAAACATTTGGATGCAAATCTGAAACATCAGATATCAGCTAGGTTGCATGGCTGTAAATCAGTGCAGATTTTGGCTCGTACGTTTCATTTCTAGATTCCAGGAAAGGAAGCTGAAACAGACAGCAAGCAAATGCTGATTCATGTGATGTCATGACTGATTCAGACCCAACAGCCTTACTTCTCAGCCAACTGAGCTAGAAACCCATGGCATGGGTTACAAAACCAGGGGGGATCATCTTCAACATGTGGAATTATAGATTCAGAACAGCAAGAAGCAGAGGATACAGAATCCCAAGAAAAAACAATTGCTTTTATTTAATGTATTTTTTTCAAATTTAGCATTAATTACTGATTGTTTCACCTTGTGAATGGGAAGAAAAAATTAGAAGGAGACAGGGTGTTTCAGATGCACAGTCAAGGACACACATGATCTACTACCCTTCTACTCCAGTGACCACACTGGGTGTGCTCAGCTGGTAGCCTCTGGCTAGCAAATGGAGTAAAACTGAGGGAGGAAGAAGGTGTGTGGCCTTCTGTTATTGAATTGGTTTGATGAAGCAATCAGTCCCTTTACATTAGTGTTAGAATGAGTCTGCCAGTGCCAGAGTCACCATCTCAATCAGAACTGGATTATGAGCTGGTGAATGACCATAGCAGGAGGGAGTGTCATACTGCAAAGATAAATATGCAGCAATGCCATGGCAGGGTCATGATATATATAAACTTGATACGGTTGAAGCCAAAAGGCTAATCCCTCTTTGGTCATTAAGAATTTCCCTATCCTGAGACACTAATGTCTGAATCACCGTGGTGACTCAAAGCTGTGCCTATCCTTCCTCAGACACAGTGCTGAGTGAGGCAGACAGGGTAGGATTAGCAGGCATCCCTGCCTCCCACCCGCACACTGCTGTCTAGACACTGGGGCACCCATCCTACATTCAACCAGACTCCCCTTCTGGTGGTTTTCGCCAGACTCTGGGAAACAGTTTCTTTTTCTTGGCTTCTGTTAGTATTTCTAGCCAAATCGGTTACCCACTGTAAGTAGCAATGCCTATAGTTTAGGCTGCCCAACAATTCCCATTATAAGAACTAGAGCTCTATGAATAATGGATTTTTCCGTGTGCTTGCAATTCTGACTTTTTTTTTTTTTAAATTGTTTCAGGTCAACCTGAAGCCAACATTTTTCAAAATCTTCAGTGGATCAAAGTGTTGAAAAAAAATTGTTTCGGGTCAAACAAAATATTTCATTTGACCTGAAACAAAATGTTTCATTTTGATTTTGAGTGTTTTTTCACATTTTAATTTTAAAAAAATTAATGTGAAGGAAATTTCCAAACAAAAAGTCATTTAGTGCTGAAAAAATGAAACATTTCCTTTAAAAAAAGTCATAATGAAACATTTTCACATTTGGATTTTTTTTAAATTATTTTATCCAAAAAATTTGGCAAAACCAACATGAATTCACAAAACGTTCCAATGTCACCCAATCTTGCATTTTTTGCCAAAAAAAGGTTTTGGCTGAACAATTTCACACAGCTGTAATAAGAACCTGTTTTCAGTTGCTTTTGACTTTGCCAAATCTTAATCATCGCAGTCCTCCATCCCCTCTACTCCTTATCCCAGTCCCCTCCCTCACTACCCCCCAGACCCGGCTCGTCATCTCTTTGCATTCCCATCAGCCTTTTCCTCCTTCTTGTCCTTCTGCCTGGGCCCAGCAGTGAAAACACAAGAAAGACCATCTTCCTGCTCTCAGTTCCTATGCTGGGCATGACAGTTGTCCCTGGGCAGCCAAGAGCAGTAATTGCAGGGAAAGTCCTGTTTAGCCCCTGCAGCCCTTAGCTGGAGCATGCTAAATACAGATGGAACCTTTGGAGAATTTAGCTCCCAAACTCTAACAAGTCTCTAGTAAGCAAGTGCAAACTGAGATTGTTCAGAGACTTAAAACTCGGCCAACTTGCGCATATTTTCAAGGGGAAAACAAAAGGCTATTCTGTTCTATATAAATTCATATACCATGCTCATCACCATGGTATCTAACATTCCTGACACCAGCGTGATCCCTCTGCCAATTTTCTAGTCCCTGCTTCAGATCTAAAGGGGGACACCAGAGCTTCTCAACAAAACAGTTGTAAGAATTTTTGAACATAGGTAATACGATGCATTTTTCCCTAATATCATTCTGAGAAATGGCTGAACTGTTTTAGCTGAAACTTTCCAAAAACATTCAATATGAGAGACAGACAGACAGTATGGAAAATTTCAGCCAAAATGGTTAAAGATTGGCAAAGTTATAACCAAATGAATGCAGGAATTTATAGTGGAAAGCATTGGGTAACCTTAACTATAGGTGTTCCTATCTGCACTGCCAATAATAAATTATTATTTGTCATCAAATTGTCCAGCCCTTTTAGAAGTCCAGCTATGGTCCCCAGCAAAGACTTAAGGAGGCTCAGCAGCAAGGGTTATGGTCTATTTTTCTGCCCCCCTGCTCCCAGACTCCTACTTGTATCCACACATAAACTATATTCACGTTGCAAAATGGAGTTATTACTTTAAATGAGATTACAGATTTCTGCTTGAACAGTTTCCACTTTCACCTGCTCTTTGTATCCAGGACATGCTCATTATGGCCTGATTTTCCATTGCCCTCTACCTTGTGTCACAATTTACCTCAATGCAAATGGACTGAAAAACACTAGCACATCAGCAAGAAGTAGTATTTTACATCCACTATGCACTCACTGTGAACAGGTGTAAATGACTTCACAGTGCATCAGACAATCAGGCCCTGTGTATTCACATGTTATAAAAATTACAAGCGAAGGACAGCAATGGAGGAAAGAAACAGAATTAGAGAGGGAGGAAGGAAGGAAAGGCTCAATGAGAAAAAGAGAAAAAGGGAAAGAAAAGTGAGTAAGGGAAAGAATGAGAAAAAACAGAACGAGAGAGGGACATATGGAAGAGAAGGAGACAGTGTAACACAAGGATAGAGGGACGGAAATAGCAAAGAGAAAGAATGAGGGAAACAAGGAAGGGACAGAGAGAAACAAAGTGAGAGAGAGAGACAGCAACAGATAAAATGAAAAGACAGAACAAGTGTGCCTGAGCACTGATGGATGATCCACCTACACACACACACACCACACACAAAGCTCTGACACAGGGTCATCAGAGTGAGACTAAAACACAAACAACTACCTTTACCAAAACACATGTGCATGCCAGGCTGTGAACAAGAATAAAAGGCTCACCGTAAATTTCTTGTAGAGCTCATAAGTGAGGAGGGGGTTTGGCAGCTCCCTGAAGTACAGCTTACAGAGTGACCCCACACAGTGAATGTCCTGAAGGTAAACTTCCCTTGTCAGGTCTGGACATTGATCAGAGCCAAACTCCTGCCTGAAACAACACAGACAGAGACATAACAGCCTGGAAGAACAGGAGCTGGAAACAGTCCATGCCTAGTTGTCTGTCACAGACAGAAGGAAAAGAGAAATATGTTATAGAATGGAAAGCAGAGATCTGCCTCTTTTACCTGCAACCTGGCCCAGATCCTCTCCTGAAGCTCAGACTCCAGGTTCATTCATCTCTGGTTTCCCTCACAGAGCTCCACTGATGGGTCCTAAAACTGACATACTGTGACTATCCTCTCCTGAGGTTGGATACTCCTGGGCTGCCCCTAAGGTACTCTGTTAATGGACCCAGAAGGGGGTGCTTTTGGGGGGACAAAAGTTAGTCTCCATAAAGTAGTGCGTTTGGTCTTTACCAGTGTTAGGAACTAAGGTTGTCTTGAAACCTGGTCTCCTCTGTACCAGGGTTGGGACATGCTGCCCTCATTACACCACCGAGAAACCACATTCAACAAGTCTATGCCTCGACTAGCCCCACACAATGGTACTGAGTAATGCCACTGAACTCCCACTTTGCAGTCAGACTCCTGCCGTTACCTCAGCTTCTGTATGTTGGATGTCACTCCAGAGAGCCGGTAGATTCCATCCACAATGCCATGGGTCTCAATGAACTTGGCACAGCTCCTCAGCACGTAAGGGACTAATAAAGGAAAGGAAGATGAGGTCAGCAGTGACTAGGCAGAGAGAAGATCTTTCATGAGGGTACTCAAGAAGACAATCTCATTAAACAGTGGCAGAGCCTCTCTGCAGTGACCAGGAAAGGATATTGTAATGGGTGAGATCAAGAATAGCAAAATAAAATCCTTTAAGTGGCCACAAATTGATTTACAGAGCTAGACAGCAGGTCACACGACAGTTCTGCAGCAGCCATAGTCATCATCTGCTCTGACAATAACGGCCTGTAATCACAAAGGCTGCTCTAGCCATACCCTGAAATGCAAAAAAAAAGGCTTTTTCCAGAGACGAAAGTGATTCAATCATAACTGGGAACATGAAGTACCAGGAATCCTCCAAGCAAGTTGTTCTCATGAGATCTCCAGCCTAGCTGTGTTCATAGAATCATAGAATATCAGGGCTGGAAGGGACCTCAGGAGATCATCTAGTCCAATCCCCTTGCTCAAAGCAGGACCAGTCCCCAACTAAATCATCCCAGCCAGAGCTTTGTCAAGTCTGACCTTAAAAACCTCTAAGAAAGAAGATTCCACCACCTCCCTAGGTAACCCATTCCAGTACTTCACCAGCCTCCTAGTGAAAACGTTTTTCTTAATATCCAACCTAAACCTCCCCAAATGCAACTTGAGACCATTACTCCTTGTTCTGTTGTCTGGTACCGCTGAGTACAGTCTAGATCCATCCTTTTTGGAACCCCCTTTCAGGTAGTTGAAAGCAGCTGTGCCAACTGGTCTGATTAATTTGGATAAAAATCAGAGAAGCATCTACCCTTGTGTGTGAGACTAGTGCCCAGTGACTAGGGCTTAGAAATACCTAGAGAGATCAGATTAGAAACAAATATAGGCTAGATCCTCAAATTGACATAGCTCCATGGGCTTCAAAAGAGCTCCACCAATTTATACCAGCTAAGGATTTAGAAAAGAGCCCAAACCACTAAATTCATATCCAGATCTGGAGTTCAAGTGTGTTTCAATCTGAGGTTTTGCTTTCTCTCATTACACAAGTATAGGAGCCAGTCATCCTTTTGGTTCAGATCCAATCCCTTGCTGTCCCCAGCGCACTCAGCTGGCAGAGTCCTTTCCTATTAAATGAAAATCACTACATTAATGCAGTGTGAAGGCTGCACAGTTATAATCCCAAGACAGTCAGGAAATACAGATGTTAAGGTTCCTCACAGCAGCATTAACTCAGCCACATTGTGTGTCCCGTACACTCTGTAGGACAAACAGTAATAGATTAAGCTCTACATTTAACCAGAAAAGCAGGCATAGCCATTGCTGCAGTGCCACGAAGCGAGGCTAAACGCTGAACCTTTCCTGGGTTCTAGTGGTAATAATTTGCAGCAGTAAGGTCATACCAGCCAGGATTTTGACATGTAGGACCCAGATCCAGCAGACCAAGGAGGGTCTGAATGTAGCACAACTGGTGCAGTTCCATCGCACAATGGAGAAGGCAAGTGGGAGCCTTCCCGGGGGGCTGTACCTCTTATGTGACATGCGGCACAGCACCACTGGGGCCATAACATGGAGCAGTGCATTGGGGAGGGATGGGAAGGGGTTATTGGATCCATTTCCTACACCAACCCACCAGTGCCATTTCTTCTTGTCTTGGCCATTAAGGGAAAGGTTTTTGTTTTTTTCCTGGAGGGTTTTGCTACTTAATGTAGCATGACACTTACATGTCCCCTCATGTCCACTCTCTCCCAGCAATAGGATCCTGCTCAGGTCAGGCAGAGAGAATGTGTGGAGAGGTCATAAGAGGAGTGGACATCTTTGCACTCCACTAAAAGTCTTAGCAGATACCATGAGGTCAGTCAGAAGTGATTGTTCAACCTTTTATAACATTTTCATGCCTGTCCTTGCAAGCCAAGCCAAGGCACCAGTCCTTAGTGAGGTCTCTGTCCATACTAAGGATCAGTTTCAAACTTCAGCCACTGTCGCTGTATTCCCATTCAGAACACAATGGGCCAGATATACTGGGGACAACTTTTTGTTTCAGAAAGCGGTGGAGGTAACCAGGGAGACAGACATTTTAGACTTGACTCTAACCAACAGGGAGGAGTTGGTAGGGAATCTGAAGATGGAAGGCAATTTGGATGAAAGTAGCCATGAAATGATAGATTTCACGATTCTAAGGAAAGAAAGGAGCAACAGCAGCAGAATAATGACAATGGACTTCAAACAAGCAGACTGTAACAGACTCAGAGAACTGGTAGGCATGGTGCCATGCGAAGAAAATCTGAGGAAAAAAGGAGTTCAAGGAGAGCTGGCAGTTTCTCAAAGAGCCAATATTAAAAGTGCAACAGCAAACTATCCCAGTGCAGAGGAAAGATAGGAAGAATAGTGAGAAGGCAGCATGGCTCCCTCAGGAGCTCTTTAATGACCTGAAAAATCAAAAAGGAATCCTGTAAGAAGTGGAAACATGAACAAATTGCTAAGGGTGAGAACAAAAGAATAGCTCAAGCATGTAGGGACAACACCAGAAAGGCTAAGGCAAAAATGAGTTATGCATAACATGGGACACAAAAGGCAATAAGAACTGGTACTTTAAATAATTTAAGAGCAAGAAAAGATGAAGGAAAGTATAGGTACTCTCCTTAGCAGGGAAGCGAAGCTAATAACTGATGATATCAAGAAGGATGAGGTGTTTAATGCCTATTTTACTTCAATCTTCATTAAAAAGGTTAATGGTGACCAGATACTCAACATAATTAATATTAACAACCACCAGGAAGAAATGCAACCAAAACAGAAAAAGAACAGGTTAAACAATATTTAGATCATTTAGATGTATTAAAGTCACCAGGGCCTGATGAAATACACCCTAGGGTACTGAAGAAACTAGCTGAAACAATCTCACAATCATTAATGATTATCTCTGAGAAATGGAGAACAGGTGAGGTCCCACAAGACTGGAGAAGGGAAACATAGTACTTGTCCTTAAAAAGAGAAAAAAATAATTGGGGAATTATGGATCAAACAGCCTAACTTCGATATTTGGAAAGATACTGGAACAAACTACTAAACTCCTAGAGGACAACAGTTATAAGGAATAGCCGGCATGGATTTGTCAAGAATAAATCATGGCAAACAAACCTAATTCCCTTCTTTGTCAGGGTTATTGTTCTATTGGATGGCGAAAGCTGTAGATGTGATATATCTTGATTTTAGTAAGGCTTTTGACACTGTCCCATGTGACATTCTCATAAACAAACTAGGGAAATGTGGTCTAAATGAAATTACTATAAAATGGACGCAAAATGGTTTTAAAAGACCATATTCAAAGAGTAGTTATCAATGGTTTTCTGTCAAAGTGGGGGGATATATATGCTGAGGTACTGTATGGGTCTGTCCTGGATCCAGTGCTATTCAATATTTTCATTAATGACTTGCATAATGGACTGGAAAGTATGCTTATAAAATTCACAGAAGACACCAAGGTAGGAATGGTTTCAAGCACTTTGGAGGACATGATTAGAATTCAAAGTGACCTTGACAAATTGGAGAATTGGTCTGAAATCAAGAAGATGAAATTCAATAAAGATAACTGCAAAATACTACACACTCAGGAAGAAAAAAAGAAATCACATGCACAGCTACAAAATGGGGAATAACCAGCTAGGCAGTAGTACTACTGAAAAGAGGTTACAGTGGATCACAAATTGAATACGAACAACATGAGGCAGTTGCTGAAAAAGCTAATATCATTCTGGGGTGTATTAACAGGAGCGTCATACATAAAACATGGGAGGTAATTGTCCCCAGTCTATTTGGCCTGGTGAGACCTCAGCTGAAGCACTGTGTCCAGTTCTGGGTGCCGCACTTTAGGAAAGATGTTTGCAAATTGGAGGTAGTCCAGAGAAGAGCAACAAAAATGATAGAAGGTTTAGAAAACCTGACCTATGAGGAAAGGTTAATAAAACAGGGCTTATTTAGTCTTGAGAAAAGAAGGCTGATAGAAAGCCTGATAACAGTACTTCAAATATGGTAAGGGCTTTTACAGAGAGGATGGTGATCAACTGTTCTCTATGACCACTGAAGGTAGGACAAGAAGTAATAGGCTTAATCTGTAGCAAGTGAGATTTAGGTCAGATATTAAGAAAAACTTTCCAACTATGAGGGTAGTTAAGCACTGGAACACTGGAACAGGTTTCCCAGGGAGGTTGTAGAATCCCTGTCACTGGAGGTTTTTCAGTATAGGTTGGACAAACACCTGTCAGGGATGGTCCAGATTTACATGGTCGTTCCTCAGTGCAGGGGGCTGGACAAGAAGAGCTCCTGAGATCCCTTCCAGCCCCACATTTCTATTGGTTTGGTGCTCCTGGCTAAGTGGCTCACTGCGGTTTCCTCAGCAGAACGGAATCTTCGGGTGGTGTTGAGCCTGCTTTATGCCACCTCTGTTAGTGACCCCCGGAGCCCACCCACAGTGTAAAAGATGGGGCCAAGAGAAAGGAAGCATGGCCAGAGCAGTGTTACACTCTAGCAATCCCCAGCTGCAGGAATGGCCTCTTAAGGCTGTTCAAAGTTGCTCTGCAAGACCAGCAGCCTGAGGATCAAGTTGCCCCAAAGGAAACTAACAGCAACCCTGGTGGCTCCCCACACATCTGAATTGCACTGATCTAATGTGGTTAGATGTGTTTGTTTGACCATTTTTGCAATGAGAAACATTAAAATTAATCAATTTTTCATAACTCAAAAATGGGGGAAGAAAAGGGATTTCCTCAAACTCTCCTCCTCCTCCTCATAATCTAATACACCTTTGGGGAAGGCACCACGTATGAAAAACTTCAGCCCAAATGTTGAGTGTTATGAAAGGTTGTGAACATGCTGGAACAGAACTATCCCAAGCTATATATGTACTGGGTGCTCACGGGCATCTCCTTCCATGTGTGTTCATTTGGCAGTGTAAAAATGGCACCCATCATTTCAGCAGCACATGAGCAAGTCGTGCAAATTAAACCAATAAGACAGCATGACGACTTGTCACCCCTCCCTCTGCCGTGTTTCACAGATCTGATCCCTCCTTAGCCTACCTACAGTCTCACTAAGCTACCCCATTGTCAAAAGCCAGGGTACAGAAAGGCTTTGTGACATGGCTTGATAATCAACAGGTTTAAGCTGTGTCAGAACTTTCTCTATAGCACTCAGCTAGGAAGCCCTCCCTATAGAATTATTTCTATGCGGAGTTTCGCCTGGGAGATTACATCAATGACCCCAACGGTGATTCATTGCAGCACCCACTACAGTCATTTTGGGAATTCTTGACCTTTAGTCTCCCGTGCCTTAGCTTGGGAAGACTCAGTAGTGGACTGTTTTGAGCACTATATCAAGAACTGGCCTAATCTGATGACAGTTTGTGAACAAAATCGTGAAAAAACAGATGGCACTGTCACAGCCAAAGTTCTTAACATTGGGCTTAAGAGAATTTTTGAACACATGCTGAGTACTCTGAAGCCTATTTCTGTAGCCTTGAACAAAATGCAGGGAAATAGCTGTTTTATTGCTGATGCTGTTGAAATTTGGAAGGAACTGAGTGAGATCTTAAAGAGAGAAATATGCAATGACAGAGTTAAATTACAAGCATTAAAAAAACAAATGGGATGAGCACTATCTCCAGCTCATTTTCTTGCAAATATTCTCAATACTCAGTACCGGGGTCAAACCTTAACTGCTGAAGAGGAAGAGTTGGCTATGACATGGACATCCAGCAATCATCCCTCCATAATGCCAACTATAATAAACTTCAAAGCTAAGGGTGAACCATTCAAGAAATATGTTTGCTGATGATGTTTTAAAGAAGTTCACTCCAGTGAACTGGTAGAAGTCACTTAAGCACTTGGATTCAGAAACTGTTGAAGTGATAATCTCACTTTTAACAGCAGTACATAAGAACATAAGAACGGCCACACTGGGTCAGACCAAAGGTCCATCCAGCCCAGTATCTCGTCTACCAACAGTGGCCAATGCCAGGTGCCCCAGAGGGAGTGAACCTAACAGGTAATGATCAAGTGATCTCTCTCCTGCCATCCATCTCCGCCCTCTGACAAACAGAGGCTAGGGACACCATTCCTTACCCATCCTGACTAATAGCCATTAATGGACTTAACCTCCAAAAATTTATCTAGCTCTCTTTTAAACGCTATTATAGTTCTAGCCTTCACAGCCTCCTCAAGCAAGGAGTTCCACAGGTTGACCGTGCGCTGTTTGAAGAAGAACTTCCTTTTATTTGTTTTAAACCTGTTGCCCATTAATTTCATTTGGTGGCCCATAGTTCTTATATTACGGGAACAAGTAAATAACTTTTCCTTATTCAGTAGCTTCTTCTCCCAGTGTAGAAAGAACATTTTCTTCCTTTGGACTAATTTATTCCAAACTGAGAAATTGTTTGGGACCGGAAAAAGCAGGAAAGCTTGTTTTTCTTTTCCAGAATATGAACAAACAGGAAAATGAAGGTGAAAACCATTGAGTTATCTGTAGAAGCCAATATTTTAAGTTTCTCATGTTGACCTAGATGACATAGTCAATTTAATTTTTGTTTTGTTTTTTAAATATTTCATTTAACTATTTTAATTAAAAACAATTTTAACAAAAACAAACCCTGATTTAAAAAAACTTGAATGTTTAACTAAATTAAAAAATTCATATGCTTGTTTTTTTTTAAATATTATATGTTTGCTGTTGAAGAAAAAAATCCAGAATACATAATGTTGTTGTTTCAGTTAAATAAAACAATTTAAATGTCTGTCTGGTGATGTTCTCCACCTAATACAGCATGGCAAGAAAATCCTCCAAATATTAATGATTAACCTGTTGAAATGGAGATAGTTCACCTCTCAATGACTTCATAAATATCTGCTTCAATTATCTTTGGTAAATGAAATAACCAAACAATCATTCATTTTCTGATATAGCTGTAAAACTAACCTGAAAAGTTTTCAAAATAAATCACTTAAAAATGGATAGTGTGTACCTTCTAAAAATGAAAGCTACATCTATTTCTGTGTTGTGAAGAATATGTATTAAGGTTATAACAACCAACAAGAATGCACTTTTATGTAGAAATCCATAATTAAATTGAGTCTTCCTGACTAGTGATTTAAATCAATTTGATTTAAATCAAATCTACCCTGTTATGCACCAACTGAAAGGGAGGCTAGCCCAATCCACAGGCAAGCAACAGAAGGGACCTGAGGGAATACAGGTCAGCAGCAAACCTCTTCTATACTTTTACCAAGTTTAAACATTTGTGTGAATTTAGCATTCATGGAAGTGAGGGGCAGATAACTACAGAGACAGCCTAACATGGCATAAACAGTGTGACAAAGTTCCTCCTCTACCTTGGTGGGTCCTGCACTTATTGGCAGATTTGCTCACCTCAGTGATCTTCCCCACAGTCTGGATCAACTCCTCCTGTGTCTGATCAGGAGTTGGGAGGTTTAGGGGGAACCCGGGCCCGCCCTCTACTCCGGGTTCCAGCCCAGGGCCCTGTGGATTTGTTCAGCTGTCGATAGTTGGCTCCTGTAACAGCTGCATGACAGCTACAACTCCCGGCTACTTTCCCATACCTCCTCCAAACACCATTCTTTATCCTAACCACCAGACCTTCCTCCTGGTGTCTGATAACGCTTGTACTCCATAGTCCTCCAGCAGCACACCCTCTCAGAACACTCAGCTCCTGGTTGCCTCTTGCTCCCCAGCTCTCACACGACACACTTCTTCCTCCTCCCTGCCCTCCTCCCCACCTGACTGGAGGAGCTCCTTTTAAAACCCAGGTGCCCTGATTAGCCTGCCTTGATTGGCCTGCAGGTGATCTACATCAGCCTGTCTGCCTTAATTGGTTCTAGCCAGATTCCTGATTACTCTAGTGCAGCCCCTGCTTCTGGTCACGTCAGGAAATCAGAAAGAAACTACTCATCGCCAGTGAACCAGTATAATTTGCCCTCTACCAGAACTCCTTGTTACCCACTGTCTGGGTCCCTGTCACAAATATCCCTCCCCCCTGCTCAACACCTAAGGGGTTGGCGCAGCTTGGGAGATGCAGACAGTGCACACGTGACTGAGCCTTCGCAAGTTAGCCGTGACGGCTCCTGCTCCCTGTGTTGCACACGGACCGGAACAGGTTGGAGGAATAAGAACCACCTGGTCACTCTATGTGTTCTTCTCCTTGTTCCGCTGCATCCATTGAAAGAGGGGCATTGGTCCCGGTCATGAAGGAACAAATCTACGCGCCGCAGCAAGTAGTAGCGTCAAATGCTTCCATGGCTCAGTTTACGGCGAAGGCACTCTCCTCTTTCACCAACTGCATATTTTTTTGTTCGCCTCATCAGAAGGAGTTTCCTACTGAGGTAGAGAATTGGGTGTTCCTCCTCCCCGACCATCTGTGATAGAACGGCCCCCAAGCCTACTTCTGATGCATCTGTCTGCAGGATAAATTCCCTGGTGAAATCAGGGGCTATCAGTACGGGGTTACTGCAGAGGGCAGTCCGTAGGTCTGTGAATGCTTCCTCTGCTGCCAGACCATCTCACCAGATCAGGTCCCCGGGCTTTCACTAGGTCTGTCAGGGGGCTTCCCCTTGTGGCAAAGTGGGAGATAAATCATCGGTAATACCCCACTACACCTAGGAATGCCCGGACTTGTTTCTTGCGACGTAGTTGGGGCCAATTTTGGATGGCCTCCTACTTGTTCACTTGGGGTTTTACCGACCTTTTCCCACGATGTAGCCAAGATATTTGGCCTCTGTAAACCCTACAGCGCACTTGGCAGGGTTTGCTGTAAGGCTAGCTCGCCTGAAGGTATCAAGGACTTCTTCCACCTTCTCTAGGTGGGTTTCCCAATCTGGGGTATGAATGACCAGATCATCCAAGTAGGCAGCAGCATAACTGTTATGTGGGTGTAATACCTTGTCCATGAGGCGCTGGAAAGTAGCTGGGGCCCCATGTAGTTCAAAAGGAGGACAGTATATTGAAAAAGACCCTCTGGTGCAGAGAACGCAGTCTTTTCCTTTGCGTCTTCCGCAAGGGGAATCTGCCAGTATCCCTTTGTCAAGTCTAGAGTAGTCAAATACCAGGCATTACTCAGACAGTCCACTAGCTCATCTATGCGAGGTATGGGGTATGCGTCAAACTGGGATACTTCATTTAGTTGCCGGAAGTCGTTGCAAAACCTTGTGGTGCCATCAGGTTTGGGCACCAGCATGATTAGCTGGAGCACTGACTGTGGGATTCTTCGATGATCCCCAACTCCAGCATTTTTTTCACTTCTGCTTTTATTTCCTCCCTTTTGGCCGCTGGCACCCGATAGGGCCTCGTTATTCTGGCCCCAGGGTTCGTGACGATGTGGTGATATGTCTCGGTGGTTCGACTCTGTTTTGTCGAGAACACATCTTCGTTCCGGAAGATCATCTCAGACACCTCATTCTTCTGGTCTGGTGTTAAATCGGGAGACACTCTCACCTGTTTGGAAGGCTTGTTTTCCTGGGTTAGGTCTTTTTGGATAGTTATGCATGCCTCTTGTGCATGCCAGGGTTTCAGAAGGTTGATGTGATAAATCTGTTCTTGTTTT
>NC_133769.1:159389472-159395239 GCF_003597395.2 Chelonoidis abingdonii | reverse complement strand
AAACCCAGGTGCCCTGATTAGCCTGCCTTGATTGGCTGCAGCTGATCTCATCAGCCTGTCTGCCTTAATTGGTTCTAGCAAGTTCCTGATTACTCTAGTGCAGCCCCTGCTCTAGTCACTCAGGGAACAGAAAACTACTCAGCCAGTGACCAGTATATTTGCCCTCTACCAGACTCCTGCACTCCACTGGCCTGGGTCTGTCACAACAGGCAATATACAAACAGAGCCCCTGCTATTCCAGTGCTGGGCTCCCCACACAGCTCTACCAGTGCCCCTTAATCATCATGCACCGTGATTTCCTTCATTCCAGTCCTTGGATTTTAGAAACACCCAGCCGTGCCAAATTGAGTGGTGGTTTTGTGATGTCAAAAATTTTTCACATGGGACTCTTTCACTTGTGGCCAGAAATTATAGACTTGGCCTCAGGTCTCTGGAGGTGAAAGGACAGTATCAATTTCCTGCAAAGCAAGCCCCTAAATGCAGCACTTGTGTGAAACTGGAGCACAATAAATGTTCTGTTTCAGCAGAACCTGTAGCGATGAAATTCCTTAGCAGTGCTGATCTCCTACCGAGCAGATTAGGGCATTAGAAGGAGGGAAGGGGAGAGTGGTAGTGGGCAGCTGACCCTCATTCTGTGCCAGTCTGAGATCATTTCATTCTGGTTTGGCTGTTTTTCTATTTCAGAGATGAGTCAGAACCAAAACAATGGGTCTAATGGGGCAATGGGGGCAAGTTCAGATCCAAAAATGAACTTTACAACAGGATTCTAGCTCCATAACAGGCCAACTGGAAATCTTGGATCTGAACATTCTGGGGTTCTGAGGACGTTCAGATTTGGATATGAACTTTACAGCAATGTGTGTGTGTGTGATGTGTGCGTGTGTCATGTGTGCATGAGAGAGAGACAGACAGAGAGAGAGAGAAAGAGAGAGAGATGGGAGCAGATGTCCCAGTCCTCATGAGTTTCTATAATTAAAAGCATGCTGGAGGCTTGGAAGTTGGAAGAGGCAGCTGGTGTCACACAAACCCCCGCTTGTTCTGCCAGACAGCCAAACTGTCCTCAGTTGAAACTACAATAGAAACCAGATGGAGAAGAAGAGGAGAGTGTGGAACCAGGCATCAGTCAGAAAGGAAATTTGAGTTACAAACATAACACAGAGAGAGAAATTGATGCTTCTCTTCCCCTTAGACAAAAACAAAATAAAAGACCAGTTTCAGTGATTACCACCATTCTCGCTGAATGCCGATGGTGGGGCCCTACGGTATGGGACTATGTACCTTTATCATAGACTCATTCCATGAACATGTGCCATGTCACATTCCTGTCCAAGTCACACTCCTCATACAGCAGTTATATATCACGTCTCCCTTCTATCCAGATCAATATCCCTTTGATGAAGGCCATGCATGGTCACAGTTTCTTACCTCCCACCAGGCTCCTGACTAAAGCTGGGAATTAAATGATTTTCCCATCCCATGAATATTCCTAGACATAGAACAATATTCACATCCCAAAACAACACAAGAAATTTGATATTTCAAGTTCTGTCAACTGAAAATCTGGAAAAAAAAAATCAGTTTTGGGTCAATCAAAATGTATTTTGATTTTGACCAATTTGTTTTTAAAAGGCTCCATATCCCTTCTAAACTGTTTAATCCTAGCTAATGCAACTGTGGATGTTCATATTATCCATGTCTAATCCGTCTAAGCTCTTGGCTTCCGTGAAATCTTGTGGCAGTAAGTTCCACATGTTATATATACACAACATGCAAATTAATTATTCCTTTTGTCAGTTTTTGCTTGTTTTTTAATTTAATTTTATACCTCTTTGTTCTGAGATTAAAAGAGAGGGTAAAGAAGAGCACCTGATTTACCTCCATTCTATCACCCATTATTTTACACATTACATAGCCAGTGCACACATTTTATCACAGTAATATATTAATCTGCCTTCATACCACAAAAAAGGAACAGCCATTATTATACATTGCAGCACAACTGAGTTAATGTCACTGCTGCAACTTTTATTTTTGCATTTCCTTACTTTTAACTCTCCAATCTTAATGCTCCATTAGCACTGCAATTTGCATTTATTTTTAGGTAAACAGAGAGCATGAGAAAAGAAAGAGACTCAGCAGAATATTAGTATTGAAATATATGTATAGTATCAGTACATAAATACAGTCAATAATGCTTTGCATTTATAGAACTGCTTTCAACTGAGGATTTCAAAGCACATGGCAATGGTGGGATTATTATCCCTCATTTACAGAGAAGGAACCTGAGATCCAGAGGGGAAGTGACCCTCCCAGAATCACACAGCAAATCAGTGGCAGAGCAGGGAATAGAACCCAAGGCTTTTGTATCAGTATAGCTATTTCTGGAAGGAGTATGATTCTTTACTCCCTTTATACTAAGGCCACGTCTACACTACGGGATAATATCGAATTTGCTAAAATCGGTTTTATAAAACTGATATTATAATTTCGATTTCATGCGGCCACACTAGGCACAGTAATTCGGCGTTGTGCGTCCATGCTCCGACTACTCCACCCCGATTGAAGGCGTAGCGCTAATTCGATATTAACAATCTCGGGGTACGGTTAGTCTGGACCGGAAATCGACTATTGCTCCGGGCGGTATCCCACAGTGCACACTGACCGCTTGTCAGCAATCCTGAACTCAGATGCAGCGGAGATGCAAGCGGGCAGCGGGTAAACAGAAAAGCCCGCTGCGAACTTTTGAAATTACCATTTCCTGTTTGCCAGCGTGGAGCCTCTGATCAGCAGTTTGGCGATTGCCAGTCTCAAATCAAAAGACTCAGCAGCATGACCGATATGGAGTACTAGACGCTGATCGCTGTTATGGGAGTAACAATGCTGTTGCATCAGAGCTCCATAGACCGAAAATGCCAAAGCGTTTGAAAAAAAATCCAGGATCACACGGCTGCGTGACAAGCTAACGTGAAGCCGAGACTCAAATGACGCTCATGGAGGGATGGGAGGGGTATGGACTCCAGTATCCCACATGTCCCGCAGTCTCTAAAAGTATTTGCATTCTTGGTGAGCTCCCAGTGGTCTGTAGTTCAACACAGTGTCTGCCGTGTTCAGGAACAGCTTACTTCTCAGTTTCTTTCTCCCCCCCAACCACCACATGAAAGAAAACGGGAAAGAAATTCTTCCTTGTACTCCTTTTCAATGTCACCTGTGTTGTATGAATGCTGCTGCGTAGCGCGATGCATTTACAGCAGTTGAGAGCAGTATCCGCTCCTCTCCCTCTCCCCTCCCTGTGCGTAGACGGTGTGCTGTAGGCTGCCCACCATCCTCGAGAACCCCATGCCTGTAATGCTGCATATTATGAGATTATTCCGTTCCTCCTAGTTAATAGACAGAACGGCTTAATAAGCATCTTCATAATAGCGTGGGGGCTTCAGCCCAGCCCCCCTCCCTTTCCAGTGTAAAAAAAGATTCCGTACTGCCTGGACTGTCATTAGCCCCGGGTTGAGGCTGCCTCCAAGTCTCTGTTTCTTTTTCCTGCAGTTCTTTATAACTTTCATGACACAAATGGGGGACACTGCCATGGATACTAGCCCAGAAGGTTGGGGGAGGAGGAAGTAACGGGTGCGGTTGTTGCGAGGGGCACCCCCTTGTGAATACTGACACGGAGCAGCTGTGCTCTGTGCACTGGTTCTCTAATACACTTGCCTACTTATTGCTAGGCAGGACGGAACTCTATTTTTAGAAAACCATAAGGGGAGGGATTGACTCAGTCCCAAGTGAGTCCATCCAATTTGTGCTTTTCAAATTTTCAGCCGGGGCCATCCATTGATAGCAAGCGGACAGTACAGAGAAGGAGAGATAACTTCATCTCATTGCCAGTTTACTCCGGCAGTAGACGCGTACAGAACGACCGGTAACCATCTCTGCTCTATTGCAAGCAAGTGAATGCGGCTGTATGTAGCGCTGGAGTATCGCCTCTCTCTCTGCGGCATCCAGTACACCATACGCTAAGGGTGCGCTGGAACAAAGCGATACGGGCTCCATGCTTGCCCGTGCTATGGCATCTGCAGGGCAATCCAGGGAAAAACGCGCGCGAAAAGGATTGTCAGCTGATGTTTTTCCCGGAGGAGCATGACTGACGCATGTTCTCTCCTGGCTACTCCACCCCGATTGAAGGCGTAGCGCTAATTCGATATTAACAATCTCGGGGTACGGTTAGTCTGGACCGGAAATCGACTATTGCTCCGGGCGGTATCCCACAGTGCACACTGACCGCTTGTCAGCAATCCTGAACTCAGATGCAGCGGAGATGCAAGCGGGCAGCGGGTAAACAGAAAAGCCCGCTGCGAACTTTTGAAATTACCATTTCCTGTTTGCCAGCGTGGAGCCTCTGATCAGCAGTTTGGCGATTGCCAGTCTCAAATCAAAAGACTCAGCAGCATGACCGATATGGAGTACTAGACGCTGATCGCTGTTATGGGAGTAACAATGCTGTTGCATCAGAGCTCCATAGACCGAAAATGCCAAAGCGTTTGAAAAAAAATCCAGGATCACACGGCTGCGTGACAAGCTAACGTGAAGCCGAGACTCAAATGACGCTCATGGAGGGATGGGAGGGGTATGGACTCCAGTATCCCACATGTCCCGCAGTCTCTAAAAGTATTTGCATTCTTGGTGAGCTCCCAGTGGTCTGTAGTTCAACACAGTGTCTGCCGTGTTCAGGAACAGCTTACTTCTCAGTTTCTTTCTCCCCCCCAACCACCACATGAAAGAAAACGGGAAAGAAATTCTTCCTTGTACTCCTTTTCAATGTCACCTGTGTTGTATGAATGCTGCTGCGTAGCGCGATGCATTTACAGCAGTTGAGAGCAGTATCCGCTCCTCTCCCTCTCCCCTCCCTGTGCGTAGACGGTGTGCTGTAGGCTGCCCACCATCCTCGAGAACCCCATGCCTGTAATGCTGCATATTATGAGATTATTCCGTTCCTCCTAGTTAATAGACAGAACGGCTTAATAAGCATCTTCATAATAGCGTGGGGGCTTCAGCCCAGCCCCCCTCCCTTTCCAGTGTAAAAAAAGATTCCGTACTGCCTGGACTGTCATTAGCCCCGGGTTGAGGCTGCCTCCAAGTCTCTGTTTCTTTTTCCTGCAGTTCTTTATAACTTTCATGACACAAATGGGGGACACTGCCATGGATACTAGCCCAGAAGGTTGGGGGAGGAGGAAGTAACGGGTGCGGTTGTTGCGAGGGGCACCCCCTTGTGAATACTGACACGGAGCAGCTGTGCTCTGTGCACTGGTTCTCTAATACACTTGCCTACTTATTGCTAGGCAGGACGGAACTCTATTTTTAGAAAACCATAAGGGGAGGGATTGACTCAGTCCCAAGTGAGTCCATCCAATTTGTGCTTTTCAAATTTTCAGCCGGGGCCATCCATTGATAGCAAGCGGACAGTACAGAGAAGGAGAGATAACTTCATCTCATTGCCAGTTTACTCCGGCAGTAGACGCGTACAGAACGACCGGTAACCATCTCTGCTCTATTGCAAGCAAGTGAATGCGGCTGTATGTAGCGCTGGAGTATCGCCTCTCTCTCTGCGGCATCCAGTACACCATACGCTAAGGGTGCGCTGGAACAAAGCGATACGGGCTCCATGCTTGCCCGTGCTATGGCATCTGCAGGGCAATCCAGGGAAAAACGCGCGCGAAAAGGATTGTCAGCTGATGTTTTTCCCGGAGGAGCATGACTGACGCATGTTCTCTCCTGG
>NC_133769.1:159342468-159389447 GCF_003597395.2 Chelonoidis abingdonii | reverse complement strand
GGAGTACAGAAATCGATTTAAAGAGCCCTTTATATCGATATAAAGGGCGTTGTAGTGTGGACGGGTACAGCGTTAAATCGATTTAACGCTCTTTAAATCGATTGAAACGCGTAGTGTAGACCAGGCCTAATAAAAGACCTCATGTGATTGTGTTTGCACCAGTGTAAAGGTGCCTTCCCTTCACCCTGCAAGAACAGTTATACCGGCATAAACATATTTATACCTGCATAACTGCATTCACATGAGGGGGGTTGTACCACTTTATCTATACTAGTGTATAACTAAAGTCTTACAACTTTTTTGTGTAGACATCCCCTTACCAACATAACTATGCCAGCAAAACCTCCGGTGTAGACACGGCTATGTGACAGAGGAAGGCTTTTGTTGGCATGGCTAACGTTTGGAGAGCTGATGTAGCTATGCCAGCAGAATTCCTACTGTTTGCTTATTCTGCATCTACACTAGGGGGCTCTGCCCTCCTATTAAACTTAGCTGTTAATGTTCCAACTTGCCTTCAGATTCTTAATTGCAATATGTGACTGTTCCAAACACAACCTGAATCCCCCACCCGCACCAATCTCATTGCACTGGTACTAAATGGGCCCCCTGTTGGCAGCCTCAGACTGAATGGACCATGGAGCCTGAATTCTCCTCTTTCCCTCAGAGAAATTCCTCCAACTCAGGGATAAGGCCCACTGGTATGGAGTAACATGGGGGAAAGCCTGTCCTGCATAGCTATGGGGATAGACAGAGAGCTTCAGTCTCCAGGGCTGTCAATGCAACACCTTTCACCAGCACTAGATTCACTTTACAGAAGAAAAAAAATAAACTGCCTCACCATCAGATTCCACTGTTGGTTTTGGCAGTGATGGCTGCGCTACAGGAACCCCCACACACCTGTGTTTAAATAGTAAGAGACAACTAAACAGCATCAAATAAGTTTAAAAATGAATCCTCTTATTGGAGCTCTCCTTCCTTCTTCCCCCTGGCTGCCATCAATTCAGTTAAAAAGATGAATCGCTGGCTCTGCTCTGATTCTGTCTGCAGGAGCCAGAGCAACTAAATCATCGAACAACCAACACACTGTCTTTTTTTCGTTTGTGAGAACTGTTGCTACACTGGCACTGGGGTTTCCACAAAAATACCCGTAGCAATCTATCCCAGTGACTAAAGCACAGCCCCATGTTATCATTTTGACTGGCAAATATATACACAAAATGAGCCTGATCCCGCAAATCATTGAGCACTCTCAGCTCCCACAGACTACATTGGTTCTAGCCCTTTGATTCTAAGCTAATGCAAATCAACATGGCATTCGATACTTTGGGCCGAACTTGAGTTCCATCAAAGGAAAAGGCAAAATTCATTGAACTTAAAACAAAAAACAGGATTTTGCTCCTTGATACTGTACCCATCTTGTGTTCAGCACACTCTTTGAGAGAGCTAGAATGAGGGCTCCAGCTGGGGGTGCGGGCTCTGGGGTGGGGCTGGAGATGAGGGGTTTGGGATGCAGGAGGGTGCTCCAGGCTGAGACTGAGAGATCCAGAGGGCAGGAGGTGGATCAAGGCTGGGGCAGGGAGTTAGAACGCAGGAGGAGATCAGAGATGCAGGCTCCGGGCAGTGCTTACCTCAAGCAGCTACCAGCAGCAGCGGCATACCCCCTCCCCCCCCGCCCCCGACACCAGCTTCTATGCAGAAGCGTGGCCAGGAGGCTCTGCATGCTGCCCTGTCCACAGGTGCCGCTCCTGCAGCTCCCTTGGCCGTGGTTCCTGGCAAATGGGAGCTGTGGTGGGGGGGGCACTTAGGGTAGGGGCAGCGTGCAGAGCCCCTGGCTGTCCCTATGCATAGGAGCCGGAGAAAGGACATGCTGCTGCTTCTGAGAGCTGCGCAGAGCCATGGCACACATGGAACAAGGCAAGCCCCAGACCCCGTTCCCCAGCAGAAGCTTGAGGGCCAGATTAAAACATCTGATGGGCTGGATGCAGCCTGCGGGCTGTAGTTTGCCCACACCCCTGGTGTAATATAAAGCTCTCCCTGGTAGTAAAGGCTTAGGTATATGAAAATGAGCAGGGCTGTGATGCTGGGTGTTACAGAAGTTTCACCATTAACCTTGCTTCTGGTGACACCTGGTGAAAAGGATGCTTAGTTTAAATGCTGTATCAAAAGCTGATTGAATACTGAAGCAAGCGGGTGCCATATACAGATGGGACATTCAAGGGAGCTGAGGGAAGGAGTCAGCAGGAGAATAACAAAAGTGCAGAGTTTTCTGTTAATGAAGACTCCCCAGCTGATGCCTCCTGAGGACTCACTGATTTCAGTCAAAATCAGTAAACAGGTCCACAGCCTGTGGGTGTGACATTATGTCTGCTTCTTTCTCTCTCTACCCCATCATACCCTCATCTCTCTTTTTTTCCTCCATTCTCTCCTTCTGTTAAAAGGAATGGACAAGGACGTAAGCCACATTAGCTCATCTTCAGGTTGTTAGGCAAACAGGAAAATATATGGTTTTTGTATATTTCTCATTCACTCTCAGCATGAGAGTTACAACCCATAAAGGCATCAGCAGCGGGTATGTGATGAACAGCAAGCCTGCTTCCCTTTGCTGTCTCTACTCTCCTGCTGAAATACATTTGCCCAGTCACAATCAGTCCTCTTGAGGTGCCAGCAGAGCCCCATCAGCCATTACTTTAAGAGACCATGGGAAAAAGCATCTCCCATGAAGAATGGGAACAGTTGCAAAGGATTCCTAGAATCACTGAATCTAGTGGTGAAGTTAAAAACAGCTTGGTCCCTTCTAGTCCAACTCCCTGGTAGCCAGTGCAGAACTGTTCCTTGCTATAGTGTTTTTTTCAGTCTAGTTTTAACTATGCCAACCAATGCGGCTTCTTCCCTCACTTTTTTGGGGGGGGACTAAGGGGGGCAAATGTGGTAAGAAAGTCCCATAGGTCTCACTGTTAGAAAACTGTTCTGGGAGCAGAGTTTCTGGGGTATACCTGAAGAGAACCAGCAGATATTATAAGTTAGACAGTTTTAGAACCCCAGTGCTATGTTCCTCTTTTATCCCAGTTGCTCTCTCTCACACACAATTTAGCCTATAGTATTTTCTAGAAGATATAGAATTCTTCCTCATTTTCTGCCCTATACTGTAATGCTTTGCCTTGGTAATGCTATGTTGCTGTGTAGTTCTCAACAGCTGCCGTATTCCACACCAGAGATGACTGCATTTCAGTGGTGGGCAAAGCAATGTCTGTATACAGTTAGTGAAGTATTTTAGGAGCCCTCAGGATTAAAGGTGCTCCATCTAAGTTATTACTATCATTATATAACCTGAAGAGACGCTAAGAAGAAGAAAGCAGATGGGCAGTACTGCAGGTCTGCTCTCCTCAGGCCTGACTCTAGGTTTTGCTGGGTCCTGTTTGAAGTAAAGTATGATCTTGACAGACTTCAGTGACTCTCACAGCACCCCAGGAATGGCTGTGCTAGGCAATTAGAGGGAGGGAGGGTTTCAGCAGCTGGCGGGGGCTGACTCCTTGTCACTGTTGGGCCATAGAGGCTCGAGGCCCTAAGGTTCTTTCAAGCTTAGAGGGAAAAGGACAGGGAAATTGAATGTGTGAGTTGGGAGAGGATGCTGACAAAGTGGGATCTCCAAAAGATCAATGCTCTGTATGGCACATACTGGGCACATATCTAGGGCTGGCCCTGAGTCTCACCTCCTCCAGAACATATTGCTGAAGAACAGAGATGGGCTTAACCTGAAACCCTGGATCTGAATATCCGTGATATTCAAATTCAGAGAAGTCTGGATCTAGGACAAACTTTGGACCAGAACTAGCCAGGCATCCTGGAGGGAGAATGCTGGACCCCCTCCAGGTATGTAACAGGTGGTGTGCTCCCCCTGCACACCAATGAGCTGGCTGGGGTGAAAACATCCCAGGGGTACTACATCTCCACTCTGCCCCCAGCGCCTGACCCAGTCTCTATCACAGTTCAAACCAAAACCACAGAGCTGAAGATCTGCAGATAGTGTGAGGAAGGCAAGAACTGGATCCGGATCTGAACTTCACAGCTCAGGCCCGCCTCCAGATCGCTCAAGTAGGCAGCTATTCCCTTGCACAGGCAGAGGAATCTTTTCATTATAAATGTTTTCCTAGTAGCCAAACAGATTTGTAGTCTGGAAAGCAAAGAACTGAACCTTGGAAGTGACAGGCCTGATTCCCCAGCACCTGGCACCTTGCATTATTATTTGAATCTGCGCCAAGTGGGCATAAAAGGATTTGGAAGAATTTTATACCCATTTAGTGCAGATGTAAATGTCAACATGGTGCAAGGCAGTGGAGAATCAGACCTGGTATACCTGCTTCCCTGTGGGCAGAGGAGTGTTTGGCTGCACCCCATGTAGTACATCTCCGGCAGTAGGTCATGGGTTTTTTTTAAATGTTGCCCTTGGTCAATTGATACAAACTGACACTTTCACTCACTCTTTTTACTGATCCACTGATAAAGAGCAGGCACAGCAATATTCAGATGTTACCTCAATGGGCTACTTTAAAGATAGCCCATGATTTAGGGCAAAACAGCTACAAAACCTTTTAAGAAGCACTATGCATCCCGGAAAGACAGCTGAAGAACTCAAACTTAGCTTCCTTACAGCCTGCACATGAGAACTGAAAAGTGAATGCAAACAAGAGCCTGGGAAAAAAGGAAATAAGGATTTTAGATCTCAGATCGGTAAGAGAAAATATGTGCAAGTGAATTAGAAATAATAAATAAAGAAACTTAAAACAAGTTAAAAAGAGTTCCATCTTTGTTCACTCACCACAGCATGTATTTAAGGTTTGGTATTACCCTTGCAAGAACTGCTCCTGTTGGGCCTCTTCCAGGAGACTTCACACATGCACAACTCCCACTGGGAAAATAACCTATTTGTGCCAATTCTCTGCTGCCTTACACTTTGTCATTCACACCGTGTCTAAGTGAGTGTACAAGGTAACCAAATTTGACTGAAGGATGAATTTTGATTCATTTTCTACAAGTGTAATTAACGACATGAGGTGCAAGGGAGAGTGGAGAGTCAGACATATTGCTGACAATGGGCGTCAGCCAGGCATTACTTTCAGCCCCACTCAAATGAGGCTGAAAACAGTTTACCTACTAAGTTCCCTGTAAGCTGCGTGGGCGTGTGGCCACGCAGCAGCCTATTAAGCGCAGGTGCTCAGGGAACCCAGCCCCGGTGGACCTGCTGCAGCCGGGGGACAGGCGCTCCTCCCCACGGCCCAAACCCAGGCCTGGCCTGGCCTGGACCTGCCACAGCCAGGGGACAGGCATCCTTGCCCCAACGCAGCCCCTGACCTGCTGCAGCTGGGGAAGAGGCGCTTATCCTGTGGCCCCAGTCCCAGAGCTGTCGCGAGGGGGAGAGGCACCTCTCACCCCCCAGCCCAGGTGCTGCTACAGGGAGAGAGAGCTGGGGGGAGTCCTCTCTCCCCACCATAGTCCCGGGGTAGTCTGCACCCTAAACCCCTCATCCCCAGCCCCACCCCAGTGCCCACACCCCCAGCCAACCCTCTGCTCCAGCCCAGAGTCCACACCACCAGCCAAAGCCCTCACATCCCTACACTCCAACCCTCTGCCCCAGGCCAGAGCCCCCTCCACACATCACCTCCATCCTGGTGCACGCTACAAAATTCATTCCACACATGTGGGAAAAATTAGAGGAAACACTGTCTACCACTATAAGAGGGTGAAGTCATTTTAACTCAGAAAGCTGACACTTCCCTGGTAGAATGAGGGGCTAGACCCTTGATGAAACCTGCTCCTGTTATACCAAAGTGTTAGGCTTCTGCTGAAATTCCTGGTGCAACAAAGTTGCTAGACCTCTGGGAGCTAGACATACTGTGGAAGTTCAAGTGGAACAACTTGTCTAGCAACCAAAACATTTTCAATCTTAGCGGAGAAAAAGACCCCTGGGGTGCATAGTTGCCACATGTTGTGAACAAGTCATTTCCCTAGTTTCAGCACACCCAATGGGAGTTACATACGTGTAAGAGTTAAAAGATGGGGCCAGTCAAAAGCATGCAAATCACCTGCACTAGCATGGGAGGAGCACCCATGTAGATCATGCCTGGTTGTTTTTATCCTCAGGGTGTCTAACGCTGAGCAGTAACCTGCCCACCCAAGGACATGGACTCTGTATCTGGGCAGCATGGAGAAAACACTGCCAATGAAAGCAGGACAAAGATCTGAAGTTTCAGATAAGTTCATAACTGAACTCAGCTTCACTCAGTGGACTAGTCTACAGATGCATCCATTTGCTGATGGATGCTCGATGACCTCAGACATATCTTTTAATCCACCAGGCTGCAGTCTTCTCAGATACACCAGCCCTGATCTCAAGGGTTCCTTTAATTCTCCTTTCCATGTAATAAAGAGGATAGAAATGGGGGAGTGGTGTGTTCTGTAAGACTCTTAACTGGTGTGGCTCCAACATCTGGATGCATGCCATGCGCCCAGTGTCTCTTCCAAAGTTGGCAGCAAATACTATTGCAGGGGTAGCAAAACTGTGGCTCATGAGCCACATGCGGTTCTTTTACAGTTAAAGTGTGGCTCACAGAGCTCCTCATGCCCTCCCTCCATTCTCCACCTACCACACTGAAGGGGGAGCTCGGAGCTTCTTCCCTGTGGCAGGGTGGTGGGGGCGGAGAGGGTCTCAGGACTTCAGTCCTGCAGGAGGTGCCTGCCAAGGCCCTGGTCTTCAGCAGGAGCAGGGCTGAAGCCCTGAGCCCCGGCAAGTGCCTCCCACAGGGGTGAAGCCCCCAGCCCCAGCAGGTGCACCCAGCTCTCGAACTTCTGAAGATTATTGTATGCAGTTTGGAGGATCAGTAAGTTCGGCCAGCCCTGTGCTATTGTGTTCCATCTGCTGTCCTTATCAGATCAATACTCTGCATGTGCTCCAAGTGACAGTTGTTTTCCACAACACTCTGCAAAGGTCAGAGGTGACAGACAGGAAGGCAGGACTGCATTTGCAGTTAGCAATATGCAGGAATGCTGCTGGCAGCCACTGCTGCAGCATAGTCTCCAAGCATGTTCATTGCCTCCTTTTTTAAAGGGAGACTAGATAGCCTCACTGTGCACCATGTTCCAGCCTAGCTCAATCAAGCAGCCAGAGGGCTCTCGGCTGGGACATTAAATTACATCAGTGTTAAAGAGGGATTGGACAGGGCAAAACTTTGATCAGTTTTTAAGAGTTCATAAACATATTGTTACGGCAAGTGTCACTAGGTGTTGTTTTAACATACAGTATTTCAAGGTCTTTCTCTCAGTGTGAGAGCAAATATTCAGCCTTGGGAAAACTTTTGTTATGCAATGTTCTGAGTAAGGGGAGCCATCTAAGCAGCAGGAGAGTTTGCACCTCTGTTGGTCTATTATTAATGTCAATTCTTGAGGCAGAGTTGCTACCTGGGAACCAGGCACTGGTGCTGAGCTGAGATTTCTGGAAGAAAGGATTGCCTCTATGTGCTGTTTGTGACCACCTCTGTTTCCAGACTGGTATATATGTATAGATAAAGCAAGGTACACTTAAAATACACCCAGACCCCACATTACCAATTTCTCCTCCACTGGGAAGCTGACCTACAAGGTCCCAGATGTCTGCTACTGTTGGTGGAAGAGCAACACTGTTGTCAGAACAGGAAACTGAAGTTGGAAGAAGGGGCAACAATATAATGAGGCTGAACTTGTGGTCACCCTCACAGTCGGTCATAAAGGGGCAGCCCCTCTGAACTGGAGCAGAGTTGAGTTGAACACTGCAGAATAAGTCTGCTCCCTCATCCACTAAGAGAAAAACCTGTAAAGGAGGTACAGGTCTGTCGCATCTTAGGTGGGGGTTCCGTTCCGTGGTTATCGCGTAAAGCAAAAACCGCATATAGTCAGAACCCCAAGCCCTTTAAATCCCACCCGCAGTTCTGGAGGTGGGACGGCGGTGGGAGCATTTAAAGGGCCCGAAGATCCACGATGGCTGGAGCCTCGGGCCCTTTAATTCGCCCCAGGGGCTACCAGCCATCTCTGCAGTTAGGAGCCCCCTGAGTGATTTAAAGGCCCTGGGACTCCCAGCCACAGCTGGTGCCCCAAGACCTTTAAATCTTGAGGCCACATCCCCTCCAGGACTCCAGGCCTTTCAGCGTAAAGCTGAAATCACGCATGTTAAATGTGCGTAAGTTGCGAGAGACTTGTATTACAGTCAGTATTTCTCTTAAATTCCAGAGTTTCTTTTCCTTGGCTTTAGGAGGAGGGTTGTTCAGCAGTGTTATCTATATTTCTGTATCCTCATTCCTCTTTCTATCCCATGGTCCCCTCTGTCCCAGACTGTGAGGGGCTGTCTCCATGCTTCTCCCTTTACCTCACCCCCGGGCGACTCTATGTATTTTGCCACCCCAAGTACAGCAGTCAGGCAGCTTTCGGTGGCATTTCTGCAGGAGGTCCGCCGGTCCCACACCTTCGGCGTACCTGCCACCAAATTGCCCTTGAAGCCGCGGGACCAGTGGACCTCCCGCAGGCATGCCACCAAAGGCAGCCTGACTGCCGCCCTCACAGTGACCGGCAGGCTGCCCCCCGCGGCTTGCCACTCCAGGCACGTGCTTGGTGCTCTGGTGCCTGGAGCCACCCCTGCCCCTACCCATTCCCCTGGAGTCCCCTTTTCCCCTACCCTGGGGAAGTTAAGCCTTCATATCCCTTCAGTTGCTCAATAGATACGCATGTGTGGCCAAGTGGAGGGGTATCTTCAATGCTAGCACTGGGGAGAAGCCAGCACCCCCCAACTGTTACAGGAGTAATAAATACAGCCTCTTCTCAACTGTAGTCCCTAGCTTCCATATTCCCCGGTATGAATTTCTGGTATATTCCATATTTTGTTCCTTATTTTGTTTTCCGTTTGACAAATGACAGGCTTCAAACTAACATAAAAAAACCCACCTTTTTTCCCCCCCACTGTGCTATCTCTGCTCCAAGTCAGAGCAGGTACCGCTTATCATTTCCTCTCTACCACACACACCAGCGTGCATTCATTTCCTGCCAGCTACTCCTAAACTACAGGCCGACATTGTTTTTGAGGCCTCTCGCACTTGGAAGCAGCAGTAGCTATGCTGCACAGGGCTTCCTGTTGATGTCAGGCCCCACTTCCTCCTAAAGCAAATGGACTTCCTGTCAGCATATGTAACCTTTTCCATGAGGACTGTGAGGAGCCATTTTCCTACACAGGAGCTGAAAAAAAAAGTGGGGATGGGAATAATGGGGAGGCTGCCAGGATTGTTTTATTCTTGCATTCATGTGTTCGGTCAGGATGAATCTAGAGCCCTTATCTCTAACAAGAAAGAGAGAAGCCAAGACAATACAATTATATCTCAGCACCCCCCGTGTTTGTGAATACCAGAGAAATAATTTATTGCACAGAACATCAAAGACTGATTAGGCTCCCAGATTTCCCACTGAGGAATTTAGTGAAATTAAATTCAATTGAATTTAGTCTTAAAAAAGGCAAGCTACAGCAATAGCCACTTTGGCTTCCTACATGGCTAATGAGTAGATGGCAAGCCAGGATGTGAATCTACAGTGTGCCAGCCTGCGAGTCAGGAGCTCACCACGTGGACACTGCTACAATGCAATAAGAGTCCCACAGTGCAGTTTAGCGAACTCAAAGAAGTCAAAGTTACTCCAGATTTACACAAATATAAATGAGAGCAGATTTGGTCCCCAAGTCTCACCACTGTCTGCCCTGCAGAGCAAGCACCATTGCATGTGAATAAACTGGACTGTATTTCATCTTGTGCATCATCAGCAAAATTGTCAGCTAGTGTACAATTGCGACATCTTTAGCACTGGAGAGGGCAGCAGGGGTAGAAGGAGTCCAGTTGCGGTCTCATACCAGGGATAACGTGCAGGGCCCTGGTGAAGTCTGCAGCACTGACATTTAGAAAATCAAACAAACAAACTCACTCAGCAGACTGGATCTGAAATCACTGATGGCCAGGGATTTCCCTATACCCTCTCTGAATTTCCCCAACATTCCCCACACCCAGTTTTGTGAATTAGTTACATGCAGTGTTGCCAATTTAGTGATTGTTTGGAAATCTGAATTGAAATTGAAACATTAATACATATTTTAAAAGCATATAAAGTGTATGATAAAATAACGTGTATTTGAAAAGTATGAAAATAAACTAGATTCCTTATACAGCTGTTGTTTTCTATGATGTCAGTGCATTCATTTCAGTGATGTTGGCCAAATTATGATTTGTAAGCAAGTCTAAATGAGCTCTCCCTGACAGCTACTGATGAGCTGGGGGTTGGGGGAAAGGCTTCAGGACCAGATTATATTTACAGTCACACCTAATCTACCTAGGTATCCAGCAAACAGAGCTGTGTTGCCCAAATGATAGATTTTGGCTTGGGTTGGGCTACAAAACACTTGAATGCGGGGTGGGGGAAAATGAAATGTTGTTATTCTTATTACAGGAGTAAAGGGCAGTCAAATTGTATTTAGCCTGTGCTGATTGAGGGCATCAAGAAAGAGGCTGGGGACAGGTGTTTTGCTTGATGGTCTGCCTGAGTCACAAGTACTATTTGACCTACCCCTCTCCACTGTTTAAAGACAGAGCTGATTAGGCTCCATAAATAGTCTTTTGTTAAGTAAGTACTACAGCTGAAATCACTGATAATCAGGTCTAAGTGGAAGAAAGGGCCCAGTCTGCACTAGCAGTAAGGTTCCCTCGCTGAGAGTTCAGCTGAAACCACTGTGGGCTGGGTGGAACCTCAAGAGACATGCAAACAAACATGGGTGTGGCATCATACTTTCTATTTAAGCAAGAGATACCACACACTACAAATTGGAGGCTAATGTTAAGTGCATTGCCACTTGTTCATCTTGAAGTTGAACACTGGTTCCGAACAAGACCAGCAAATGTTCACTATCTTTCTGCAAGAAACTTAACTGACTGGCTAGACGCATGTGGTGCAACACTGGAAGACTCAACAGTTGAAAAAGTGAAGAACTCTCTCATCACATTCAAAAAATTTGCATACATGGCTGATGAATGCATCAATGCAAATAGGTAAGTCATTGTGTACGTTATCTTCATGTCAGTGGTAGGCCAGTAGATGCATTTCTAGATGTTCAAGCTATAGAAGACACATTGGCTGCATCTGTGATATCTTAGAAGAGTTTGCAGCTTGTCAACTGCACCTCAAACAGATGGCTGTTTGTGCATCTGATGGAGCTGCAAACTTCTCTGGAAGACATGGTGGAGTATAAACTTTGCTCAGAGAAAAGTGTAACCCTAATCTCTCCTATGCACACTGCAGAGGCCATCTACTCCAGCTAGCGCTAGTACAAGCTGCAGACTCTTCAAAAGACATTTAAAAAGCTATAAACGTAATGTCTTCATTATAGTCTTTTTTTCAGCAAGAGTCCAAAAAGACTGAATATCTTGGAAAATATAGATGATACACTGGTACTGAAGTTCAAATTAGTCCAACCTAGGAAAACCCTCTGGCTTTCTCATGAGCAATCCTTGGCTGTTATCTTAAAATTGCTCCAGTCATTATTACTAACTTTGGAAAGTATCTACCAAGATGAGATGGATCTAAGTAGTGAGGCTGCTGGATTACTTTTGCTACTACATTCAGAGAAGACTATTGCCACTCTCTCTTGTAAGTCTACCGTTGAAACCACTGGGTGGTTAAACAATATCACCCAGGCATCTGCTACAACAGTAGTAGATCTTTGTCCAGCAAAAGAAGCTACATTTGAATCAGAGAGCTATCCACTGAAAAAGTACTTGAAGAAGCAAAGACTTCAGTCCAGAAGTTGACTAATGAAGGCATTTATATTGAATCCTTAAGTGAAGAGGACAAGAAGTGTTAAAGATACAGACTTTATTCTTAAAAATCTACAACAGCAACTTCTAGATTCTACTCAGCCTCTACGTAGTTGAGTGAAGTGAGGTACTACCAGCAATGGGGCTGCCATGCGCTCAGGACAGAATAGAGAATTTGAACACAGAGTGGAATATCATACGACGAATGAATGAAGATTTGATTTCAATTTTTTTTTTATCATCACTAGTGGCTCGACCCAATCTTTATGTTCTGTTTCCTGGGATGAAAGAAGTAGGAAATCATCTCTTACTACTCCCAGTCACAACAGGTACAGTTGAGTGTTCTTTTTCATCATTGTGTTCTGAAAGAAGTCACCTTCTGCCTGATCATGTAAATGAACTAATGAGAGTATCAACTGAAGGAATTGCATACTGGACACATGAGAAGCCACCAAATATGAACGCATTGCATTCAAGAAGTTCATTAACAGAGTTGTGCAAAATTATAACAAGAAACCAAGAAGGATGTAGACGTCGTGCTTCATAGAATGCTTGAGTAGCCAACTTTAATTTGTGTGATGATTTCAAAATGAGTTAAATCTAATAAAATAGTCATGAAACAGTTTTCAGTTTTTACTATGGTGCCAGACAGTCCACCTTCACCCTCATGGTCTCACCCCTCATTGGCCTTGACCCCCCTCCCTGTAAAATTGAACACTCCCCCCCAATTTCAATTCCTGGGGAAAACACTGCTGATGGCCCAATCCCTGCACAATCCAAGCCACACTCTAAATAACGAGCTCTCTATAGAAATGGATCAGAGATTCCACAGAAAGTCACATTTTCCTTTTGCACCTCCTCTCTCTCTCTTTTAATAGCTTTCTGTTCATGAATGAATTACTTCAGCCCCTCTTAAGCACTGCACCGACCAGGAAAAGGGTGTGGGGATTATTAATGGAAAAATCCTTGAATCCTTCAGCCTCATGCATGACCGTAGTTACAAGTAAAAGCAAACAGGATACCACACTGTATGTGCAGAAAGAACAGAAACTCAGACGATCTCCAGTGACTGACTTATGAGGGAAAAATAACACACCTACGGCAAACAGGCATAGCTGGTCCAAATTATGATGTATGGGGAGGTGGACACATAAACATCTGGCCATGGGTGTAAACATCAAGAATGGAGAGGGATTGTTTAGGTTGATCAAGGGGGTGTAACTATGCAGAATTTACGCTGAACTGTAGAAAAAATGTCCTAATGGTGAGAGATTATTATGCTGTGGAATAATCTGCACAAAAGAAGTGGTGGGAATGCCATCATTTTAAATATTTAAAACTTGGCTGAAGAACACACTGTAGGGAACAGCTTGCATTGGCCTCTGGGAGACAGACAAAATCATCCTGCTGGTCTTTTCTGTCTCTGTTATCAGGTGAGACTTTCAGACAAAAGATCTGGCAAGTCCACCTGAAGAGTTTATTACAGAGCAAGAATAAATGAAAGTATATACAGCACGTACTCCATACAGCCAAATTCAACTTAATTTTTAACCGGATCCTGAACAACAGGGGAAGCAGAGCTGACTGAAAAATTTTCTGATGGCAGTTTTATTTGGAAAATGCTGATTCAACTAAATTAAGATGTTGCATGGGAAGGTACTGGTTTTGTTGAATTTTTCAATGAAAATATATTGAAACTTTGTTTTGAAAATGCTGAAGGGCTTCATTTTGACATTTATTATAAAAATCAAACCAATAAATACGATATTCATTTTTTCAGAAATTTCATTTTGCAGGAAGTTTCCACCTTTTGTTCCAAGCAGGGATAAAATTCCAAGTTTTGACCAACTCTAGTGGGAAGCTATTGACGTTGACTGAGCAAGGGAATAATGCGCTTGCTCTTCTTTCCACATGTGAAAAGGGCGGCAGCAATGTTCTGCATGGACAGAAGCCTAGGCAACAGATTTACTCAGGGCAAGACTACACCACAAAATTCAATTGCCCTAAGTTACAGCAACGTACAGCCACCACAGTAATTCAATCAGTTTTGCACATCCACACTACAGTCCCTGTGTCGGCAGTGCGCGTCCTCACCAACAGCGCTTGCACCAATTTAACTACCACTGTGGGGCATTGTGGGTTGGCTTCTGAAAGGCAACAACAATCAACGTAAGCAACGCAGGGTCTACACTGAAATTGTCAACCTAGCTACACTGACCTAAAGGCTACGCCTCTCATGGAAGTGGAGTTATTAAATTGCGGTAGTGAGTGAGTTACATCTGCGGGAACTGCATTTTAGTGTAAATGCTTAAAGGTTAGGTTGACATAAGCTGCATCACTCTGTAATGTAGTCCAGGCCTTGGTCTGGCTACTGTGTGTGTGTTTCTAGGGCTTGTGTTATCAACCCACACGATACACTTAACTCTCATTGAAATCAATGAGTTATTCAAATCCCCCAGTGAAAGGGTCAGACTCCATCACAGTCTTACAAAAATATATTTCACTTCCACCCAAGAAGCTCAAAGCTCTTGACAAACAATAATGAATTCAGCCTCACAATGCCCCTATACAGAGGGCAATTCTCATCTTCATCTCATAGATGGGGTAAGTGACTTTGTCCATGGACATATGGTGAGGCAGAGCTGGGAGTGGAACCCAAATCTTGTGACATGCACTCCCTGAGACTCAACCACAAGACCAGCCATCCTCCATATGAGCCTCACAGCAATGAGTACAGCGTTCAGAGAGTTGGTGACATACCCAGACATTTATATGAACTTACTAGAATCACTGGGTCTAGAAATCAGGCTGGAAATCTCACAAGGACAGGCTGTTCTGGGAGAGATCCTGTACTTCCAAGGCAGAAATAACTTCCTCACCCCAGATTTCCATCGCTATCTGAAACCTAGACGCAAACAGGCATATGCCATTTAAATAAATACATACACTGGAACCTCCTGAAAGGTTTTGGCCAGGGTTAGCAGGTTCAAGTTTGGGGCAAAGTTCTAGGCTGGTTCTTAGGAGAGATGGATTTGGACTAAAACCCCAGACCAAAACGCCTCCTTGGGAATGTTTAGAACTTTATTCAATCTTTATTGCTTGTTCCCACCTCTAGTCCTTATTTTTTCCCAATTGGTTCCCCCATGACTAAATACCACGATAATGGCAAGAAGCTACCCAGAGGCCCTCTAGTGAGAAGCTACAGTTCTAATTTTCTCAGAAAAGGCTAAAAGAGATGGGGGCTAAGTTCTCACTGGAAAAGAAGAACTTTCTGCCTGCTTCAAAAGCCAATCGTGTCAGTCCTCAGGCATTCACTAAGGCCACGTCCATTTCTTTCTCTCATCTGATCTCTTCCACCTCTTTTCCTTTTTCATTCCTCTTCTTTTCACAGGACACTTGGTTTCTTATATTTTTTCTTCCCCATCTTGGCCTGGAAAAGCTGATAGTCCCAAGTCTCAAATTTTTGACCTGAATCCACATTTAAAACACACCAAAAATTAAGGATGTTTGGATCTGGGGTTTTGGTTCAGGCCCACCTCTTCTTACTGGAACTCTAAATTGGGTTGAAGTCAGACAACCTAGCCTTTGTTCAGCTCTCTGTTCCCTTGAAATGTCAGCAAACATCATGGTTTTGCTGATGCCATCATCTGGGTGGTCTGAACATCTCCCACACTGCATGCTGTGACAGTGTGAGTGTTCAACAGTCATAAAATCATAGGGATAGTTGCTTTAGGACATTATTGTTCCTCTTACCAAGGCAGCAGCCTGAAGCAACAACAATGCCATGAAATCTACACAGACACATCCACCTCCAGCTGTCCAGGCTGGCAAGGGACACACATACTGTTTGTTTCAAACCACTAACTGATTGTGCTGCTGGGAGCACAGGAAACCGCACTGGAATTCAGGACTCTCCTAGAACATTGGGATGGGTGGCTAGACTACCCCTTTCCTTAACACATGTCCTCCTCTTTACATAGCCTGGGAGAGAAATGAGAAGAACAGAATACTTGCTTGCCTGCATCACTGCTGTTTCAGCCCCCCCAGGCTGGCACACAGCTGTGGGGCAATCTGAGTTCCTCACTGCTGCTCTAGCGCCACCCTGCCTGGGTGCTAGTTTATCTGTTTAATCTGTCGCGGGGGCGGGGGGGGCCCAGAGCCACATGTAGCCCACAAGGCTCTGAATTGTGGCCCTCAAGAGTGTCTGTGTTCAGAAACTGCGTGTTTGATTGGGAATGGAAAATGTGCTCCCTGAACCATGTCCTGTGATTTTAAACCCAGGTGTTTCAGTCTGGCCGGATACTCTGAGGGAGAGATAGGGGGCAACTCCTCCCCAGCTGCCTCCCACTGCTTCCTCTGCAGGTCTGGTGTGAGTAGAGTGACCAGATGTCCCGATTTTATAGGAACAGCCCCAATATTTGAGGCTTTTTCTTATAAAGAAGCCTATTATCCACCACTCTCATCCCAATTTTTCACACTTGCTGTCTGGTCACCCTAGGTTTGAGTTCAGTGCTCTGAACAGCTGCTGTCCCTTCTCTGCTCAGCAGTTCCCCACCGACTACCTGCTGCACCTCAGGGGAAGGAGAGAGCTGCTCTGACTGCTCTGTAGTCTGATTCTAAGCTGGCCTGTAGGAGCCCCAGGGAGAGAAGGATCAGAGCTCACAGGGCTCTGCCTAAGCATAGGGGAGTGCTAACAAAGGGTGTCCCCCTCTCCCACAGCCCTCCTGGGCAGCCCAGCAGAAGGGGAAAGGGAGACACTGAGAATCACAGCCCCTGATTCACTGCCCAGCCTGGGAGTTGCTCTAACCTGCACCATCTGGTAATGGTCCCCTCAGCACCATACTGCACCTAGGAGAGAGCTGGAGTGTGGTCTCAAGATGCCCCTCCATCAGGGGCTGTGAGGAGGGAGGCACAGGAGCCCAGCATAGCCCACAGTCGAGGAATCCCGAGCAAGGGACTTGTGAGTTCCTCCTTGTGAGTCGACTCCCTCGGCGCTACCTGAGAATCTGCCCCAGAGTATCAATTGTGATCTTTCAGAAATTAAACCTTGGACCCTCAGTCTGAAAAGGTTGGGCATCACAGCTCTGTCATATTCCTAAGATGTTCACTGTACTGTGTGAGCATTTACAGTACTCAAGGGTCATATGGAGTTCTCCTTAGTCTCTGATCTGCACCTCTCCCAAGGCTAAAAGATTTTGCTTTACTGCGATTTTTCTGTTTTGTACTTGTTTGGCTCCTTGTCTCCAATTATTGTGGAGAAGGTTTGGCCAAATGGTGAGGTTTGCTTCATGCTCTGAAGGTGGTCACCCTTATCCTCTCCTTTAGGACATTCCCCACTCAACTGCTCTCAGTGGTCAACGCCTGGGTCTCTGACTTTACACACCTTAGGCAATGGCAGCTCCAGTGTCACTCTGACACAACCATATCCCAACTCACTGAGGGCTCCAAAGAATTTTTAAGACTAGGGACTTGGGGTGCCTCCATCAGTGGAAGGTGCAGAGGATAGGCATGATGTGTTCTCAGCAGTTTGTCCTGCTAAACAGGTGCGCAAGTTCTGCACAAGTTGCAGTTTGTGCTGTCTCTATCTTTAACTCCAGATGCAGTTCCAATACAATACCTTGGCAGTGACAAATGCATATCAGACCTGATTATCCTCTCACTTACACAATATACTTCATTGAAGTTACTCCTGGCTCACAATGGCAGTAACTGGGAGAAGAATCTGTGTTCAGTCCAGAAGCAGCCTGTCACTGTGCGCTCTCCTGGAGACTTTACTTTTGTTCTTTCTGGTTGCTTCACTTAGACTACACGAAAAGTCACTGAAACTTTTAAGTTCATATTGCTCTTTGCATATGGAAAACAGCATGCCGGTATAAATCCGAAGTAATTCCACACGAGTCAATGGAGGCACCCTGGATTTATACCTCTGTAACTGAGATTAGAATTAGGCCCAGTGCCATGCAGTCTGTGCATATGAAGTAACTCAGTGGTAAAAGATAGCTTGTGAGAACACTCAAATGCTGATACTAAGACCAGTGCTCTCTCTCATTGCATGCTCTCCTCTGTGGGAAGGAGCGAGGTATCACAGTGATATGTGGTGCAAGAACAGCCATAAACTTTGCAGAGCCAAGCATAGTAATATACCAAAGAGGCCTTTTCCTTGCCAGCACTTCAGACTGGGCTTGAAACTGCAGTTCCAGTGCCTGATCCTGTATTCCTTGCACAACCAAATCTCCTATCAGTTTTTGGGGAAGTCTTGAGTGTGCAAGGAATGCAGGATCAGGCACCAAGTCAGGAAGCCTGGGGAATGGGTAATTCATTGTGGACTCAGGATAGACTGGGATACAGTGCACCATGGAATTGATGCCCAGAACAGCCATACTAACTAGTTGTTTGGCAAGCCAGGTGCTATGTCAGAGTGGTGCTACCAGTGCAAAAACATCCCGTATCAGTGTGAAACTGGAATAAGAATCAAGGAAAATCTTGTAAAAGATCATAAAATGTCTGAGGAAATCCAAGGACTTTATGAATCTGGCTTGCCTGCAAGTGACCTGAATCTACTTTATAAATCACATCAACAAGTCAGTGTTGGCTGGTAGAACAAAACGGCTAATCATAAAATCCAAAGAACATCTGTTATATGCTCAACAGGTGAAATTTAATGCCTGTAAACGTTTGCATCTGCTTTATGCATACATCCTGATCCTGTGCTCCTGACTGGTGATTGCCTCCCCACCACACACACACAGAGCAGAGAGCACAGGGCTCTGAACAAGAGATGGAGTCAGATAGCTAACAAAATCATCCAAAACACAGGACTTGGTGGCGATGGGGGACTTCAGCTACCCAGACATCTGTTGGGAAAATAACACATCAGGGCACAGATCATCCAATAAGTTCTTGAAATGTATTGGAGACAATTTTTTGTTTCAGAAGGTGAAGACAGCTGTTCTAGATTTGATTTTGACAGATCGGGAAGAACTGGTTGAGAATTTGAAAATGGAAGGCAGCTTGGGTGAAAGTGATCATGAAATGGTAGAGTTCATGATTCTAAGGAATGCTAGGAGGGAGAACAGCAAATAAAGACAATGGATTTCAAGAAGGCAGATTTTAGCAAACTCAAGGAATTGGTAGGTAAGATCCCATGGGAAGCAAGTCTAAGGGGAAAAACAACAGAAGACAGTTGGCAGGTTTTCAAAGAGACATTACTAAGGGCATAGAAGGAAATTATCCCCTGCGTAGGAAAGCTAGGAAGTGTGGCAAGAGACCACCCTGGCTTAACCAGGAGATCTTCAGTGATCTAAAAATCAAAAATAGAGTCCTATAGAAAGTGCAAACTAGGTCAAATTACAAAGGATGAATATAAACATATAACAAATGTATGTAGGGACAAAACTAGAAAGGCCAAGGCACAAAACGAGATCGAACGAGATAAAGGCAGTGGTGAACTGGAGCCAGTTCCCACCGGTTCACAGGAACCAATTGTTATATTTAGAAACCCTTTTAGAACCGGTTATAAAGGGCTTTTAAATTTAATAAAAAAGCTCCAGCAGCTGCCTGCCCTGCCCCCGGCCCCAGCTCACCTGGCTCCAGCTCTGCCTCTGCCTTCTTCCCTGCAGGCTCCCCCTCCGGGCTTCCCGCGAATCAGCTGTTAGCGCGGGAAGCCTGGGAGGGCTGAGAAGGAAGCAGCAGCTTCCTGCAGGTGAGTTGGGGCGGGGGGCAGGAGGAGGGCTCTAGGCGCCGCGACTGTGGGCAGCCCCAGCCGGCCGGGTGGCATGGCTCCAGGGCACCCCCCGGTGTCCGGCTGCGGGCCAGCCCTAACTCCAGCCAGCCAGGCGGTGCGGCTCCAGGCCGGCTTCCGACTCCGGGCCGGCCCTAACTCTGGCCAGCTGGGCAGCGCGGCTCTGGGCCAGCCCCCGGCTTTGGGCCAGCGCCCAGTCCCTGACTCCGGGCCAGCACCCGGTCCCCGGCTCCAGTCTGGCCAGTAGCTCCACGCCAGCCCCCAGCCCCAACTTCAGGCCGGCCCCCGACTCTGGGCCAGCCAGTGGCTCTGGCCCCCAACTCCAGGCCGGCCAGCGGCTCCGGCCCCCAGCACTGGGCTGGCCCCCGGGCCAGCTTCAGGTCCCCAACTCCGGCCCAGTCCCTGACTCCGGCCTTGCCAGCGGCTGTGGGCCAGCCAGCAGCTGCGGGCCAGCCAGCAGCTGCGGGCCCCAGCTCTGGGCTGGCCTCCGGTCCCGACTGCGGGCCGGCCCTCGATTTCAGGCTGGCTAGCGGCTCTGGCCCGGCCCCCAACTCTGGCCCAGCACCCGTGGCTCCCAGCCCCGACTCTGGGTGGCGTGGCCCCCATCTCCAGGCAGCACGGTAAGCGGGGCAGGGAGCAGGAAGGGGGTGTTGGATAGAGGGCAGGAGGTGGATTAGGGTCGGGACTCGAGGCTGTCAGAGGGCAGGGAACAGGGGAATTGAATGGGGGCAAGGGTCATGGTGGGGGCAATCAGGAAGGGCCAGGGGTTGGATGGGACAGTGGGAGGCAGTCAGGGGCAGGGGTTCCAGGGGCAGTCAGGACAGAGAGAAGGGGTGGTTGGATGGGACAGGGGTCCCAGGGGGCCATCAGGAATAAGAGGAGGGGTTGCATGGGGCGGCAGGGGGCAGTTAGGGGACAGGGAAGGGGGGCGTCGACGGGGCAGGGGTCCTGGGGGTGGGGTGTCAAGGAACGTGGGGGGTTGGATGGGGCAGGAGTCCTGGGGGTTGGGGGGGCACGACCCCCTCATGGGGTGAGGAGAAGGGAACCAGTTGTTAATATTTTAGCAGCTCATCACCGCATAAAGGGTAACAAGAAAACATTCTACAAATACATTAGAAGCAAGAGGACGACCAAGGACAGGGTAGGTCCGTTACTCAGTGGGGTGTGGGGTGGAGGGAGAATAACAGAAAATGTGGAAACGGCAGAGGTGCTTAATGACTTCTTTGCTTTGGTTTTCACCAAGAAGGTTGGTGGTGATTGGACGTCTCACGTAGTGAATGCCAGTGAAAATGAGGTTGTATCGGAAGAGGCTAAAATAGAGAAAGAACAAGTTAAAAATTACATGGACAAATTAGATGTCTTCAAGTCACAAGGGCCTGATGAAATGCATCCTAGAATACACAAGGAGCTGACTGAGGAGATATCTGAGCCACTAGCAATTATTTTTGAGAAGTCATGGAAGATGGGAGAGATTCCAGAAGACTGGAAAAGGGCTAATATAGTGCTAATCTATCAAAAGGGAAATAAGGACAACCCAGGAAATTACAGACCAGTCAACTTAACCACTGTACCCAGAAAGAAAATGGAGCAAATAATTAATCAATTTGCAAACAACTAGAAGATAATAAGGTTATAAGTAACAGTCACCATGGACTGGTCAAAAACAAATCATGTCAAACCAACCTGATAGCTTTCTTTGACAGAGAAACAAGACTTGTGGATGGGAGGGAAGTGGTAGATGTGGTATATCTTGACTTTAGTAACGCTTTTGATACTATCTCGCATGACCTTCTCATAAATAAACTATGGAAATGCAGCCTAGATGGAGCTACTATAAGGTGGGTGCATAACTGGTCGGGAAACTGTTTCCAGAGTAGTTATCAGTGGTTCACAGTCAAGCTGGAAGGGCATAATGAGTGGGGTCCCACAGGGATCAGTTCTAGGTCCAGTTTTCTTCGATATCTTCATCAATTATTGAGATAATGGCATAGAGAGTACACTTATCAGATTTGCGGACAATACCAAGCTGGGACGGGTTGCAAGTCTGAAGTAAATAGGATGAAATTCAATAAGGAAAAATGTGAAGTACTTCACTTAGGAAGGAACAATCAGTTGCACACATACAAAATGGGAAATGACTGCCTAGGAAGAGGTACTGCAGAAAGGGATCTGGGGGTCATAGTGAATCACAAGCTAAATATGAGTCAACAGTGTAACGCTCTTGCAAAAAAAGAGATCATTATTCTGGGATGTATTAGCAGAAGTGTTGTAAGCAAGACACGAGAAGTAATTCTTCCGCTCTACTCTGCTCTGATTAGGCCTCAACTGGAGCATTGTGTCCAGTTCTCGGAGCCACATTCAGGAACTTCCTAACTGTCAGGATGGCTAAATAATGTAATAAATTACCTAGGGAGGCTGTAGAATCTCCATCCTTGGAGATTTTTTAAGAGCACATTAGACAAACAGCTGTCAGGAACGGTCTAGATAATTAGTCCTGCCATGAGTGCAGGGGACTGGACTAGATGACCTCTCAAGGACCCTTCAAGTTCTATGGTGCTATGATTCCGGTTCTATGAATCTATGAATAACACGGGCCCCCGAACTTTGGGGATATTCAGATCCATAATTTGCTTCTCTGTCTCAACTCTCTTCAGAACTACTTGAAAAGAACAGACCTGGAATCAGAAATGTGCCTAGTGGGGTCTTTCTCACTATTCACCTTAGCCTGATAAATAGCAAGAAGTTCTGTATTGGGATTCCAGAAATATAGCCCAAGGAGGATTCAAGATGGGAAGCTGTATATATTTCCTCCCCCTAGGTCAGGACCTGGAATATCCCAGGACCTGGATACAATCCAATCCAGCTTCACAGATTCATAGATTGCAAGGCGAGAAGGGACCATCCCTTGGCTTCTCGCAGGGATATGCCATCACTGAAGCCAGCCTTTTGAAGGTGAAGCTTTGTTTCTCAGTTTATTCTGGAATTCATAGAACCATAGGGTTAGAAGGGACCGCAAGGGTCATCTAGTCTAATCCCCTGCCAAGATGCAGGATTTGTTATGTCTAAACCATCTAAGACAGATGGCTACTCAGCCTCTTTTTGCAAATCTATAGTGAAGGAGCTTCTACAACCTCCCAAGGCAGTCTGTTCTATTGTCCTACTGTTTTTACAGATAGATTAAATCTCAGAAAAAACTTCCTAAATCTGCTCTGCTGTGGTTTGAACCCATTGCCTCTTGTTCCTGCTCTCTGTGGAAAGGGAGAACAATTTTTCTCCATCTTTTTTATGTCAGCCTTTCAAGTATTTGAAGACTGCTATCACATGCCCCCCCTTAATCTCCTCTTTTCCAAACTAAACATATCCATTTCCTTCAGCCTTTGCTGATATGGCTTGCATTCCATCCCTTTGATCATCTTTGTCACTCGCCTCTAGATTATTATTGTACCTGTGTCTTTTATATTATAGATGGGGCGAAGCACAGATTCACCAGCTTTTCTGACATTAGCAGGCCAGTTCCAGTATCATTGGTCTGAGCCTGGTTTACAGAACATTTAAACAGTTCTGTATTTATTTCCAGTTTCAAGGCTTCACACAGCAAGGAGAGGATGTCAAATATTCACATCCTGAAACATCTGTGATGCACAATGTCAGCATGACACCATGGAGACTCAAATATTACAATAAAGTATATGATGCAGTGTCATACTGTGGCAATCCAGTTGCTGCAATATCATGATGCAGTGTCAAGCCATGATGAAATGATTATACTGTTCCACAGGACAAATATATTCAGGCAGCCACTGTGACTGGGTGAGACATAGCGGTTTTAGGTCACAGGAACCTTTTATTTTCAGTTTTTTCTTCACAAAACCACAAACTGACAGCAAAACTCACCAAGATTCCCAAGTTTCACCTGGTTTCTACTCATATGGCCCAGCTTAAACCCAAAATGCCACCAAAGTTTGCCTCAAAAATGCTCTAGATTTGGCCAAAGGGGTTTGCAAACCAAGCCCCCGTTTTAGTTCATAACAAAACCTACAGGTTTCCCCTACTTTCAGACTTTGTTATGGAAGTTTCGTACATTTTGATTGGCCATTTTAGTAGAGCTTGTGCGACCTAACTCCCCTGTCATACAATAGCATGGGGGGAATCTTTAGAGATGGCTTTAAAATGGAGGATTGGAACATAAGAACTCAGGGAACAGTACAGCCATGATCCTAATAACCTGAGGGCAACAGGCACCCACAAACCCCTCTGCACCTGCATTGAAACTTGGAAGCAGCAACAGAAAAATCCTGCGAAGGAAAGCAGCATTGATTTTCATTATTGCCTTAGAGGACTTCAGAAAAATTCAGTCAGTCAGAAAGTTAAAACAAGGAAATTACAAAGCTGTATTTAAAAACAGTTGAATATGTTTCAAAATCTCCTTTGAGATGAATTGGGCATCTGTGTAACCCCGGGAGTTTGCCAAATTCATCAGGAAACACAGACTGATGGAATGTATCAAGACAGGAAGGTTCAGGGCTGCAGTCGGAGAGATAGGGAACAGCAGGAGATTCCCACAGTTCCTTTTTGGTAAGAAATATTAGTGCTATATGGATGTGCACACTAAACAAAAAGAAAAAAAAACAGAACTAAAAAGTCCTCTTGGAATCTCCTGCTGGTGTTTGTCTCTCTTCCTTTGCTCTTACCTTCCCAACTTGATTCATGTGACCAGGTTGACCACAGGGCTGCTTCCTGCTTTGATATGTCATATTTAGATGCTTTTTCTATATACAAAAATTAAAGGAGATAATTATTAGTCACTTGGCTGCATTGGATCAAAGGATTGGAAACTATTTTATTACCCACTGCAGGTTTTCTTTAAGAGACAGGTTGGCCACTTTCCTAAACACTTCCCAGGACAGGGCTGTTCACAGCTGACATGAAGAGGGTAACCCAGTTCAGGCCCTAAATAAAGAGGCTCTCACATGGGCATGCTGGTACCTGGGGTCACTACAGGCAATGTGTTCCCAGCTGAGTTCTATTTCACAGAAACTGCTGCGGCATGAAAATGCCCCAGGGGGAAAAGATCTGTGCTCATTCCCCAGCAGTCTCTGAAAGAATCAACTGTTCTACATTTTGAATTCTGAGAATCCCCTGGCCAATAGTGTCCGCTGCAAGTGCCCTGATTAAAGCCCCATTGTTATACCATTTCCAGTAGTGCTACTAAATCTCTCCCTGATGAAGAACCCATCTGCCCAGTAATTTGGGAGGAGGAAAACCTGGGTAGCTGCTGGGAATGAAGAGGAACAAGGGAAGGAACAAGAAAGGAGGGAGTAGAGAACAAGAAAGAAAAGGGCATGAAGAAGAGAAGAAAATCTCCAAGTAGCCTACAACACTGGGGTTCTCAACATACCAATGCCAAAGGCTTGTTTTCTGGGCCCTGTTTCCTTTGTGAGTCTTCTAGATAGATCCCCAAATGCCTTGTCCTGCACGTAGAGTTTGTTGTGCCACTGACTTTAAGATGCTAATTATGCAGCAGAAACCACAAGTTGCAACATAAGGAGGGTTGTTGCAGGAAAAGGGTGTTGAGCTCACGTTTAATCAAACTTCCTTATATTTTGATGGCTTGCTGCATGGTAAATCAATTATCCCTCTCATTTCTAGGACACTATGAAATCTGAGCACTTTCAGATCATTACACCATGACGCATGCTTCCAGAATCAAGGAAGCTGATGCACTCTCAGAAGGCAATTTTTAAATGTCTATGACTTTACTTCAAAGTCAAATTTCTTCAAGTGAAGCACAACACCTGGTGATCATGGAATACTCCATGGACACATCAAATTTACATTGTTCTGAGAATGAAGCTTGGTGTTTTGGTTTTTTTAAAATTATCCAAGCACTAAAAGAAGAGTGGGCAAATTTCTTTAACTGGTGAAAAGCTTGATTGCTCATGTTCCAGTCACACAGAAAACAGATGAATGGCATTTTCTCAAACTTTCCAAAACCAGATTTGTTTCTTGGACTGAAAACAACCAGGAGCAATTTCATCACAAAGGTCAATGTTTTTCAGTGTCTGGAAATAGGGGATTAGGATAATAAAAAGAATTCTTTGCACTTCTAGTCTAAATTCTCTCTCTCTTTCTGTTGCCTCTCCTGAGCACTACATCCGCTGGCAGTGTAATTGTCTTGTACCTACCTAAACAGGAGAGTCTTTCCATTGGCTCTATCCCTAGCACTAAATCTGCCATGACTTTAAGTCCTATTCAGAAAGCTCTGCACCTACTCTTATTCTTCTGCCTATGGCAGAATAGTTCTTTCTCTTCTATTACTGCATGTCACTCTTCAGTTCTCCCTTCATGCCTTCCCCACGGCCATCCGCTCTCACTCAGCATCGTTTGCCTTGCAGATTCTTCATACAGTTTCTCTCTGCCACCTTCACCTCTCTTTCATTTTTGCCATTCTGCTCCATCACGGGATTTTTTTCATCTCTCATTCACACACTGCCCCTTTCAGCCATTTCTTTAGCCAGCTGCTCCACTGGCTGTGATATCAGCTGCGACAAATTAATTAGGGCTGCACATGGCCAGTAACTTGGATAGGAGATCTTCAGGATAAACCTAGATGGTGGTGGCAGTCTTTGCTATGAGTTAATAGCACCAATATCCAAGCATGAGCTCAAGAAAGGGTAGGCTTCTGAAGCTGCTGTCTTTTAGAATGGCTATAAAATGGAGGTTCTGCTCTCTAAAGCTCTCCTAGCACTCTTTGCTAGAGTAGAAGGGTTAAAGCTAGAGCCCTGGCCAAATCCCTGTTCAGGTTTATCCCTTTTGCTCTTTCATTTAGACATTATTTTTTTTTAATTTCCTGTCCTAAGGTGTTGAGCTGTGTTGCTGGGTACTTATTAAAGAGCTGCCATGTTCTCTTCAAGATATAAAAACTCGTCCTTCAGGCCTTAAGCTAACCACTACCACTGCAGGGAGGAAGGCACTTCCCTTCTAGGTATATTATCCCATAACTATCCACTGTGGCATTCCTGGCACCTCCCTCTGGAGCAGTTGGTGTTGGCCATTGTCAGAGAGAAGATACTGGGACCAGATGGACCACAGGTCTGATCCAGAAAGACAGTTCCTATGTTCCCTAAGGTGACTGCATTTCAGTCATGGGTGAAGTAATTCATGGGATCCAAGACCCCTCAAACTGTGTAACAATAATAATGAGTACACACAGAGCACTTTCACCCACAGATCTTTAGAAAGATGGGTCAGTATCATTACTCCCATTTTTCAAATGGGAAAACTGAGGCACAGAGCAGAGAAGTGACTTCCTCCAAGTCACACAGTAAGTCAACACAACCCTGGAGTAGAATCCTGAACCTACTGCAGTGTCCTATTTATAGGCCTATACAGATTGTTTCTGTATTTTAGATAGATCAATAGACTGATAAATGGATGAAGTATTTTCAGATTAAAGGTCCTTCAGGAAGCTAAAGTGTTGTTATTACTGGACTATATCTGTTAAACTGCCCACAGAAAAAGAAAACAACTTGAGATTCCAAAGACTCATTTCACATATGAATTTTTATGCCGCTAAGCATTCAAGTAATCAGTGGCTTCTTCCATTCTGTGCATTCCTCAATGGGTTGGTGGTGGGAGCGAAGTCATTTCTAATATTTCAGACAACTATGTTGCTGGTAGCTCGGAAAAGGGATTGACTGAAACTGCTGACACGTCTCAAATTCCCCAAGCAGTGTTACTGGCCCTAGCCAAGTAAGTTCAAGGAGCCATCTGGCTGGGGTTGTGACGTCCACGTGCCAGCAGCCTGCCTCTCGCTCCCTGAGCTGGGATAATTGGACATTGTTCAGTCACTGAATCACATCTCTGTAGGGCTGCAAGCTTGTCTGGTACAGATGAGCTAATTAACATGCAAACTGCCAGTGGAAGGAGGGAGTCAGTCAGTCAGAGATAGCCCTTACCCCTTCCCTTCCCAGATAATAAACAGAAGGTTTATATGTAAGCAGGATGCTTAATGACACTGGGGGAGGGGAGGAGAAGAGAAGGAGCCCCCTTCTTAATGTTTAATATCTGAGTCCTGCATGTTACACACAGCCTTCCTTGGGTTTGGGCGTGGGATTCTTCCACAGCCTTGTTCCCACGTGAAAGCAAGGGTTCTGAACTCCCAAGTAAGGCCCAAAGCAGCCTGGAATCCTGCAGCATGTGCTGCGGCGCTTGCCACTTGATTTCTGGGGGTTGCAGTATGAGATAAATAACCCTTTGCCTTCTCCATCACCCTCACCTGCGAGAATCTCAAAGCGCTTAATGAACAGGAACAAATTAAGTTTTGCAAGCTCCACATGCCCCTTTCTGTGAGGGACTGTAAGCCAGTACTATCATTGATGGTCAACGCCTTAATTTCTGACATCTCCAAACAAAATCTAAGATCATGAGAATTGACATCACTGGTTCTTCAGTATGCAGATAACTGAGTCATTCTTGCACACACAGAGACCAACCTGCAAAGTACCCTAAATCTTTTTGCAGATGCCTATCACAGCCTGGGTCTCTCTCTCAACATCGGGAAAACCAAGGTAGTCTACCAGCCCTCATCCACACAAACTACTCTTTGTACTCCACAAATCACCATCACTGGAGAGCCCCTGGAAAATGTGGACAGAAATTGAATACAGGATCTGCTGTGCCAGAACATCCTTTGGAAGACTACTTAAATGAGTCTTCAGTGATGGGGATCTGCAAACAGGCACCAAGATCTTGGTTTACAAGGCAGTTGTTATCCCCATCCTTCTCTATGGGTGTGAGACATGGGTAACCTACAGACGACATCTCAAGTGGCTGGAGTGGTTCCAGCAGTGCTGCCTCAGGAGGATTCTCAGACTCAGCTATGAAAAGTGATGCACTCACATCAGGGTTCTCTCTGCAGCCAATATCAGCAGTATAGAAGTGCAGGTCATGAAACACCAACTCTGCTGGGCTGGCCACTGTGTACGTATGCCTGACACTTGACACCAAAAGCAAGTACTCTTCTTTCAGTTAAGTCAGGGAAGCAGGGCTCATGGAGGGCAGCAGAAGCGCTTCAAAGACGTACTGAAAGTACACCTTAAAACCGGAGGCATCAACCCAGCAAACTGGGAGGACTCAGTGCAGAACAGAACACAGTAGTCCCACCCATACACCAAGCCACAGCTCACTTTGAGGAGAACAGACATATTCATGAGACAGAGAAGCGACAAGGGAGGAAAGAAAGGGTACAACAGTCCAGCCAACAACTATATTTCCTCCAAGATTACACCTGTCAGTTCTGTGGGAAAACCTGCAGGGCAAGAATTGGGCTCCTCAGACACTTAAAATCCCACCAATGAACCCCCTTGGCACACATCATCCTTGCATCGAGGAACAGCCAAAGATTATCAGCCTCATTTAACAGGTGTGGAAACAGAGGCACAATGTAGTGAAAGAGACTTTCTAAAAGCACCCTGCAGGGCATCAAGGACACTATTTGTCTGCCCTAGGTTGTGAGTGAGTGGCATCCTTTTTAATGTTCTACAGTGAGGTTCTGGAAGAGGGTAAGAACCCCATGAACAATGGGTTATTCTCAGTTTTCCCCATCTCTGCCACAGGTGTTTAGCAGACGGGTTATAACCCAGGGAGGACAAGGGGACAGGGTGCCTTTGGGGAGGCTGAGTGCCACACTCAGGGTCATAATTCCGAGCTGAATCCCAAACGGGGAGTAGTTTTCTCTTTGCTTATCTATGCTCACTTAATTTTCTTCCCTTAAGGAGGAGCCCCTGCTGGCTGGCTGACTGCCACTGTATTTTCTTCTGCTAAATCATTCCACCACCTTACAAAGATTTAACCTTTATAATAAATGATGCACTAAAATCAGACGCAGGGAACCATTATTATTTCCTTTCTAGGCTGGGATGCGGCAGCTGTTTCACAGGGTACAGCAACATTACACAACAGGTCAGGACAGGAAGTGAAGACAAATCATGGATCCAACTGAAACTGCAGAAAGGGAATTGAGGGATGCAGAAAGTACATCTGCAAATGATAATCTGACCAGATAATCACCACAAACTTCTCTATCCTGGGGGAAAAAAGAAAAACAACATTTTTTATGGAGCTCAAGCAGTCAGGTGCCCTTTGTTTTACAAAGGGCAGTACCCCCTCTCACCATGCTGGTGCATTCACTGTGCTGTCTGAGAAGGAAGGCTATCATCTATATATTGAATCATCAACACCACTTCCTGCAATACATTTCCTTGGAAGACTCCAATCCTGCCTAGTGTATATGAAAGTGCTTCAAGCAAAGTTTAAGGCTGTAGCTTTAGGTCTGCCATGTTTAGAATTCTACATCCACTTAATCTTCTTAACTAGTGCAGCAGAATGACAGATGGGTATTTAACAAGGATACAGTTGTGGGCTAATTGGAACTCGTCACCCTTCTCTGAGCTGATTAGATGCTTCCTCCTCTCCCTTTGAAGCAGGTTCATTAACAATGCCAGAAATTGGGTCTCCACTGGAAATCTCTCTTCACTGTTGATCTGGACACTGCCCCAGAATGAAGTGTTAGACCAAGTTCTAGTGACTGGACTGGATCAGAGCTTCCCCCCTCACTACTGTTCCTGCAAGCCTAAACCGGAACCCAGATCCAAACCATCGGCAGCATCTAAACTTCACTGCTCAGACCTCTCATGCCTCGCACGGCAAAGCTCAAAGCCACAATACTGGCAGGCTGCCACTACCAAGTCAGAAAGGAACAATAACAGATATCATATATCAAACACAGCTCTCCCGTTATTACTGTTAAGCCCGCCCTGGGCACAGGCACTTAATGTATTGACTTTGGCAACATGCGCGTATCTTGTCACGCCAATGAAGTTATTGAAATGGAAACAGAAACAACTAGGGATGGATAAGTGAACCAGTTCAGATAAAGTAAGAATCCTTTTCCCCCCCCCCACAATCTCAAACCTTTGCCTCAAACCAAACCCCAAACCTTTTCTGAGGTTCCAAACCATTTGGTTTAACATTTTTGTTTCATTCCTCTGCCCTGTTGTACTTCTGGGTTCCAGCTGGGATTGAAAGGAAAAGTACTAAAATATACATGGGTGGTGTTCTGTATTTCTGGCCTGATCAGAAGCAGGAGGTACAAGTAGTATCATGAGAGAGCCTGTTTTCATTTGCTCTTTAGCCCAGATGGGAAGGAAGGTGTAGTTAAAGCTAACTGAACACAGGAGGGAGAAGATAAAATACCTGCTTAAGAGCACTAGAGGAAAACAGTATAGGAGAGAGGAAGGGAGGCAAAAGAAGTGTAATATGGTTCAAAGCTGTTAACATCTGTGATTTAAGCTTGTCCAAAGAAACCAATTTGATAGTGCTGATTGCTTGTTTATTTCGTTCAAACTACAACACAGATCCAAGAGGTTTGGATACCCAACCAGAAAGAAGGATCATCCTCCCTGATCAAAACACTGAAACTTCTAAGGTTTAACCATCCTTACTATAAGCAAAGCAATCCACTAACGAGGAGGTTCAAAAAGGAAATCAGTGCAGGCCTCACATGAGACTCTCAGAGTCTCCAACATCTTGTTTAACACACTTGCTCTGCCAGCCTCTCTTGGTGTAAGCCAACAACAAGCTACTGAATAGCACACACTGCCAGGGACAGCACATGTGAAACATTACTGTTCTGAAATACAGATAGGCTCAAACATCACAATTTGGATCCAGATTTTCAAACATCCACAATCTAAGTTTTAGGGGCGCTCAAATCAGTGGTTTTGATTTAGCTTATTATAAAGAAAGGAGCCATTTACTCAATTCTGATCTGGATCTCAGCTTAGGTTTTGAAGATGACCTTATTTAAAAAAAAAATAAAATAAAAGTACTACAATATCAATCCCAAACACTATACAGTACAGATACTGCTGTGTTTGCGGCAATCACGGTGGTAATTTTTAAATAAGGATTGGAACTGAGAGTTTGGTTGGGGCTTTACTAAAGTTTGGTTGCCTGCCTTTACTAAAATTAGAAACAAATCAAAGGACCCAATTACAACATGACTATCCTCTGTCCACTTCGACCATCCAGGTTTTTAACCCAGTTTCAGAGACACACAACGCAACAAGCCATGTCCCAACCCAGCTATAATTGGGAGAATGTAAAGTAAGGCCTAAGATGTAGGTTTGTTTGATTTTTTTTAAAACGGTTCTGTATTTGTAGAAACAGACATAGCCTCCTGTTCCAAATGATAAGTCTTTGAGCTGCTCCTGGGCTTGGGGAGCATGTGGGATATTAGCATCTCTGAAGGCACTCAGTTAGTCAGGCTCTAAACATGGAAGGAACAGTAGTAGAAGATGAATGGCTGCAACCCTGCTCAGCTGCTAGAGTAGAATTCCAAGAGTAGCAACAGGCAGCTGAGAATCTGGCAGCAAGACATGCATTCCCCATCCTCTTGCCTGTTCCCCACTCCAGGGAGGGGCATGCAACAAAGCCTCTGTGAAAGAATCTGGGCATGTGTCAGGTGCTGATACACATGGGATCGCTTTACAACAGTGTGTGCAGACCAAGAATTATCGGGGGAGAGACGCCATTGCAGGCACCATGCATTGCTGCCCCAGAATTTTATTTGTATGCTCTTATTTAGGCAAAGATCCTGCAGAGATTTCATAATAGGTCTCACGCATCTGTGTGTTAATAAAGCATCTCTTTGTTTGTTGTTCAAGCTCAGCAGCAATGGGACTGCAGAACTAGCTACGACACAGAGGATCTAACCACAGCACCTTAGAAGACTCTCAGCACTAGTGTGGTCTGAAGCTATCACTAACCAAATACCAAATTCCCCTGCTTTCTTGCTTAGTTACAGACTCAAAGTCCGACCCTAGGTTTGCAAACCTGGTCTGAGTTTCAAGCAAACTTGAGGCCAATTTATGATAGGAATTGTCTCACATGTTCATTTTGTAATACTAAACACTAAGCTACTTCTGTTAGTGTCTCCAACCTGCCTATATGTATGCCTGAATTGGGGCACTGTTTGGAACTTCTGCTATGATACTGAGGCACACAGCATTAGTTGTTGATGATGGGCGGAGGAAAGAGGTTGGACTCCTACCAAAGTCAAGGGTGTTCTCTCCAAATATGATTTTATTTTTTCCCTCTCACCCAATTACTATTATGAGACATGGGTGCCTGACTCCCCTCTGCAATCATTACAGTAACCTCTGTATTATTTAATTTGACACTAATTTCAATTTGTGCTACAGTGTCCTCTGTCCATGTCAGTCTTTGACTGCTGTAGATTTTTGTGTTGACAATGTATAACTGGACAGCAGAAGTTGTCAAGAGAGAAGCTGAAGGTTTTGGCAGCAGAATTGAGGGCAATTGGGGCTTTTGGCATTGGGAAGGCCTGGGAAGCTGTTTGGGATTATAGGACAGATAGGTTAGCAGGATGTGTCTCCCAAATGATCAGCAGTGATCATAAATGTTTACATTTATGTTATTGTCTTTAGGCTTCAGAGTCAACATCTCAAATAAGATGAATCAAGCAGTTCATTCTGTTAAAGGTATTGTTTCAGGATGGCTGCTGACTCAAATAGACATCACTGCATCACTCACCCTCAGCTCATAGTTTCAAGTTTTATTTCACAATTAATCTGGAGAAGAGAAGACTGAAAGGGGACATGATAACAGTTTTCAAGTACTTAAAAGGTGTTACAAGGAGGAGGGAGAAAAATTGTACTCCTCAGCCTCTGAGGATAGGACAAGAAGCAATGGGCTTAAATTGCAGCAAGGGTGCTTTAGGTTGGACATTAGCAAAAGTTTTCTAATTGTCAGGGTGGCTAAATACTGTAATAAATTGCCCAAGGAGATTATGGAATCTCCAACATTGTCTAACCTGCTCTTAAAAATCTCCAAACAGCTGTCCGCGATGGTCTAGAGAATACTTAGTCCTGCCATGAGTGCAGGGGAATGGACTAGATGACCTCTCAAGGTCACTTCCAGTCCTATGATCCCATGATTCTATGATTAACAGGACTACAATTTTTTTTAATGAGAACTTAGATACTGAAGCAGAAATCCATGGCACAGTGTATACTCTGCAGCAAATATGGTGGCTGTAGAATTATACATAAGGCCATAGTTACAGATTAACCTTTCTGGTACTGTGTCTGAATCATGAGAGCTCCAGCCTAGAGATAGGCCTGACCCAAAATTTAGTTCCAAAAACAGAAGCTCCTGAAATTTGGAAAAAATCAAATCTGGATAAGAGCTCTGAAGTATCTCTACTTCCAGGGGCGGCTCCAGGCACTAGCACGCCAAGCGCGTGCCTGGGGCAGCATGCCACAGGGGGCACTCTGCTGGTCGTCACGAGGGTGGCAGGCAGGCTGCCTTTGGCAGCCTGCCTGCGGAGGGTCCGCTGGTCCCGCAGCTTCGACAGACCTCCTGCAGGCATGCCACCAAATCTTCCTGCCTGCCATGCTTGGGGAGGCAAAATGCCTAGAGCTGCCCCTGCCAACTTCAGCTGTTGCCTTCATATCATGTTAGCATCTCACCCAGTAAGGATATCTCCTGTGCCTTTAGAGCTACGAAATCCTGCATACTGCAGCCCGCAGCAGTTTGTGACCAAGTCTAGATAAAATCTGCTGTTACCAATAAAGAGAAAATGTATGCTAATTCAGAATGTCTCTTCTGTAAAATCTAGTTCAGATTAAGCAGGCAGAACATGTGATTCATGCTGCTTGCAAGGGAAATACAGGATCAAAGAAGAGTGAGGCATGCAAACAACATGTGTGTCTCATGCAGTGGTTGATGAGGTAAATGAAAAGCAGGATGCAGCCTGGACCCAGAATATGTGATTCACGCAGGAGTTAGCTAGGGAAATAATAGATACAAAGCAGGAGGAGCTGTGCTTGCAACACAAATCTTCAACTGCTGTTACACCAAGCTGCAGGGATATGAAAACCCAGCTCCCAGAAACCAACAAACAGACTGAGGAAGTAATACAAACAACTTTCAGAACAAGGAAGGACAGCAAAGTAACAACAGCAAACAGATAGCTTCTGCTCCCATTGTTTCCAATGTTAACACCCAGCTCAGATTTGCCTTCTTATTCCTTTCACAGTGCTGATGTCTGGGACCCGAAATACGACGCACTGCTAGTGAAAGTGGGTATAGAGAAAGCAACCTCGGAATTATTACATATTCGCACACACTGTCCATTGTGGCTACACACATCTATGTAGGAATCTACAGAAGCACCCCATCACCTGTGCAGATCCAGGTGCTCCATGATACCATCCCTCTTCTCCCTCCATATATGAGTATGTGCCCCCATAGTTCATACATTCAACCTTTGACTCCCTATGCAGCAACTGTCTTTGAAAAATGTCCCGTTTGCATTTTGGTCTCACACTCACTGGGAGGGGTTCAATTTACTAATCCATTCCTCAGAGGCCATGTCTACACTACGCGCGAAAATCGATTTTAGATACGCAATTTCAGCTACGAGAATAGCGTAGCTGAAATCGAATAGCTAAAATCGATTTACTTACCCGTCTTCATCGCGCAGGATCGATGTGCGTAGCTCGCCATGTCAATTCCGGAACTCCGTTGTTTTGGTGGAGTTCCGGAATCGATCTAAGCGCGCTCTGGGATCGATATATCCCGTCCAGATCAGACGCGATATATCGATCCCCAAGCAATCGATTTTAACACGCCGATACGGCGCGTAGTCTAGACGGGGTGTGAGAGTCAAATCACAGCATCTTGAAAGTGACTCCAGTTCTCAGAGCCCGCAGTCTCTGCTCACCACAAGACCATGGATACACAGATCTGAGGAGAAACCGTACACATAAACCAATACACACCACAAGTCAACAGCCTGCAACATGTTCCACATAGTATAGTGAAATTACTTGCTTCAGTATACTGGTAACATGCATTTTAATGTTCCCCAGCTGGTACCCAGCTAAGGAGAAGACTTAAAAGTCTAAACTTCAAGGCTGAACTCCTTGGCATTGCACAGTCAAACCACAGAAGGGTGAATCTAGCCTTTCATCCTTCTGCAGTGGATGTGCATTGAGTCTTTTCAATGGGACCTTAAGAAGCACCCTCTTATGTCTTCTGCATGGACATTAATGATTCTTCAGCACTTTTCACAAAATTGAGGGTTTGTGCATGCATTCTTACACACAAATATAGGCCTGCGAGTGTACACTCATAAAGGCAAACACATACCCACGTACCCACATTTTCATTTTCAGACAAACATACTTAAAAAGGAGCAAAGAGTTCTGTAGCATCTTACAGACTAACAAATGTATTGGAGCATGAGCTTTCGTGGGTGAATACCCACTTCGTCGGATGCTCATGTTCCAATACGTTTGTTAGTCTATAACAGTGGTCCTCAACCTTTTCGTCTGGTGGGCGCCAGACGAAGGACCGTGACAGCGGCGGAGCATCCGCCGAAATGCCACCAAATTTCTGCGGTGTTTCGACGGCGACGCCTCTCGATGATGCCACTTGGCGTCGCCGCCGAAACATCACAAAAATTTGGCAGCATTTCAGCGGATGCTCCGCCAGCCAGGACGCAGGCAGATTTAGGTGCCTGTGGGCACCGCGTTGGGGACCCCTGGTCTATAAGGTGCCACAGAACTCTGCCGCTTTTGCAGATCCAGACCCCAATGCATCTTTATGAACATACAAACACAAACTAACTTACACAGACCTAGGTGTCTACTGTATATAATCATCATAGAATATCAGGGTTGGAAGTGATGTTAGGAGGTCAGTTAGTCCAATCCCCCTTGCTCAAAGCAGAACCAATCCCCAGACAGATTTTTGCCCCAGAAACCTAAATGGCCCCCTCAAGGATTGAACTCACAATCCTGGGTTTAGCAGGTCAATGTGCAAATCACTGAGCTATCCGTCCCCCCATATGTCCCTGTGCACAGAAACACTCACATATGTCCCTGTGCACAGAAACACATGAGCATATAAATACATTTGCACACGCAAAGCAATGCATTAAAATATACCACACAAACAAATGCACATATACCTGTGCATGGCTACACATGTGCATGCATTCATGCACACACAACCATGCATGATAACACAGCACACAGACATGCAAACATATGCTTGAGCACGCTTATGCGTGAGGCTGCAAGGCCACGTGGCCTGGAGAAGCCGGCTTCACATCTGCACAGCAGGTTTCAAACTTGGTTCCAACTGGAGCATCTCCTTAGAGCAAATCACATGCTGCCTGCAAGGTAGGTCTCCGTGCTCATCAGAGCAAGGGCAGCAGTATGATTGCAATATAAATGGCATAAAACTCTGTTTCCCTAGCACATGGTTGTGATGGCTGATCTGGTGACAAGATACTGTCCCAAGATCAGAAGTCAGTGAACAGAGAACTGGATAGTGCTCTGTGTTTTCTTTCTTCTGTGCAAAGTATTTATTACTTTACCTCCTTAAAAAAATATTGATCTCTCCTATAGTAATGCTCTGAAACATTACAATTCACAACAGTGCTACTGCAATGCTTTGGGAGAGCTATTAGGGTCCAAAATTGCAGTAATTTTTTTTATTAGGGCCCTAACACTAAATGAGCCCCGTTTTAATGCTCACTCAATGCAGTCATCCTAATGCTTCTTCTATAGGAACAGTGAGTGTGAAGAGATGGGTGCTGAGAGAGGAATGTTAGAACAGTGTTATTAGTTTTGGCAGAGAGGCTACTGGAGGTGATGGAGACTGGAAATGGAAAGATGGTAGATACTGTAGGATGGGTACTGGAGACACCATTATTGGAGGAGGATTTATATTGGTAGATTAATTATAGGCATTGGGGAGAGATTTTTAGGGTTGTATGGTCGGGATTGGGGAGAGCAATGAAGGATGAGTAATGGGAACAGGAGTAAAGGGTACTGTGAGAGCAGGTGATGTGTACTGGGAGACTGGGAAGAAGATCCATATTGAGGAACTGGGTATTGGAAAGGGCAGGGTGATGGATATTAAGGATGGGTGTCGGTGGGGTGAGGAAGTAGGGAATGGCATTTTGGAGCCATTTCCACTCCCATGTCCTGGTGGGATACGCATCCTCATCCCTTGCTTGTATCCTTTGCATGCCTGGGTGAGTTCTTACATTCACAGACTCGAAGGCCAGAAGGGACCATTGTCATCATCTAGTCTGACCTCCTGTATAACGTAGGTCACAGAACTACCCCAAAATAATTCCTAGAGCAGATCTCTAAAAAAAACATCCAATCTTGATTTTAAAATTGTTAGTGATGGAGAATCCACCATAATCCTGGTAAATTGTTCCAATGGCCAATTACCCTCACTGTCAAAAACGTACACCTTATTTCCAGTCTGAATTTGTGTAGCTTCACGTTCCAGCCACTGGACCGTGTTATACCTTTCTCTGCTAGATTGAAGAGCCCATGATTGAATATTTGTTCTCCAGGTAGATACGCTCAGTCTGTAATTAAATCATTCTTTAACCAGCTTTTCGTTAAACTAAATAGATTGAGTTCCTTGAGTCTATAACTATAAGGCAGGTTTTCTAATCTTTTAATCATTCTTGTGGCTCTTCTCTGAATCCTGTGAAAATTGTGGGCACCAGAACTAGACATAGTATTCCAGCAGCAGTCACACTAGTGCCAAATACAAACTTCTCTACTACTAAAATAACCTCTACTCCCACTAGAGAGTCTCCTGTTTATGCATCACAAGTTCTCATTAGCTCTTTTCATCATAGCATCACATTGCTCAGCTAGGGCCAGCAGTTGATTTTCCACCATCACCCCCAAATCCTCTTCAGAATCACTGCTTCCCAGGATAGAGTCACTATCCTATAATATGGCCAACTTCTTTGCTCCAAAATGCACACATTTATGTTTAACCATACCAAATTGCATATTGTTTGCTTGCACCCAGTTTACCAAGTGACCCAGATCGCTCTCAACCAGTGACCTGTTCTCTTCATTATTTACCACTCCCTCCAATCATTGTATCATCTGCAAACTTTATCAGTGATGATTTTATGTTAAATAATGTAGCACCAAGAACTAATCCCTGCAGGTCCCCACTGGAAACAGACCTACATGGTGATGATTTCCTATTTACAATTAAATTTTGAGGCCTATAAATTATCCAGCTTTGAATCCATTTAATGTGTGAATGTGAACTTCATATCATTCTAGATTTTTAATCAAAATGTCATGTGGTACCAACTTAAGGGTATGTCTTCACTACCCACTGGATTGGTGGGCAGTGAGCAAGCAGTTGCAGTCGATTTATCGCATCTAGTCTAGACACGATAAATTGACCCCTGGGCGCTCTCCCATCGGCTCCTGTACTCCAGCTTGGAGAGAGGTGCAGGCAGAGTTGACAGGGAAGCGGCAGCAGTTGACTTACTGCGGTGAAGACACCACAGTAAGTCGATCTAAGTATGTCGGCTTCAGCTACGTCATTCACACGTAGACCAGCCCTAAGTCTCTTACAGAAGTCTTAATATATTACATCAACACTATTACCTTTATCAACTAATCTTATAAGCTCATAAAAAAGATATGAAGTTAGTTTGACAGGATAATTTTCCATAACCCCATGTTGATTGGCATTAATTACATTACTCTTTAATTCTTTATTAATCAAGTCCTATACAGCTGCTCCATTACCCTGCCCAGTATCAATGGCAGACCAACAGGCCTGTAATTACCCGGGTTAGCCCATTTGCCTGTTTTAAAAACTGGCACATTTGCTTTTTTCCAGTCTTCTGGAAGCACTGTCCAGTGCTCCAAGACTTATTGAAAATCAACATTAACAGTCCAGCAAGCTCCTCAGCCAGCTCTTTTAAAATTCTTACATGCAAGCTATCTGGACCTACTGTTTTAAAAACACCTAATTTTAGCAGCTTCTGTTTAACATCCTCCAGAGATGATAGTGGAATGGAAAGAGTGTTTTCATAACCATATGATGAGACTACGTCATCTGTTTTCTCCACAAATACAGAACAGAAATATTTATTGAACATCTCTTCATTTTCTGCATTATTATTGATAATTCTACCTTTTCCATCTAGTAATGAAGCAATATCATTCTCAGGATTCTTTTTGCTCCTATTATATTTTAAAAACTCCTTCTGGTTGTCCTTAACTTTGTTGGTCATAGATTTCTCCTTATGTCCCTTTACTGCCCTCATCAATTTTCTACAATTCCTAACTTCTGATGTATATTCATTACTACCAACTTGCCCTTTCTTCCATGTGTTATATACCATTTTTAATTTTTTTATACATGCCTTCACTTCCCCTCTAAATCAATTCAGTTTTTTAACCAGCATGGCCTTATTCCTCAACTGTGGGATTGTGACTTTTGGGGCACCTAGTAAAGTCCTCTTAAATGATTCCCAATTATCATTCACACTTTTCTGTTTAAAATCTTCCTCCAAGCTGACTTGGCTCATCATTGTTTTCAGCTTTGTGAAATTGGCCCTATTAAAGCACCAAGTTTATATAGTACTGGTCTGGACTTTATTCTGCTTGCACATTATTAATGTGATCAAGGCCATTAATTCTTAGTTGTGTTATCAGTTCCTCTTTATCTGTTAGGACAAAAAGTAATATAGAATTCTCCCATGTTGACTGCAACATATTTTGAGTTAGGAAATTGTCATCTATAAAGTTTAAAAATTCCAAGGATGTTTTAGTACTGGCAATGTGAGACGTCCAGCATATGTTACTCAAACTGAAGTTCCCCATAATCATATACAGTTCCCGCCCCCCCCCCACCATCATATTATAGATAACAGGATGAAAGCCTCATTACATATTCTAGTGTGATCTGGTGGTCTGTAGCAGACACCAAATAATATCACATCTTGAGCTTTATCTGTTAGGATGTCAATCCATACACATTCAAGGTCATTTTCTTCTTCTTGCTCCAGCCAAATATTCCCACACAATAGAACAAGAAGTCCTGTCTTTGTGTCATTTTAAATCTTTTTTGAGGGTCATCAAGAAGACAGGTCCTGGTTGTGTGTGCTTTCCAAAACCCTATTGTGTGTCTGAGGCTGTCTGCAGGCTCAGGAAGATGCTGCTGAAGTGCTCACACTTGGATCACATTTTCAAGCTCTTCTATGTAACCAGGAGGGCTGGAGATTTACTTGAAATAAAATGAAATATGCGATTCTGACATAATCACCTGACTCCGTCAGCTGGGCACTAGGCATATAAAAAATGCCTATGTCTTAATCCAACCCAGAGAGAGTAGGAGTACTGTGCCTGGTTTCTCTTCCCGTGTGCAAACGTCACAGGGCTCCTCTGGAGTGTAGGAGAGTTGCCTCCTGATCCGTCAGCTGCCAGGTGAGCAATAACTGTTCTCAACAAGTCCTAGTTTCTATACAAGCTGCCCTGTTGTTGAATCTTACCACAATGGCTGAGGCATAGGACTGGCTGCATCTACCTTATGAGAAGTTAGCAGTGAGGGTTGATATTTCCCATAATGCAAACAATCTTGCAACCTGCTACCAAGTTTTCCTATTAATTAATGGGCAAATCCAGAAGTTCTAACGCAGACAAAATTCTCAGTGGAATTTATGCCCGAGTCAAATGTGAATATGGCTTTCAGGAGTTAGCCTGGGTAAATATGGCTGGCTGGATGAACTGACTAAATACCCCCCAGGCCTGAGAGAAGGTTTAGAGATTAACAATGTGATCAAGTCCCACCTGGGGGCTGTGTCACAGTGATGAGGAGGAGCTACAAACAGCATCATGTCATAGTGTGTCCAGGGCACAGGGACTGCCTTCCTCCAACCCTGCTCTGATTCAGCCTCCACTGGGGCAAGCCCTGCCCACTCTAGCCCAGGCCCAGCACCCCCACTATAAAAATCCATAGCTGTCTCCCCACAGTCAATACTATTCCAGGGCTTGCAGGAGGATGAGCAGAATGTTACATTGGCAGCAGTCACAGAACACTGACCCCTTTTTCCTCTCCAGAGGGCACTGCTAGCAGGCCCCGCTTCACAGCCACTCAGAATCCTCTGCTTATGGAAAGAAGGAGCCTCAACCGCTGAGCACAAGAGGGTCGTTTGTTTCAAAGGCCATTAACAAAGCAGACCCACTTTTTCAGCCAGAGAACAAAACCAATAACTGAAATCAAACAAAGGAATTTAAAGAGCTCTGGGTGCTACTGATGAATACTTCAGCTATTGAGGGAACTGCAAAGGGGGGGGGGTAGTATGGGGAAAATCTGAGGTCACTGCATCCCAGTCAGACAGCATCATGCAGGAAACAGATGTGCAACAAACCACAGAAGGGTACAGCAGTGGTAGAATTAACTCTACTGCAAAGGGGACAAGCTGGGACACAGAGCAGTTTCTCCAGCCTTGGAACAAGGGGGTTATTTGAAGCTTTTCTGTTTAGTTTTTGAGAGACAAAGTTTCTGGCTCTCCCAGTTGCAGAGAAAAACTGGACAACATGAGCCAAGTGCACCCCAAAGGCTCAGAAACCAGAAGGCAAAGAAAAAAAAACATATTTGTTATTTTAGAAAAATCTCATGATTTTTAAACCAATCTCATGATTTGGAGGGGCTGACTCATGATTATTGAATGCTTGGGACTGGCAGTACTGATCTAGCCCCACAAAAGGTACAGTGCCCTCTGCCACCATCCATTCAACCAACATGCTTCATTTCTGCCCCAGAGGGATCACCTCTAAGGGTAAAAAGGGAGTTCAGACTCCCTGCCCACTCAGTTGAGACTGTCAAGGAAGTCAGCGAGGACAAATTGCGGTGATGACAGGAACTGGAGTGAGACCCAGCAAATACATTTCACACAAGCAGAGGTGAAAGTAAGCCGGTACGGGCTGATACAGTGTACCGGTAAGAAAGTGGCTGCTGGTACACAGCCAACATTCAAGCGCTGCCGCAGCAGTGCTTTCTAAGCACTGTACCAGCAGGGCTGCTGANGGGGGGGGAAAGAGGGCAACGGGGGAGGCAAAAAGGGGCAGCTGTCCCAGGGCCCAGCAATTTAAAAGGGCTCGTGGCTCCCAGCAGCAGCCAGAGCCCCGGGCCCTTTAAATCACCGCCAGAGCCCTGGGTGGCATGGGCTGGACAGCGCTGAAGGGCTGGCTGGGAGAGTCTAGCCCCAGCCCCACCCATTCTGCTCAAGACCCTGCCCCTTCCAGGGGCCCAGAGCCTCTCCCCCAACCTTGCCCAGGATCTCAGCTGCCCTGCATACTGGCAAGTCCTTTAAGTTGCTTTCATCCCTGCACATAACCAACTAACCAGCCATCAGATAGCAACAACTTTCAATCGTTGCTGACCCATGCTGGACTTGAAGAATCATCCTAGAAGACAAACGCTCTGTATCCCATTATCAATGCCCTGAGCCATCCATTGTACCTGCTAACATATTTTGAGTCTCGGCCTCTAATAACAATACTTTGTACATTTACACCAACTTTCATCCTATGAATGTAAAGTACTTTATAAGCAATTGTTAATTAAGCGATAGGTCAGTGTTTCTCAAACTAGGGGCACCACTTGTGTAGGGAAAGCCCCTGGCGGGTCGGGCCAGTTTGTTTACCTGCCCCATCCGCAGGTCTGGCCGATTGCAGCTCCCACTGGCCGCGGTTCGCTGCTCCAGGTCAATGGGAGCTGCTGGAAGCGGCGTGGGCCAAGGGACTTATTGGCCGCCGCTTCCAGCAGCTCCCATTGGCCTGCAGCGGCGAACCGCGGCCATTCGGAGCCGCGATCGGCCGGACCTGCGGATGGGGCAGGTAAACAATCCGGCCCACTAAGGGCTTTCCCTATACAAGCGGCGACCCCAGTTTGAGAAAAACTGCCTTAAGTATAGTAGGTAAGGCATACAGAAGCATCTTCTCATCCACTATTAAAATATAGCCATCTCTGGGGTGGAATGTAGTAGCTGTTTAACAGTTAAGGACAAAAAATATAGAAGGAGAAAAGTTAATACCTTAAGCAGAATAGAATTCTCTCCACGGGAATTTGGTAAGGACATCAGGACTAAAGCCCTTATAAAAAACATCACTGGCTCGTAAATGAATTGACCACAAGAATTCAAGAGCTCAGTTTTATCTTTCCTCTGAAAAGGGCACCCCATGATTTGAGGACTTTAGTAACTCAGACAGAGGTTAGGGGTCTATTATAGGGGGGGGTTGGTAAAGTGCTGTGGCCTGCGATATGCAGGAGGTCAGACTACCTGATCACGATGGTCCCTTCTAGCCTTAAAGTCTATGAGCACAGCACCCCTGAAGAACTTGCTGAATTAATGATTATGTACTGACCCAAAGGGAAGAAAACCATAAAGAATTGCCAGCTCTACATCCTGCAGCACCCAGATGTTCCTTAGAGATCTCCCTCCCAAGCACAGAGCTGGTCTAACACTCATTGGTTTATGAGAGCTTGTGGAATCACTGCACAAGGCAGCTTTGCAAGCTGGGAAAAAGCCACTCTGTGTGAAGTAGAACCACTTTGAGTCAGCTCCAGTCCCTTCTACACCCTTGCCTGCTGTTCCAATTAATCCTTCTGAGTGCATTTGAAACTCTGCTTTCACAAAGTTCCACATTAGAAAGTCTTTTCTGGACATCAGTCAAAGTGCGCTATCCCCATGTCATGACTACCAGGTGCTTTGAACCAGTACCTCAGTCCCATATTGCTTCTGAATAGGCAATAGCTAGAGCCAGCATCACTCCCCCAAAAAACTTACTCACACCCTCTAGGATCATGCTTGCACAGGAGAGAAAGTTATCTCCTATTACCTCTACAAAGCCTCTGCCTGCAAGGATACTGGCTGGTTCCTGCAGCCAGCTAATTTTTGATTAGTTAAATTGTCCCACTGACAATTATCTTCCATGTCGTTGCAGCCCTTCAAATTTCATCTCATAGTTCCAAATAGAGGACAGCTGCAGGCTTGTAAACCCATCGGTGACATTTGGCCACCTCATTGCCCTCACAGTCACTCTGATAGATTTTATTTCATGAGTATTGATCCTGCTAATAGAGGAATGAGTGCCCTCATGTCTCTTCCATCCTCCCCTAACCCCCTGATTTCACTTCTACTCTATGATCTAACTCATATCCTTCTAAATGAATATATAACAGTTGGGTCTTTCTTTTCTGGATCATACAGCACTGGGCAATGTGACATGCTACTCAGCAAATAACACAGTATCATATAAGGGAAAGGAATATCACATTTTCTCACATTGCTTTTCAAGACAGACCATGTAAGTAGGTTGAATTGTGAACCATCCTACAAATGACACCTAAGACAAGGGCCTCACCCTCATTGTCATAAAAAAACAACCCACTGTATATTTTGTAATAAATGCTTGCTTTTTAGTCCAGCTGCCCTCGCCTAATTTCACCTGGGATAATGCTGTTCTTTGCCTCTAAATTGCCTCAGCAGTTTTCAGTGGATATGCTTGTTCTTTCCTATCCTAAACTGTTATGCAGTGTTGCTATGAGCTGCTGTAAACAGCTCCTCACCAGAGGTGACTGCTGTGGTGATGGACGGAATTCATTGGCACACATAATTCATGTATCAATGTGTTATGTTTGCAAAATTATTTGTTTTAAAATGTGCTATATTTGCTTGCTGTTTGGATCATTGGGGATTAAGGCACTGTACACGTGGAAGATATTGTAAGTACTTAATATTACTGCTCATTTGCATTGTAAACTGTCATTTACAGTAACCAGAGAGATGCACATATGTAACATGCACATGTATATGAATAGCACACACACATATAGAGCACATCTTTCCTGCGTGATGAAAAAGACTTGCTACATAATCTAGTCTACCTCTCTGCCAAGGCAGCCTTGTTCCCTACAGCACATCATTAAGCGTCCTCATCATCATACAGTGAAAGACTCAATTTAAGGCCCACCCTCCATGTAGCTGACGTTGCTGCAAGAGCTCTGTCACTCAGAGTAGTCCGAATCTGGGGAAAGTAACTCAGTAACTGGAACATTATGTTAACTTAGATGGAGGACTTGGAGCAGACACATACTTGTTCTTTCCCCATCTACTCGGAAGCAGAGACTCTCTCTCAGAGGTTCTCAGACTTTTGTATTGGTGAACTCTTTCACACAGCAAGCTCCTGAGGGTGATTCCCCTTATACATTAAAAACACTTTTTTATATATTTAACACCATTATAAAAGCTGGAGGAAACGCGGAGTTTGGGGTGGAAGCTGACAGTTCGTGACCCCCCCCCCATGTAATAACCTCACGACCCCCAGAGGGGTCATGACCCCCAGTTTGAGAACCCCTGCTCTATCTGTTGAGGTCTTGGCTGCTTCTTCCATCATCCTGTCCCTCTTTTAAGAAATCAGCTCTTTTCCTTTCCTCATCCCAAACCAGTCATTTCAAAACCAAAGCCCTCTGACTTTACTGCAGCCACCCCCAGTCTGACCCACAATATGCTCATCTGAAAGCCCCGAAGGAAAGGAGGCGAGGAGAGAGAGAGAACAAGCGAAGATGTGGTTAGATTATCTCAGCTGCCCCCCTAATGCCCCCCACACACGTCCCTCCCTCATCCTTCGCCTTGCCCAGATCCAACGTCCCTTACCTGGCACTACAACAGAAAGAGGAGACGGGAGCCTTATTGGACATAGGAAGGGGCAGCTGAGGAGCATTCCGGGTTCCTCTCTACAGACCCTGTCCTGTGGGTGCTGAGTGCCCTCTCCCCCCATGCTTCATCTGGAATGAAAGAGTTGCCCAGGCTCAAACAATTAGGCACCCGGTTCCAAGCAAAAAAATTTTTACAGTCACAGCTGATGTGGCAAGTCCAGAGGTGCCAGGGCTATAAGGTGCCAAGTCTAGAGGTGCCTGCCAAGGGGTGGGGGCCTCAGCCCTGGCACAAATTAAGCACTGACCCATGGACTTCAGTGGCAATTCGGGGGCTTCGGTGCCTGGACGGAGCAGACTCTAGGTGTGAGGCTGGCTTGCCAACCTGGAGCCCTTGGAAAGCAGGATCAGCCCCTTCTCCCCCGACACAGCCAGCCTCCCCTGCCCGGCTGGCCCCACCCTGCAGGAGGTCAGGCAGCAGCGAGACTCCCGTGCCCGGGGATCCCACATGCCCCCGCAGCCCCGGTCCGCCCCCCCCCCGAGGGGCTGAGGAGGCGATTACCGTCCTGCCCCGAGCTCTCCAGGTGCTCCGTCAGGTCACAGCCGAAGGCGCCCGCGGCTCCCTTCCTCTTCGGCTTCGGCTTCGCTCCCTTGTTCTTCATGAGTTAGTCCCGCCAGCGGCTCGCCCCGCTCCTGTCGCTGCCCCGCGCGCTGCCGCTCACTCCGCCGCCCCTGCCCCGCGCCCGGGGCGCCACATGGGGGCTCCCGCC
>NC_133769.1:159239622-159342440 GCF_003597395.2 Chelonoidis abingdonii | reverse complement strand
CACAGCCCGGGCCCGGCGGGCTTCTCATCAGCGGGGGGGCGCCGGAGTGGTGCCCGCGGCGGAGCTGGACGATGGCTTGGGGGGAAGGGGGGGTTGTCCCGGGCCCCGCTCCCCGAGCAAACCCCGCCTGGTTCCTCGGCGCCCCGCTAGCGGGGGACACGGACCGCACCCCGGGCAGAGGCCGAGCGAGCCGCCCGCCCCGCTCTCTTGCCTCCAGGAGCGCAGTGAGGAGCCCGCTTCCTGTCCTGGCTCCTCCGGCTGCCTCCTTCCCCCCGCGCCGCCGCTGCGGGGACGCTGCAGCCAGGAAAGGCTGGAAGGAAGTTGGCCGGGCAGGGGGCGGAGGGGTTTGGCAGCGCCGGGGAGGGGGTGTGCAGGGCTGGCGGGGCGGAGAGAGGGGGTGTCCTGACAGATAACGGGCCGGCCTGAGAGCGGGCGCTGCCTCGGCCACCAGCGCTCCGCCTCGGAGGGGCCCGGAGGGAGGAGGGAACAGACATGGCTTCGATCGGTGCCTGGCTCTGGTCACTGGGTCCTCTCCGGAGCCCTCTCCCCACCGGGACGCTTCTCTCCCGGAGACGCCAATGCTAGACCTCTGAGCGGGGAGGGATCCCTTCCCCCCAGAGAGCAGAAACAGATGCACTTTGAAGTCAGTTGCCAGGAAAGGCTCCTTTGGGGCTTCCCAGTGAAGGGAGTTGGAGGCAAGAAACCGAAATCTCCCCAGTGGCTGGGGAGCAGACAGCTGTGGGCATGGCGTTCAGCTGAGAGTGCCACCCAGCCCAGTGCTGGTGGGGCTGCCTGGCACGCACGCACAGTCTGTCTTGCCAACAGAAGTTGGGCATAGGTGCTGGAGCTGGAACTAGGGGTGCTGGAGGTGCTGCTGCACCCCCTGGCTTGAAGTGGTTTTCGTCATATCCAGGGTTTACAGTTTGGTTCAATGGCTGTCAGCACCCCCACTATACAAATTGTTATACTGGCAGTAGAAACGGTTCCAAAAAGGGCAACTAAAATGATTAGGGGGTTGGAACAGGTCCCATATGAGGCGAGATTAAAGAGGCTAGGACTCTTCAGCTTGGAAAAGAGGAGACTAAGGGGCGATATGATAGAGGTATATAAAAGCATGAGTGATATGGAGAAAGTGGATAAGGAAAAGTAATTTAGTTATTCCCATAATACAAGAACTAGGGGTCTGAAATTAATGGGCAGCAGGTTTAAAACAAAAGGAAGTTCTTCTTCACACAGCGCACAGTCAAGTTGTGGAACTCCTTACCTGAGGAGGTTGTGAAGGCTAGGACTATAACAATGTTTAAAAGGGACTGGGATAGATTCATGGTGGCTAAGTCCATAAATGGCTATTAGCCAGAATGGGTAAGGAATGGTGTCCCTAGCATCTGTTTGTCAGAGGGTGGAGATGGATGGCAGGAGAGAAATCACTTGATCTTTGCCTGTTAGGTCCACTCCCTCTGGGGCACCTGGCATTGGCCACTGTCAGTAGACAGGATACCTGGCTAGATGGACCTTTGGTCTGACCCGGTACAGCCGATCTTATGTTCCAGCACCCCTGAAGTTGGGCCAATAAAAAAATATGATTTCACTCACCCACCTTGTCTCTCCCCCAAATAATCATGCTAATAAGAAGAACAGCCATACTATGTCAGACCAAAAGGCCCATCTAGCCCAGTATCCTTTCTTCCAGCAGTGACCAATGCCAGGTGCCCCAGAGGGAATGAACAGAACAGATAATCATCAAGTGATCTATCCCGTGTCACCCATTCCCAGTTTCTGGCAAACAGGCTAGGGACACCATCCCTGCCCACCCTGGCTAATAGCTATTGATGGACCTATCCTCCATGAACTTATCTAGTTCTTTTTTAACCCTGTTATAGTCTTGGCCTTCACAACATCCTGTGGCAAGGAGTTCCACAGGTTGACAGTGCATTGTGTGAAGAAATCTGCACTTGCATTGCACCTTTCTGCCCAGTATCTCCAAACACTTTACATAGGGGGTAAACTAGAGGGTCAGCATGCTTTGTTGCTTATGTAGATCCAACTATACACCCAGCCTGACCTCCTTCCCCCAACTCTGCTCGGTTTGATTAAAACTGGAAAAGCCTATTTTCTATTAAAATCAGGCTTTTCTGGTTTCCCCATTTTTACCAAAACCAATAGGGCTCTGAGCTTCGGGGGAGGAGTGGTCATGAGCAGCTCAGCAAGAGTGGGACCTGACTGGAGCTGGGGAATCAAGGGGTCCAGCTGGGCAGGGGCAGGGGTGGGGCTGGCCATAATATGGTGAGGGGCTCACCTTTCCTAATCTAGTACTCACCCATATTCAAAGTGACTCTGTTGCCCTCCCACAGGCTTCTGTGGATATGTGTACACTGAAATTAAACACCCAAGGCTGGCCCATGTCAGTGGACTTGGGCTCACAGGGCTCGGGCTGCAGGGCTATAAAACTGCCGTGTAGATGCAAGGCTTGGGCTGGAGCCCATGCTCTGGGAGCATGCAAGGAGGGAGGGTCCCAGAGCCCAGGGTCCAACCCAACCCTAAATATCTACACTACAATTTTATAGCCCTTTAGCCTGAACCCTGCAAGTCTGAGTCAGCTGACAAACACCAACCATGGGTGTTTTATTACAAAGTAGAGACATACCCTATGAGGCTATTGACTCATCTCTTGTCCTGAGTGACCAACTAGTGATTTTAGTGGAAATCAGACCTTTCTGGTCTTCTGATTGTCACCAAAATCAATAGGGTTCTGCCCATTGATGCCTAGACTATTCCCTGAAATATTAGAACTGATCAGCTGTAGCTTTAAAAAGTTATTCTGTTACATATGGTTAGACAGAAAAACATCATCACATTGAGTGTAGGAGCTTACTTTGGTCACCCAATTAATCTCATTCCCATTTTACAGCTAGAGAACCTGAGGCACAAAAAGAGGAAATGACTGCTCCACAGACAAACAGGAAGTCAGTTTCGGAGCTGAGAATGATACTCAACTATCTTGACTCCCAGCCCCATGCTCTCACCACGAGATTGCACTGCTTCCAGAGCCAGAATCTGGAACTCCTAACTTTCCACTTCCTGCTCTCACTACTAGCCTCCTCTCTGTTCCCTTAGTGCTAGCCTGGCTTGCAGAACATTTGAATATCCTGAATTTATTCTGGGCTGCTTGCAACACCTTGATGTTGAGTCAATACATGAGGATCTATCTGCTCTATAACATAATGTCGCAAACATGTCACAGGCCACAGCAACATCTTGCTGCAAAAATTCATATGCTGTGACTGATGAGAGGAAAACTTCAAAAGGGTCCAGTGGCTAATTCAGACAAAAAGGCACTAAGATGCAGATGTTTCTCTGTATCTCATTCAAACCAGCTGCTGGCTGACTTCTATAGGTTGAGAAAGCCCACGTGGGTGGCTTCAAAAGAAGCATTTCCTTCCACACACAACAGCTTCTTCTTGAGGGGCTGAGGAACTCTGACACTATTCCAGAAGGCTGGACTTACGCGCAACATGTTTCATTTGTCTGTATCTTACACTATGTCCAGTGATCCAATTCTGAGAGGTATCACCACCTGCCTTCACTCAAGACCTTTGCTAGACTCTTATGCCAGATTGATGATGATTGTCTAATATCAACCCCCATGGTACAGACATAGTTTAGTCCCTGCTGCCTGCTAATCTGTTGCCCAAAACATGGCTATATTCCCTACACACAGAAGAGAGGTGGGGGAGAATGATGGAAAAAAGACTGAAGAGTTCTTGGGCTTCCTTACAGAGGGCCAGATCCTGAAGGTCAGAACTGTTATTGAGTCCCTATTCTGTCCTAATCTCAGTGGACTCTTTAGGGGTTTCATCTGAGTAAAAACTGACTGAGGTCACCAGAATTTGGGCCAGAGGGAGGAGTTCCTCTGATCACTCAGATTTTGATACCTTTGCTAGTATTCCATCATTCTTGAATAGTGCCTTAATCCACAGCCTAGCCCCAGTGAACTCAAATGGGGCTAATGGTGGAGTAAGGCAGTTGTTTTCAACCAGGGGTCTGGGGCCCTCTGGGGAGCCATGAGCAGATTTCAGTGGGGCCTCCAAGCAGGGCCAGGGTTAGACTTGATGGGACCCAGGGAAGAAAGCCAAAGCCCCACTGCATGGAGCTGAAGCCCAGGTCCCTGAGCCCTGCCACTCAGGGCTAGGGCTGAACCCAAAGCCTAAGCAACTTCGCTTCAAGGGGGTCCCTGTGGCGTGGGGCTCCGAGCAATTGCCCTGCTTGCTACCCACTAGTGCAGCCCTGGGTTTTATATGCAGAAAAGCAGTTGTTGTGGCATAGGTGGCCTGTGGAGTTTTTATAGCATGTTGGGGGGGCCTCAGAAAGGAAAGATTGAGAACCCCTGGAGTAAGGATATCATAGTTTGGCACTCAGTGATTATGATAACCAGCAGGAACCCATTCCTCAAAGGAAAGATTAATATTTTAAACAAGAAGTGGGAGGAGGGCGAGGGAGGCCTGTAGTGGCCCAAGGAAGGAGCCCAGGTTACTTGCTATTTTTATTAGTCTATTAAGATACTGCTGATTTCTCTCTCCCCCTACACACACAGCAGTCACACTGGCTTCAGTGCATGTTCTGCATTCATTGAGCTTGCAGAATGGAGTCTTCCGTCTATAATTCTGACTCCCTCCCTCTGTCTTTCTCTTCTCTAATGTACAGTACTTTCCTTCTTTCTATCACGTAAGGGCTTCCTGGAGCTTCTGCCCCTTAGTGCTAAGTAGCTCTGCTGCTCTCTCTCATACTAGAATCCAATACAATGCAATTTCAGTTCGTATAGCATCTTCCAGTCTATCCCAGAATGCTTCACTGAGATGAACAAAACAATGAAAGAAAGGAGTAGCAGGGAAGAAGAGTGAAGAGGTATAACATGCAAAGAGGAAAGATCTGTTTTCAGATGAGACTTGGTATGTGCCAGAGCATTGAGCCAAGTAGTGCAGATAACTGATTTTTCAGTGTGCTGACCAAAAAAAAACATGAAATTAAAAAAAAAAATCATTTTGGGTCAATGGAGGCAAATTGAAAAAGTTGTTTAAAGAATTGTTTTGGGTCAAATAAAACATTTTGTTTGACCTGAAATTAAATGTTTCATTTTAGTTTCATGTTGTTTTTTAACCTTTTTTAAAAAATAAAATTGAAGTCAAATACTAAACAAAAATTGAAACGTTTCATTTAAAAACTGTCCAAACAAAATGTTATGACTTTGAGGAGCTTTTCTTTTAGTTGGTTGGTGGGTTTGATTTTCTTCCAGCTGAAACCATCTGCTGAAGTCAACACAAATTTGCTCAATGTTTCAACCAACCCATATCTGCAATTTTCTACGAAAAAATGTTTGTCCAAATTTTTTTGCCCAGCTCTAGTGTAGAGGAAACAGAGCAGCACAGGAAGCCCTGTCCGACAGCAGGAGCTTCAGAGGAGAAGGCTTTCACACCAGCACTGACACGATTCTGTGAAAGGACAGAGGGGAGGTCATTGTTGGATCACCCGAGGGACTGAGGGGCTGAATAGAGGCAGACAAGGTCAGTGAGATAGGCTGGAGCAGAACAATGGAGGCTTTTCAAAACTAGGCCATTTTTTTATTGGTACCTGAAATAACGGTGGAGCCAGTAGGTCCTATTTCTTTGTGTATCTTAGAAAGTGAGCACTGTGAGGAGGAGCTATAGGTACGTGCTGGAGTCTAGGATACCTACTGGAGTCAGGAGAGCATGTAGAGAAAAGAGCTGCCCTAGTTAAGGTTAGAGCAGATGATGGCAGGAATGAGGGTTCCACAAAGAGACAGAGTCAAGCAAGTGTCATTCATGGAAGAGTTTGTGAACATAAGAACATAAGAACGTCCATACTGGGTCAGACCAAAGGTCCATCCAGCCCAGTATCCTGTCTTCCGACAGTGGCCAATGCCAGGTGCCCCAGAGGGAGTGAACCTAATAGCTAATGATCAGGTGATCTCTCTCCTGCCATCCATCTCCACCCTCTGACAAACAGAGACTAGGGACACCATTCCTTACCCATCCTGGCTAATAGCCATTAATGGACTTAACCTCCATGAATTTATCCAGTTCTCTTTTAAGCGAAGATGAGGATGGGCAACGTGGGAGGAGACAAGTTCAGGCCCAAAGTACAGACAGTGGAAACAAAACAGAGTTCAGAATTGAAGCCGGAGTTGGAAGCTGAAAGCAGGGAGGGAAATCATCCCTCCTGAAAATGAGACTACAGAATAAAAGCGGCGCAAAATCAGGTTGGTAACCTCACAGGAACAAGCTTTCTCAGGAGACCCCCATTGCTTCCTGGTCTTAGCTCGGATGGAAACACCATGAAAACAGCTTGTTCCACAGTACCTCAGCCCAACCCAGGAAGTCAAAGCCCGTAACATTTATTTTAATACCTTCACTTTGAACCTTTTCAGGATTTGGAGCTAGTGGAGATTTGGTTTGGTTAGTACATTATTTAACCAGTTTGCCCTCCCTGACTCTTTGTGCTGAAGAATAGGTTGTGATGTTGCAGTATATGCTGCTGGCAGTAATATTAGAGTATTAGCCTGCTGTACAATATGTGACAGAGGCTGGCCACGACACAAGCACATGCTGTCACAAAAGCGCTATTGTTTGAAGGGGCTGACCCACCAATGTATGCAGTGAGGTGGGCTTTGTGACAGAAGGTTGACGCAACACATCCAGTTTCTCTAGGAATTTAGGGTGTCTCACAAATTTGATACCGCAGGCAGGTTTGTGTGACTGAATGTGGGACAGTTAATGACTCTGTAATTTCTTCCAAGATGGGACATTTGTGTCCTGGAAACAGAGAAAGGGCCCCAGGAAAAACTTTGGCCATAATGCCTAGGTATGGTACCCTCCCCTTCTGAGGCCCAGAGACCGTGGGGGAGGCACCACTTGGGGGCTATTTCTGGGAGCATGTCCCTGCCCTCCCTGTTGTGTTTCCGTCATTGTGTTGAACTCTTTCCCATCCATGGCTTTTAAATCTCCAGCAATCTTCCAGGCGCCACTCAGCACAAAAGGCAGGGTGGGGACGAGGGGGCGGGGAAGAGCTGAGGAAAAAAATGAACCCCTAAAAATAGCTCTGCCGAGTAAGATTGTTTTCCTGACACAGACGGTTCATTGTTAGGCCCTGACACGTCAGTTCAACCTCCCTCCCCATCCTCGCTTTTTTCTCCCACCCCTCTCCAGCCCAGCTTCCTGTCTACTCCCATCCACAGAGCTGGAGTGTATTGTGGAGTTGCATGGCTGTCTTTGTTTTTATGGGTGCACGATAGGATCAGGCATTGGGGACAACTCTCACCCTGCATGGGTTTCCCACCACATTTATCCCTTAGCTCTCCCTTCCACAATAAGACCCCCTCCCACTCCCATCTTCCTCTCCTTCTGCCATGGGATACCCACCATTCCCACCAACCCCTCTGCTATGGGACACCCACCACCCTCAACTCGCTCCTCCTCCCCTGTCGTAGGAGGCCCTCCATTCTTTCCTCTCTCTCTCTCACCATGGGACACCCTCCACTCTCACAACGCTCCTTTGCCCTCCCACCCCACACCATGGCATTCCCACCACTCTTATCTTTTTCCTCCTTCTTCCTGTTAAAAAATAAAACCTTACTTTGTGGCATGGCTCAGAGCCCCAGTGCTTCAGTCTCTTAAGGGCACCATGGGTGAAGGGGGCATCTCATACTTGCATGCTGTTGTACAGCCCTACCACTGGCCCTGTGCTAGGGACAGATTAACCACTAGACACAATAGGCTCATACGTAGGACTGTAGCTGTGAATTCATGTAATGATGTCACTGCTGTCATTGTGTGCTGTCAGAGGAGAGCAGGTGGAGCAGACTGCATGCAGCATGAGATCACCAGACTGCACCCCTTTGCCGATATTTGAATGGTTGGAGTCAGGTCTGAGATGATGTTGCCTTTTCTTCTCTTTGAACAGCGGAGCACAAGTGTAGCCTGGGCCATCACTGATGGCTATGGATATGTCAACACCACAATTAGATATTGGTGGCTGGTCTGTACCAGCTGACTCAGGTTTGCAGGGGTCAGGCTAAGGGGCTATTTAATTGCAGTGTAAGGATTCGGGCTCAATCCCTGTGGACACTACCACCACTTGTCACTTAGGCCCATAACTTGAGTACTCTGTTTGACTCAGCCCTCTCTCTCAACTCTCACCTCCAGGCCCCGCCTAAGTCTTATGCTTCTTTCTGCACAACATCTCTAAGGGCCTGTCCATACTGCAACTCGATGTGCAGCAAGCTGGGGTGTAACTCTACAGCATACAGCCTGCCGCACATTAAGTTGTTGTGTGACCTCTGCCGCTGTGAACCAAAAGTTTTGTAGTGCACTTTGATCTACTGCTGTTTGAAATGAGAGTATGTCAAAACACATGACAGGACTTATAGTGCACAGCAACAAGGTCCGCACAGCAACAAGGTCCACACAGCAGCTTAGTGCTCGGCAGGCTGATATGCTGTAGATTTACACCCCACCTTGCCACGCAGTAAGTTTCCCTATAGAGAAGCCCTTAGATCAGGGGGGTGGGCAAACTTTTTGGTCCAAGGGCCACATCAGGGTTGTGCAACTGAATGGAGGTCCGGGTAGGGAAGGTTGTGCGTCCCCAAACAGCCTGGCCCCCACCCCCATCCGACCTCCTCCCACTTCACACCCCCTGACTGCCCCCTTCAGAACTCCCAACCCATCCAACCCCCCTGCTTCTTGTCCCCTGACTGCCCTGCCCCCTATCCACACCCCTGTCCCCTATCCAACTGCCCTCTGCTCCTCGTCCCCTGACCACCCCCTCCCGGGATCTCCGCCCCCATCTAACCCCCCTGCTCCTTATTCCCTGACTGCCCGACCCCATCCATATCCCTGACCCCTGACAGCCCCCCTGGGACTCCCACCCCCTATCCAACCACTCTCTGCTTGTCATCCTCTGAGCACCCCCTCCTGGGACCCCCCACCCCTAACTGCCGCCCGGGATCCCACCCCCTTATCCAACCCTCCCTGCTCCCTGTCCTGACCCCTATCCACATCCCCTGGCAGGCCCCCTGGGACTCCTACTCCCAACCCTCCCTGTTCCCCATACCCTGACCCCCCCTCAGAACCTCCACCCCATCCAACCATCCCCTCCTCCCTGACTGCCCCCCAGGACTCCCTGCTCCCTTACCCAACCCCCCTGCTCCCCACCCCCTTACCAGCAGCAGGAGCTCGCAGCTGCAACACCCAGCCAGAGCCAGCTGCGCTCTCCACTCTGCCCAGCAGAAATGGTGGGCCCAAGAGCAGCCCATGCGGTGGTGTGGCTGTGGGGCAGGGGGAACAGCAGGGGAGGGGTCAGGGAATAGGCTTCCCGTCCGGGAGCTCAGGGGCCAGGCAGGACAGTCCCACGGGCTACAGTTTATCCACGTCTACCATAGATCCATCCATCCCTTTCTCTTCATTCACAAAGCTAAAACTCATGCCCATGCTCTCATCATCTTAATTACTACAAACTCCTCTCTGGCCTTCTTATAGCTGGCAATTGCCCCATGTACATCAATTCAAAATGCTACTTGTGACAGAGTATTGAAATCCTGGGTGGGGAGAGGGCATAAGCCTACCAGCATCTGAAAGCCTAAAGGGAGGAGCTACTGAACCCAGGGTTCATGTAAGGTCAGGGGGACAACAAATGAGAAAACAGGAATGGGCATGAGGGTCACAGGGTCATAAGCTAGGAGCCAGAGGGGGACACCAAGCAGACAACCCCAGAAGGCACCCACTTCTCCTTGAAGGTGTCCAAGGGGCCAGTGGACATGGCCCAGAGGAGCTCTTCCCAGATGCTTGATCAAAGGGAGGGGTGGAAATAGGCCCCACAATCACAAAGCACCTCCCCATTCAGCATCCTCCTCCTGGTACGATGGACGGCCAACTTGGCCAGCACCAGGAGGTGGCTGATAAGGAGATCTCACAACTTTGTGGGGCTATGGATGGGGAGTGCATAAATCAGGAGGTATGAGGAAAAGTGCAGCCAGAACCTTAGGAAAACATCTTTCTCCTCTGGTCTAGCAGTGCTGGTCTGAAATGAGATTTCTAGTCAGTTGAGGAACTGTACTACTGAACAGATGCTTTAATACCCTTATGATTTCATTTGCCAACAATGATGTCAATCCACTATGGAAAATAAAATCCTCATATGGACAATTTTTAATTGGATGAGAGCACTGCCATTCGAAGATTGCCCCTGCATTGCTCCCCTCTTGAGCACAGGATGTCCTACCCTCACTGTGTGATTGGCTGATACTGCCTCTGTCACATTGTCTGAGAAGAATATTAAGTTATTATATTAACTTAACCTGGCACTATAATATTAAGTTAACCTGGCACTATAAAAATAGCAGTATGCCAGTGCAATAGAGTGATTCAGGTGATAGAAGTGTTAGTTAAGGGAATTATTTGGTGGATGTTTGTGAGCGGTGGTAGGATGTTTGTGAGCGGTGTATAAAGAACGTATATCATCCAGGTGGATGATATATGTTCTTTATACACATGGATAGGAGGGAAGAATAGACAGTCAGTCTAACTAACTAGGATGTAGGAGTGTGTGGTGTCTTAGAATCATAGACTATCAGGGTTGGAAGGGACATCAGGACGTCATCTAGTGTCCAACCCCCTGCTCAAAGCAGGACCAATTCCCAACTAAATCATCCCAGCCAAGGCTTTGTCAAACCTGACCTTAGAAACCTCTAACGAAGGAGATTCCACCACCTCCATATGTAACCCATTCCAGTGCTTCACCACCCTCCTAGTGAAAAAGTTTTTCCTAATATCCATCCTAAACCTCCTCCATTGCAACTTGAGGCCATTACTCCTTGTTCTATCATTTGGTACCACTGAGAACAGTCTAGATCCCTCCTCTTTGGAACCCCCTTTCAGGTAGTTGAAAGCAGCTATCAGTTCCCCCTCATTATTCTGTTCTGCAGACTAAACAATCCCAGTTCCCTCTGCCTCTCCTCATAAGACATGTGCTCCAGCCCCCTAATCATTTTTGCTGCCCTCTGCTGAACTCTTTCCAATTTTTCCACATCCTTCTTGTAGTGTGGGGCCCAAAACTCCAGATGAGGCCTCACCAATGTTGAATAGAGGGAAATGATCACATCCCTCGATCTGCTGGCAGTGCCCCTACTTCTAAATCCCAAAATGCCATTAGCCTTGGCAACAAGGGCACACTGTTGACTCATACCCATCCACCCATTCATGCCCATACACACTCCTCCAGCCACACATCCTTCCATCCACCCATATACAGACCCCTCCTGCCACCCATTCATCCCTATTCACATCCCTCCATCTACCCATCCCTCGCCATACACACTCCTCCAGCCACCCTTCCATCCGTCCCCATACACACCCCTCCATCTACATATCCATCCATCAGCATACACACCCATCCAGCCACCCATCCTTTCATTCCCAAACACACTCCTCCTTTCACCTATTCTTCCATCCCCATACACGCCCCTCCAACTACCCATCCATCCCCATACACAGAGCTCCATCCCCATAAATACCCCACCAGCCACTCATCCATTCATCCCCATACACATCCCTTCAGCCATCCATACTTCCATCTCCATATACATCCCTCCATCCACCCATCCATGTCCTGTGCCATCTGTCACTGTGCCTTTCTCCCATCTCATGCTTCAGTTTCCCCATCTGCAGGGATAACAATAGTGACTGTTGGAAGGCACTTTGAGGTCTACAAATGGAAAGCACTAAAGATGACCTAGGTAGTGTTACAATCTTCCTGTCTAGCCTGACACACCTAGCTCCATTTTCATGCTGTGCCCCTCACCATGGCTCCTGTGCAGTTCAGCCCCTAGAACTTGCACCCCAGCAGATTCTCCCAGGCTCCAAGCCTCTCCAAGTCTCTCAGATGAGACAACCTCCCCCCCACACACACACCCTTGTTATGATGAGTAGGCTTGCCTGAAAGGCAGGAATGAGTTTTATCCACTTAGTCTCTCAAACAGAATTCTCCTGCTATCAGGATTACCTCCTATGGAAGATGGGAAATGTTTTGAAAAGATCCCACTGAATTTTTGAATAAGTAAATTATTTAAAGAGATGTTCATTATTTCTCTGTCACCCATTGTTCTCGGAGTTGTGGGATTTTTGTTTTATTCATTAATCTTCCCCAATTACCAGTGTAGGGGGGAGGGTTCCCATGGAAAGCTTTTACTTTCTCCTAGCACAAATTTTAATTTAGGGATCCCTAAAAAACTGTTTCTAAACTGCCCTAAACCTCGAGGCAGTGGCATTTGTTTTTGCTGCCGTGACTACTTAGCCATGACTGTGAAGCCAGTGCTGTCCCCAATCCTCACAGCCCCAGCTGCTATTTCCCCTCCCCCACCAATACAAAAAACCTTAAACTGGATTTGAAAGAATCAAACTCCTGAATACTAATCTTTCCCTCCTTCCCCCGCCATCAGCTGTAAGCAGTAGCACCCACTAGCAGCTGCAGACATAGGCTGTAGCTGAGAGAACCAGGTGCTATTTCAACTGGCAGGTCCTGCTCTTGTTTATTGCCCTAACATTGTACAAATGTTATAGGAAACCCTGGTAGGAAGAATGTCAGTTCCTCTCCCCCGTATGCTCTCCTTGCCTGCCAAGAAGGCATTTCCCTCGCCATGGCCAGACCCATTGCCTCTTTTTCTGGATGAATAACTGTCCTTCTGACCTGCTTTCCAACCACTGAAGTCCTCATTGACATTCTTCCTAGTGTGGGGGACACTGAGCAGGGAAATACGCTATGAAGGGCACCTCTCATTCTCCAGGAAGTCCTTCCCTATCAGGATGCTGGTGCTCCAAACTGAGAAAATTCCTTCTCCTTCTCTTCTCTTCCTTTCCCTCCCCCCCAAGAATCTTGGTCACGTGTGTAGTTGCTGTCTCTGCTGCTGAGCTGGAATCTGTGCTCTGGGATGCCTCTGGCTGCAGCACTTCCTCTCTCCAGGCATCTTCTTACTCTGACAAGTGCCAGGGTGTGGGTGGTGAGCAGCAGCTGATGCCACAGCACTGATCCCAGTTCAGCTGATGCAATGCTACTATAATCTATTTGTGCCATTTCTGAATCACTTATAATATTGACTCCAAAAGAAGTTACAAAGGTGAATATCCCTAGTAGTGCATTGTTGAGTTCACCATTATGCAGAATTAGGGGTCTACCAGCTGCAGCAACTAGGCAGTGGGGAATAGGGCCTAAAATCTCCAAGCAAGGAGGGAGAAAAACATCCGTTCATCATGCCAGGTTTGCGCTGGCTCTTTCACCCTAGCAGCGACAGGTTCAAGTTCTTTCCTGACACACTGGAGTGGTGTAGATTGTGAGTTACAGCAGGAGTCGATCCAAAGACTTTAGGGCAGAGTCAGAAGTGCATCAAGAGGCTGTCAACTGAGCGTATCTGCCTTGTTAGGCCAGGTCTGATGACTATAGCTGAGACCAGTCAGAGCATGGCCCTGTGTAGTAGTGGTGGCAGTAGCAAACTAGCCTCCTGACAGAGCAAGGGGTTTTTTTTCTCTTGCAGTAGATTATGACCAAGAAGCCTGGCTCCCTGGAGCTGCCCTTCTATTTTTAGAGCCTCTCATGTGCCCACCCATTGCTGTTCCCCCCTGTTTGTTTCCTACTGAACAATGAGACCTGAAAGAATTGTTTGGAAAGGGGCCAACACTTGCTAATGAAACTGTCAGGAGTCCAAGCCGCATGCAGCCCTTTGTAGCCTACTGCTAGAGTGGGAAAAAGAAACAATTGCCCCTCTCACTTCAGGCCTCTCTAGAAAGAAACACCACTTGTACCACAGTGTTGTCAAACCCGTGGGGTAATCAGCCTAGTCCACAGCACAGAAGGAATGAGCTAGGGCACAGGGGAAAAGCTTGGATCTGCCTACTGCTCTTTACCCCACACTGTTCTCCTGCCAGGACACGTTTTAGCAGCTGGATGTTCCTGGAAAGACTCTCCTACATGCTCACCCACCATTACAGCCCCTAATGCAGCAGAAGCCACTCACACATATTGGGCTACAGGTGCAAACAACAACCCGCAACTTCTCCTCTGTGTTGTGTGCCCCCAGTGGACAACTCCTTCCACAGCCCAAGACTCATTGCAAGAAAAGCAAAAAAGCACAGGTGTAAAACTGTGTTTCTCAGACTGGGGTCGCTGCTTGTGCAGGGAAAGCCCCTGGTGGGCCGGGCCAGTTTGTTTACCTGCCCTGTCCACAGGTCCGGCTGATCATGGCTCCGACTGGCCGCTGTTCACCGCTGCAGACCAGTACATCCCTCGGCCCGCGCTGCTTCCAGCAGCTCCCATTGGCCTGCAGTGGCAAACCACGGCCAGTGGGAGCCACGATCAGCCGGACCTGAGGACAGGGCAGGTAAACAAACCGGTCCAACCAACCAGGGACTTTCTCTACACAAGCGGTGACCCCAGTTTGAGAAACACTGTGTTAAAAATACAGAACATAGAAAAAAGAGGTGAGGGGAGAAGAATTCCAACGAAAAGAGGGGCAAAGAAAGAAAAGGATAAAAAGGATAGACAGAAAAAGTCATAGATGGAGGTGTCTATCTGCCAATCCATCAGTCTCTACAATGAAAGTTAGGAATCTCAGCAGCACATCTGAACACAGTGCAATTCCAACTCTGCTACTTCCGCTAGGGCAGGCCTCCGAAACCAACCCCGTCTATACACAAAAGGGCATGACCCTCGACTAGGGGAAATTACAGGAACAGCCTTCAACTAGGCTGTGTTGGGTTCTACTGGAAGTCCAGAACCCTGAGGTGTCAATAATATCTATTCCAAAACCTAGATGCCATCTAACATTGGCATTTCCATTGGGGAAGGAAAAAATGAGCCAAAGAGTGGGCACAAGGAGGTGAGCACATTATGCCTTTGACCTCTCTGAGAAGCCTAATGCATGCTGTATGAAATCCAAAGCAATGAGCCATAGACATGCAGGATTTGTTTTTCAAGAGATGCTGAGCACTTGCAATACCCGTTGCTGTTTGGAAACCAGACCCACAATATTCTACGGGAGGGTATTAAAAGCAGTCCCACATGTTGGCCAGCAGAAATCCCACAGGAAGGGAAATAATCTGTAGGGAACCAGCTACGCTTCTGCTGCTATGGAGCACAAACCACCAGCTGATCGGCAGTGCAGAACAGTGACCATGAGCAGAAATCAGTGTGAGCGAGTGGCAGAGTTGGGGAAGCAGTATGTACACTGCAAAATACAGATGCTAAAGGGGAGATAGAAAGGAGACTGCACATTTCACACTGAACCACTGCAGGACACAGGGAACAGGGTCCTGCACAGCTGTACTTTAACATGTTTTGGAAGGCAGTGGAGAGTTCAAACAATTTCAGCCATTACTTAACTCTTAAGAGTAGCTCCTGGAGTCAGTGGTTACTGGCCCCAGCCATGGCAGAAGAGGCCAGGAACTAAAGAGGAGTTTCCTATGTATCACACTTCCTGTGTTGCCAACTACTCATGACTCTTGGCACTTTTTAAAAGGCTTAGCACTTGGAGGCAGATGATTTTTGTGAGACTCTCAGCTTTCCTTTTAAAAATAAAAGTTTCTAGCCCTCCTGATTGTGGACAAAAGCTTGAAAACACAAACGGAAAAGCTCAAAAAACAGAAGATAGAATACAATTTGGAGCCTTTTTATTTATCTTTTAAAATCTTATGATTTGGGGGAGGCTTGACTCATGAATGTTGAAACCCTGGAGCTGGCAGCACTGCTCATTACATGGTCCCCAGTGATGATTGTGGCAATAACAAAGAGAGGTTTTTATTTCATACTTGCTGTTACAGTAGAGTACATAGGTCAGCTCTGCCCAGTGACTGAAGATCATTCGCAGAGCTTAAGAGTCAACAGGAAGTTATATTTTTAATTGACAGTTCACTTGAAGTAAAGACGGTTTATCTGTGTTCATGATTACTTAGGACTGTCTGTGAGGAATTAGGTGGCAGTCACCTCCTTCCCCTGCTCCCCCTAGACAAAGCTTAAGCCCTTTCTGTCCCCCTTACCTGTGAGAGATGGTCTTGTGAGATATGTGACCTTGGTGCTGTCCTGAATCACAAAGCATCTTCACTCCCTACCTCCTTTTCTGACCTTTTAAGCACAACAAGGTCAGATGCAGGCAACCCTGAACTCCAGCTGAAAGGGCAACTGAATAGCTCACAGGCTTTATGTTCATCACAATCCAGCTGTCTCTTCTCTGTCCCAAGGGACACTGAATTGTTGAGGGATTATTATAAACGTATTTGAGCTAGCTACCTGAGCTCTAATATGCTGTTATGTCCCAATGCAGTGTTGTTGTAGTCATGTCAGTCCTGGGATCTTAAAGACAAGGTGAGTGAGGTGCAGAGCCATAACTAGCTATTTTTGCGCCCGAGGCAAGAATATAAAATTGCACCCCTCCCCCTACTGGCTCCTCTGGCCACACTGTGCCCCCTTGGCTCCTCCAGTCATGCCGTGCCACACCCCTCACCCTTGTCACCTCCAGCCACGCCTCCATCTTGGCTCCTCCAGCAGCGCTGAGGCCATGCTGCACCTCCCCTCACTCCTCCGGCCATGCCACCCCTCCTTGGCATCTCCAGCTGCGCTGCAGCCCTCCGGCCGCACCGCCCCCTGTTGCACCTCGCTCCTCCGGCCGCGCTGCGGCAGGGCCACCCTCCCTCACTTTTTTTTTTTTTCTTGGGGCAGCGGCAAAAAAGTTAGAGCCAGCCCTGCGCTCCCCGCCCCAGCTCACCTCCCCTCCGCCTCCCTGGGGCTGGTTGCTTCTGTGCCCTCACAGGCTTCCCACGCAAACAGCTGATTCATGGGAAGCCGGGGGGCAGAGAAGCAGAGCAGGACAGAGCATTCAGGGAAGGAGGTGGAGCGGAAGTGAGCCCTTGTGCCCCTCAGCTTTGTGTGCCCAAGGCAAGTGCCTCACTCTTGTTAAGAGGCTGGTGAGGTGATATCACTTATTTAAACAATTGCTGTTGGTGAGAGAAACAAGCTTTTGAGCCACTGTGACAGGTTCTCAGTCACACCCCTCTTCCAGAGCCTGCTGGCTGTCCTAATAAAGTGCAGAGAGGCTTTCAGTTATGCAGCACCCATAGCTTTATTTACATATACACAGTTGTCCCACCACCAGTGTTGATCTATATACAAGGCTTACTGAGTTAGTTCCCTCTTTTCCTGCAGTCAGCCCACAGCTAGAAATCTGACCTTTCCCTGGCTGGCTTTTCTTCAGGCTTCCAGCCCTTATAACTGCTGGCTTGTCAGGCACACAGGTGGAGCCAATCCCTAGGCCAGGCATCAGGTCTGTTTCACCAGTCCCAATCTATTTCCCTTGATTAGAGCTGGCTGAGCAGGGGTAATTCGATGCTTTTGCCCCAGCACCCTGCTACAGCCACACAGAGCTCTTCTTCAGATCTGGGAAAGGAACACAGAGGGTATGTCTAAACTTTGATTTAAAACTTGTAACTGGTCTGTACCAGCTGACTTTGGCTCATGAGACTCGGGCTAATGGTCTGTTTAACTGCGGTATAGACAATGAGGCTTGGGCTACAGCCTAGGCTCTGGAACCCTCCCACCTTGGAGGGTCGTAGAGCCTGGGCTGCAACCCAAGTCTGAATGTTTACACCACAATTAAACAGACCCTTAGATCGAGCCCCATAAGCCTGAGTCAGCTGGCACTGGCCAGCCATGGCTGTCCAATTGTAATCATAGGCACTGACTTCTGCTCCCGACAGTGGGTACTCAATCCCCCTCTGGCCCTGGCCTCGCCCCACCCACACTCCTTCCATGAGGCCCCACCTCTGCCCCTATTCTGACTCCTTCCCCAAATCCCTGCCCAAGGCCCGCCTCTTCCCCACCTTGCCCCCTGAGCACACCACATTCCCGCTTCTCCCCCTCAGCTGGGGGTAAGCACTGGGCTGGAAGGTAGGCGGAGGAGTGGTGACATGGCGCACTCAGGGGGAGGATGAGGTGGGGCGGGGGGAAGGGGAGCTTGGCTGCCGGTGGGTGCAGGGCACTCACTAATTTTTTCCCTTGGATGTCCAGCCCCGGAACACCCATGGGGTCGGTCCCTATGAGTGGAGTGTAGACATATCCAGACTGTTACAGCTAAATACAAGGTGGAATAGATTGTTTAACACAGTGTTTCTCAAACTGGGGCTGCCACTTGTGTAGGGAAAGCCCTTGGCAGGCCGCGGCAGTTTGTTTACCTGCCCCTTCCACAGGTCCGGCCAATTGTGGCTCCCACTGGCCCGTAGTTTCCCACTGCAGGCCAATGCGGGCTGCCCTCAGCCTGTGCAGGTAAACAAACAAACCCGGCCCACCAGAGGCTTTCCCTACACAAGTGGTGGCCCCAGACTGAGAAACACTGGTTTAACATAAATAGTTAACACATAGTTCAAAGGACTATTCAAGGTGAAGTGGCCATTACCCCTCAGGTCATAGGGAGGAAAGGAGGCATAGGGGAGAAAGCCAATTGCAGGTTGTTAGTGGGTTATAGATTGTTGAAATAATTCATAAATCCAGTGTCTCTATTCAGTCAATGATTTGTAGTATATAGCAAAGTTATGAATTTAAGCTGCCAGGCTCGTCTTTTGAAGGTGCTGTGCAGGTTTCCTGTGAGGAAGAGATCTGATAGGTCAGACAGAGTGATACATCTGTGTCAGGTGTTCAGCCATGGGTAATATAATGTTTCTGTCTTTTATCATTTTCTCGTACGAGTTCATTCAAGAGCATATGTGAGTAATACCAGACAGTGTAGCCAGCATGTAGGCTGCAGAACAACAGCATTTGCTAAAAATGTAGCGCCCTCCCCTGAGGCGTGGCTCAAGCCTCTGCCCTTGTGCTTGCTACTTGGAGTGGCTTCCTCCCTCTCCTCACCTGAGCTGGGTCTTTCTATGAAGCCTGGTGCCTCCACCTCACTGTGCTCAGAACACAAGGCATTCTGTCCCTTGGGAAAATGAATGATGCTACCATTGCTGGCAAAGAGAATAAAGCCCAGTATACAAGAAACAATAAAGTACATCAACACAAATCCCAGGAAAGAAATGACACATCCAAAGACAACAATATAACAAAGGGGAAACTTTACTGGGAGCGGGAAAATAGGATCTGGAGAAGAAAAGGGTTTGGGTTTAATAAGTACTAAACATTAACAAATCAACCAGTTTCCCACCTCCCCACACTTACAGCTCTTCCCAAGCCCCAGCTCCCTCCATCACACCTTCCCAGGCAGACGGCACGCTAAGGGTGAGTCCACAGACTAGTGCTGCAGCACTGTGAACACTGGCCAGCTTAAACAAACACGACCTTCTGACAGCATCTTCAGTGGGGCAGGGTCCTCTCCTGGTTCCTTGTCTGGAGTTCTGTGGAGGTCTCAGCTGGCTCTCAGTAGCTGGTGCTGGGTTGGGTCTCTGCCACTCTGGATGCTGGTCTCTGCAGGGCTATAACTGTCTGATCCAGACACTAGATCCAACAGTAGTTCAAAGACTCTCTTTGTGGGGAGGGGAATTAATCAGACACTCCCTGAGCTGTTCTGCTTCTCAGCTCCAACTTCAAACAGCCCAAACTGAAACTAAACCGAGTCACTTTGGGTATGTCAATGCTGCAAAGAAAAAACAGCAGCTGACCTGTACCAGCTGACTCTGGCTCTTGGGCTGCAGGGGCTGTTTCACTGCAGCGTAGACTTCTGGGCTCAGGCTGCAGCCCTGGGACCCTCCCATCTCACAAGGTCCTAGAGCCTGGGCTCCGGCCCAAGCCTGAAATGAAACATTCCCTTAGCCCGAGCCCTGCAAGCCCGAGTCAGTTGTCATGGGCCAGCCATGCATGTCTAATCGCTGTGTAGACATAGCCTTTGTTTCTGAGTCAGACTGTTCCCTCCCACTGTGGGCTAAACAGTCCTGGCCCATCACTGACCCAGCAAATGGCCTGTCCCTGTCACCCCACGCAATAGCCTACTGGCCTCAGCAGGTATTTCTGGTCTATTCTGTCCCCACCCCTGACTCCAAGCATGCTGGGAAGTGGTGTCAGAGGCAGAGGTGAAAGCAAGCCCGTATGGGTCGGTTCGGCATACCGGCAAGAAAGTGCCTGCCGGTTCAGGCTGGCACACAGCCGACATTAAAGCACTGCCATGGCAGTGCTTTAAGGACTGTACCACCAAGGACACTGACAAGGGGGGCAAAACGGGTAGCTGCCCCGAGGCCAGGTGATTTAAAAGGGCCCAGGGCTCCTGGCCGCCGCCACTACTATCAGGGCAGCAGCCGGACCCCAGGCCCTTTAAATTGCTGCTGGAGCCCCGGGCCCTTTAAATTGCCACCAGAGCCCCAGGCAGCATGGGCCGGGCAGCGCTGAAGGGCTGGCTTGAGGAGTCTGGCCTCATCCATTCTCTTTCCACCTGAGGTCCCAGCACTTCCAGGAGCCCAGAATCACCCCCCCCACCACCTTGCCCAGAAGCCCGACCACCCTGCGTACTGGTAAATCCTTTAAGTTACTTTCACCCCTGGTCAGAGGACTCTGGTGTGCCTTTATTGTTGTAGTTGTAGGCGCTGACTTCCTCTCTACCTGGGAGGTGCTCAGTCCCCTCTCTGTCCCAGGCCCTGACCCCACTCCACCCCTTCCCCAAGCCCCCACCCTTCCACGCCTCTTCCCGTCCCTGCCATACCCCATCCCAACCCCCCCTGCCCCTTCCCCCAGGACCCACTCTCACCCCACCTCGCCTCTTCCCCACCTCTTTCCACCCCCCTCCCCAAGCGTGCCCCATCCCTGCTCCTTCCCCTTCCTCCCAGCACCTCCTGCATGCTGTGGAACAGCAAATCATGGTGGATGGAAGGGTAGGAGCTTGACTATCAGGGAGTGCTAAGCACCCACAAATTTTTAACATGGGTGCTCCAGCCCTGGAGCACCCAAGGAGGTGGGATTCATGGTTGTAGTTCATAAGGCAGGACTGACTCCTCTACTGGCTCGGTCCAGGAGCTGGCAAACTCCATGAGGGGGTTACAAAGATAAGAAATGGAAAAAACATCCTAGCAAAATGCTCATACACACCACCAATGAAAGTAAACATAAGATGATGATCTCTGGGCTGCAGAAAAACCTGCTTCTATTTTTCTTCCATAGCGTCATGTCTGAGTGAGGTAGATAGGAAACCAGATCCTCCTACTGTCAACACTCATGGGTAACAACAGGATCATCTCCTGCTGATAAAGTCGTCACACCTCATAGTCTCTCTCTCTGGGTCCTAAAGCTTGGGAAATAATTTTCAGTGAATGACGTATTAAGCAAATGTAGCTCTTTTTCCATTTGTTGACTATCCTGGAGCAAAGTGCAGTGTCCTCAGATTTTTCATTATCTGAAATTATCTGGCAGTTTTTGTGCGCATGTCCATTTTTTCCAGCACTCCGTGGGTTGATTACAAACAGTTCTGATATTTGGGATTTGGCTATTTCCTGTTCCAGCTTTGTTGGTTAGTTGTGACTGATTAGATCACTTTGTGTGGTTTCTATTGGATTAAGCAGGCAAGCACCAATACTTGAGTGTGCAAATTTGTTGTTGCGTTTCTACGGATCTTTTCACAAGACCACTTTGAAATTCTGCTATTTCCCTGACAGTAGAGAGAGAACTATTGATCAGAAAGTGCTGGTTGCAAGACTTCACAAGAGCTACTTCATCACGCTGCTAACCTGCAGTGCCCTGGGGCTTCCATGTCCCTCTTCTGGCCCCTCATCCCCTGTGAACCCTCTGGATTCTTGCTGTTTGTTGTGGGAGAGGACTGGGGAGGAAAATTGGTATGGTTGCTCTAAAGACTAGATAGGTCTTTGTTGCCATAGTAAGGAAACCCATAGGGTGTCCTTTAATGAATGTAGCAAGCGAGAGGACCCTGTGGGGAAAGGCCTGGCTGCCATCCTGGGACCATGCTGTGACCACATCGCATTGTAATGAGAGCATTAACGGGAAGCACAGAGATGCTGCTGTCTCCCATACTCCCCTGAATTCCTTAATCTCTCTGTCACTTGGCCTGCATTACAGAGTTAGGTTGACGTAAGGCAGCTTACGTCCAGGGCCGGCTCTAGGCACCAGCTCAGCAAGCAGGTGCTTGGGGCGACCAAGGGGAAGGAGCAGCACATCGGGCTCTTCAGTGGCAATTCAGTGGTGGGTCCCTCAGTCCTTCTCGAAGGGAAGGATCTGCCCCCGAATTGCTGCCAAAGAAGAAAGTGGAGCAGTGGAGCAGGCGCTGATAGCGATTGCGGCTTTTTTTTTTTTCTGCCGCTTGGGACGGCAAAAATTCTGGAGCCGGCCCTGCTTACGTCAACCTAATTATGTCAGTGTACACGCTACAGCCTTTCTCCCAGCAATGTAAGTGCCCTACTATACCAACACAATAACTCCACCTCCATGAGCGGCTTGGTGTAGTTAGGGCAATGCAGTGCCCATGTAGACACTGCGTTACTTACATCAGCTGTTGGCTAAAATTCTTGTCCATGCTGGAGCCAGGAACTTGACAAGAAATCCAGGCTGTCACTGAGGTGGGTGACGGACACCAACAAGAGCCATGCTGCCCCTGGGCTCCCCACTTCAAGCCAGGCTGCGCCAGCCCCGCTCCCCACTTAGAACCCAGCCACTCCCTGGGTCCTCACTCTCAACTGAGCTGCTGCCCAAAGGCTCCCTGCTCCCACCTCCAGGAGCCTGGCTGCTCCCCTGGGTTCTCGGTTCCCTGCTGTAGAGAGCAGTAACAGCTACAGGGGTCCTCTCACTTTTTCATTTTGTGGGCTACTTTGTAAGGAGGAGACCTTCTTACAGATGCACTCCAAGGCGTGCAAACAAGGCCACCAGGAAAGGCTCCAGTGATCACAGCTGGGCTCTGCAGCATCCTTTCACATCTAGATCCCAGATTTGCAAAGACAGCTTTAGGCTTAAGCTCACAGCCCTGCTCATTCACAGACTCTCCGGACCTGCCAGCCAAAGCCCAATCCCGCATTCCCAGCCCCCTCTTATTTGGGTGCCAATGGGCAGCCCAAGAGACCAAATTCCATACTCCCTTCTCTCCATGGAAAGCGGGTCTTCAGCACCCCCTTCTGACTGCAGACTAAAGGGGTCCCAGGAGTGGGTGAGGTGCACAAATAGCAGGGGAAGGCTGGCACTCAGCTATGAGCATCATACTTTTTAGCACGTTCAGGCAGCTGAGCTTGTCTTTCTTGTTAGTGTGCTGCAGCCTTTGCATTTCCAGAATCCAGAGTGAGAGCAGCAGAGGTATAAAGTTTAAGCCACAACTCTGTTTATTAGATACATGACAAGATGGCGCCTGGAGGCCCAGAGTGTGTCTGGCCCCTTACAGTGGGAGGCTGTCTAGTGATTACACAAGGCTAATGTTAGAGACAGTACCACAATATACCACAATTAGAGGGGATGCAGGCAGACAAGAGGCCAGCTGCATCACGGGTATGCAACGTGTGCATGGGATGAAGGGGAAGGGAGTTGTGGTCACAGATGCAGAGAGAGCTGGATGAGGCACCACACATGGTTATTCACAGATGGCCCTGCCAAATCTATAGGGCCTATATCTTCCCTCTGATGGCAGTGAACAAAGGCTGTTCCCATCTGATACTTTGTCTGTGATTGTGTGAAATGAGCTGGCTCCCAGTGGCCACCACTCTTGTTGATATGAGTATGGAAGGTTTCAGGAGTTCTAATGCTGCCTGCCCCCTTGGGAGGTGTAATACAGGGCTATTAAACACCCCCCACCCCCCGTGGGGCTGTCAGGAAGGCCAGACTAAGGGGCCCAGCATCAACCAGGTCAATGCCAGCCCATGCTGGGGTGGGAACACACCATAGCTTCACCTGGTAGCAATTGATTCCACAGGAAAGGGAAGGGAGACAGGAGGAGGCTGGCCACTTCCCCTACAAAGGAGGCCTGTACAGATCTCGGCTTGTGTCATGCTGGGACGGTGCATCCCTGTGGTGACGTGACGTGTCATGATGTCCAATGTGACAAAACCGAAAGAGACTGAAAGTACCAGAGAAGAAAGACTCGAGTATGTTATTTTTGGAGGGAATTATCGTGACCCTGGATAAGCTGTTTGTGAGGGAAAAACCAGAGCGGTACATTCTCAGTCCATGACAGGCAAACTGTGTACTTTCTTCTGCACATTAATGACAAGAACTTATGTTTTACATAGCATCTGTCATAGACTCATAGGCTTTAAGGCCAGAGGGGACCATCACGATCATCTAGTCTGGCCTCATGCACATCGCAGACCACAGCATCTTACCTACCCCCGACACTTGTAATAGATCCCTAACCTCTCTGTCTGAGTTCCTGAAGTCCTCAAATCATGGTTTAAAGACTTCAAGTTACAGAAAATTCACCATTTACACTTATTTAAATCTGCAAGTGACCCATGCCCCATGCTGCAGAGAAAGACAAAACCCTCCTCCTCCCACCAGGGGGTAAATTCCTTCCTAACCCCAAATATCAGTTGAACTCTTAGCCTGTTAGCAAGACCCACTAGGTAGCCACCTGGGAAAGAATTCTCTGTGTTAACTGAAAGCCTTCCCTCTCTAATGCCCCATTTCTGGCTGTTGGGGATACTGGCTGCTAGCAGTTGCAGATCAGCTATGTGCCATTGTAGGCAGTCCTATCATACCATCCCCTCCATAAACTTATCAAGCTCAGTCTTTGAGCCAGTTAGGGTTTTTGCCTTCACTGCTCTCCTTGCTTCCAGAGTTTCTTACACAGTGGAATCACTTCACCTGCCACTGTAATACAACCCTTCTGGGGTGGAACCCTGGCTCTGTTTAACAGCATGGGCACAGAATGAAGAAGAGCATATCTGAGAAATCAGACAGACAGAACGTACTGACTTGGAATTTGGCCAGAGCACTAGTGCTGCCCACTTACCCTTGCAAGATGTGTCTAGGGATTTTCAATAACCACATGTCTTTGATTTTACAGTTCAGCCAAAAAAAGACAGTGAGTGCCTCATCAACTAAGAACAAACAAAGCCAACTATGGAATCAACAGCTGCACTTGTGGGGTGGGGGGAGGGTTTGTACGCAAGGAGGTCTCTCATTCAAGTATTGACCAGTCCCAATCCTACTTAGGGATCTAAGCTATCAAGACTGCAGCTCCTCTGTCTGACTCCCTGGTATTTGTTTTGGGGAGAGGAGTTGCAGCGGTTGACAAAATATCTGCTTGCTCCCTCTCAGTCAGTACGAGGTCCTATGGAATAGAAGCCTTAGTATTTCATGCCTCTTCTACAATTCATGGGAAGGTAGGTGAGTTTATTTTTTGGAGGAGAGCGACAAGGTTAACTGGCATCAGTAACACCTGACAGTGGCTATGGGGAAAAGCAGCTTGTTCTCCTGATTGGAAAGGACTCGGACTGTGGTAACTAACGCTGTTAAACCAAGTCAGTCCTTTCTCTTTGAGAAAAATAAAATTAACCCTGTTGCTGAGACGGCTGCAGCCATGGCATGATGGACTCCTGACTTGGTACCAGAGTACTTCTGGATATTGAGGCTTGGGTTGACATCTAATGGTAAAAAGTGGTACAACACCACAACTCACACGGGGAAAAGTGCAAACGTCACACACGGATGATGCAAGATGTATTGGAAGCATTATTCAGAGATCATGCCTATTTAAGGACACACTTGCATATTGTTTGCATAGTCCATGCACTTCAGTATTATGGGAACTCACGCACTTATGGCCAGATGGAATTTCCTTAGATACGATCCTATTCAGAAAAGTAATATCTTCACAGGGTTTGTTGCTGGTATGCGTCCTTAAATGTCTAGCATCTTTAATGTATGTTTGATCCATTTAATTGAGTGATGATGTGTGGGGTGCTGTGCCAAAGCAAGTGTCTTGAGAAATGGGGCTGAGACTGAGTTTTGTAAAGGTCTGGTGAATGACCACAGCCAATACAGCTATCAGTATTAAAAACTAGGGAAAAGTCACTGGCTAACAATGTATCAATTTGGTCCCCATGCCCTATGATTTCATGGCACCAGAGCTACGGGGAACCTTGGAAATGCTTCATAAACCCCCCAGGCCCATGGCCACTATGCATGCTTTACTAATGAAGAGGAACTCCATTGGTTTGAAGTTCGTTGTGAAACCGTGAGAAGGGGAGTTATCACAGCCCGTGCTGCTTCCAGCAGCTCCCATGGGCCTGCAGCGGCGAACCACAGCCAGTCGGAGCCGCGATCAGCCAGATCTGCGGACAGGGCAGGTAAACAAACTGGCCTGGCCCGCCAGGGGCTTTCCCTACACAAGCAGGGGCCTCAGTTTGAGAAACACTGTGGTAAAAGAACCCCAATGGGACAGCCTATTACAGAATGTTAAAAATGCTTCTGTGGATCTCAGGCTATGCCTGATAGAGCAAAAGATTCTATTTAAAATGTATTGGCTGCAGCAGAGGTTGTGCAAGATGGCGGCTGTGTCCTCTGATATTTGTTGGCACTGTAATAGAAAAGGGAACTCTGATGCATATGCTATGGGACTGTCCAACAGTCAGGCAGCTGTAGAAAGAGGTGGACACAAGAGTGAAAATAGTGCTTGGCTTCAGCAACCAAACCTCAGCTGAAAATTATATCCTAGGTTATATACCTACTACGCCAGGTTTAACTTCACCACAAAGACTTTAGTTCTTGAGGGCCACAAGTGCGTGATTTTACAAAAATGGAGGAGTAGGCTTGTGCCCAGAATAGAGCAGTGGTATTTGAACTAGTCTGAATTATCAGTGAAAGAAAGAAAAGCTTATCAAGATAGGACCAATTATATGAATTCAAACAAACTTGGACCCCATTTCTTGATACATTTGGATAAAGAATGCTGAAATAGGTCAAATAACGCCAGACTTCCATTCCACCTGACCTCCGCACTTTTTCTCTCCCTCTTCCCACCCCCTCCTCCAGCCTGGTCCTTGCCTTCCCTCTTTGGTTTATTTATATGTCTCATTGAAAATCCTGTTCTATTGAAAAGTCTGTCCTGATTTCCAGATCAGAGATGCTCAACTTGAAACTTTGGGTGCTTATTTAAATAGATCCTCTGAAACTGCATGATCTACCTGTCACCAATACAATCTATCTGCACACACGGCTGCTGCTAATTACTCACAGCACCTGCAATGTCAACCATTCCTTCCCCAGCAAGAACATTGTAACCAGTACACTTTAAAATTGGTCAGGCTAGTATGACCTGCAGGTTTTCAGACAACAGTTTTCCTCAGAGCCCTAGCCTCAGAGACAGCTGCTTTCTGCAACAATACAGTTTGTATACAGAAGCTGCAATGAAGTCACACAGGGATATAGTGTTCTGCATGCCTTCTGGTGGTCACTCTTATGACACGGCTTGGTACAGGAACAGTCTGTTGAACTACATTGCCCAACAGCCTGGACAGGGAGTTGGGCATGTCTGTGGTGTTCCCTACAGTAAATCCTCCATCGCCTTGCCTAGTTTTAAATGAACCAAACAGCAGCACTTAAAAAATTTCTTCTGACTTTTGATAGGACTTAGAGACCTAAATCGCTTAGCCATAGGTGGCAGGTGGCTAGGGCTAAAGCAGGCTCAGCCACACTGTAATGGGGTGTTCACCCCAACCTGGAGAAGAAGGGGTTAATAGAGGCCTCATGGGCCTGCAACACCCTGTCCCAGAAAGGAGCAGTGGGGATGGGACTTCCAAGCAGCCTAGGGAGACTGCACAGGAACCAACCAATTGGAGGGAGGCTGCATGGAGCAGCCAATAAGGGCATAGAAGGATCACACAAAAGGAGCTGCAGGACCAGAGACAGTCATTTGCTGCTGGGAGCCCAAGATGAGGACTGTCTCCCTAGCAGCCTGAAAGACAGCTAGCACCACGGACAGGTCAGTTGCTGGAAGGGACGGGAGGAGTAAGAGAGAGCTCCTAGCAGGCTGCAGGGACTAAGCAGCTAAGTGCCCTGAGACAAGGATGAAGAAGGTGCTGGGGCCTGGGAAGTGCCTAGGCTTGGGGATCATAGCTATGGTGAGAGGAACTAGAAGCACAGTAAGAGGCTTCTATCCACAGGGTCCCCCTGGGTCCCATCCCCTCACTCACCACTGGGGAAATGGCATGATTATTGGACTGCAACGCTAACCCCTGGAAGGGGAAACATGGATGGTGACACACTCAGTGAGCTGCGAAGCGGGCACTGCAGGTGGACGCAGAGACTGAGTGATGGTGTGCAGACTGTGAACGGGGGTGTCAGCCTCGAGCTAATCCCCAGAGTGTCCAGGAGGAGGTGCCAGTCTGGAAGTGAGTAATGCACCCTATGATACAGCCCAGTGCAGCAGGCCAGACTATGCCTCTGGTGGTGCAGAACCGAGTTGGTGCTGAACCACCCTTTATATGTCAACGTAGAGCAGAGGACTTATGTTTCAAAGTCTGGTCTAAAAGAGACATGTGGCCTGCATAATGCTTGATTACCAGCCTTGTAAGGATGAAACTGATCTTGCTAAGTTTAACCCTGTGATTGCAGGGAGCCTAGTGTTTCAGATCTGTTCTTAGTCCCCTCTGGTAGTTTTGGGTTCAGTTATTCCTTGCCCAAATAGCTGCTTCTCTCTAAATAAATGCCAGCATGTCCCTCTCCTACTTCTCCTAGGAAGCAGGATTCATCTCTCTCACGTGTGGCATGTATGGTTCCTATGAGCCTACGGCTGTATTAGGCTCCATTACACAACTGAAGAGGGCTTGGAGTGATTTTCCCGAGTCTGAATGATTCAGTCCTCTTTGGATATAACTGAATCCTCCCTAGCAGAGACAATATATCCCTGGGGGTCCTAAACAAACTTTGAAAAGACACACTTTTCTGTCTATAGAAAAGACCAGACTGCACCAACTGAGAAGTAATAAATCTCTCAAGGCAAAGACCCTTTGGCCCTTTTATAAAGACTTCACCCCACTTCAGATGACCCCAGCTGGCCCCTGTGCTCCCCTAGCAACAGGCCCAGGAGGATTTCCAGGGCCAAAGTATAAACCTTTCCAGCAAAGTGTGGGTGAAGACAAGAGCAGTTGGTTTGCCTGTCAGAGCTGCTTCCCTGCCTGGTGGCTGGAGTAGGAGAGAGTTTTTTGTTGAAATGGGATAATAAATAAATAGATATCCCACCCATTACTCCTCCTTTCTGCAGTATATACACCCTGCTGGGACATAGGGCTCATCAGAATCTAAAGGGAGGATTTTCATGGGATTCCGTTGTTAAAATATTGTCCACGCAGTTATTATCTCTCCCCTTCTCCTGCTGCTTCTCATGCAATTGATAATCCCCATAACATTCCACCATGGCTTAGAGGAAAGGCTCCCTTGGGCTGCTATTCCAAGAGGTTGCTAGCTGGGAATGGGTTCCAAAGGCAGAAGGAGGGGGGCACTGAAAATATAATGGGCACAGCTGAATTGAACACAGCACAGCTTCTGCTGGTTGGGTCAGGCAGGGATTGGTTCACTTCCAGACCATGGTAGAGGGTTTGGGTTCTGACAGAAGAACTCAGGAGGGTCCTGGTTCTAGTCATGTTTGCATGGATGTGCAGGACTCCTGGGCACAGCATATCTGACCAAGATAGGAGACTTAGCTAACAGATTGACTCAGCTCTGGCCACCAGGTGACAGACACAGTCCAAGGGGATGTCTACACCTTTGTCATCACTACAAAGGCAGGAGTATTTAAAGATGAACACAAGGCAAATGTCAGCCTCCGATTCAGGATTGGGCCAGACTGCTGAACTCTTCTTAAAGTAGCAGAGGGTAGGGTGGCCCCAGCTCCCTCCTCTCCACCTCTGTATAGCCACGACCCCCACTGCCCTCAGCCTGGTGGTCTCCTGCTTGCCTATGATCTCCTCCCTCATCTGTCATTGAGGCTCTGTGTCCTCTGCTGATTCCACTTGCACAAGGAAGCCAGGAGATGAAGTTAAAACCCAACTGCCCAAGGAAAAGGACAGTGCGAGAGTTCAGCCTCTGTCACCAGTATCTGAGTCAAACCGCCCAGCAGAGGTGCCATGCTAGCTGACAAGTAAAGTAAATGGTGTTGGGATCCCTCTAAATACAGTCCCTATATCTCCATGTAAGTTGCATAGGCTCATGGTTGCATAGGTCCTAGAAGGTAGCATTTAAACTGTGGCATCCCTGGATCATCTCTTACATCTCAAGAGCTGGAGGTGGGAGCAGAGACCCTAACTGCGGAAGCTTCTTCCAGGATAGAAATAACGTCCCCTTATGTTTCAAAATAATGACTCATTTTCTCGCCATTGGAACTTTGTTTCTTTAAAATGAAGTGAATAGCTGCTCTAGTTCCAGTGCTCTGCTCATTTTGAAAGTGATTTCAGCATCCCTTTGATCTGCACCCAAAGACCACTGGGAATAGCATAGGCTGTGATCAAACAGACACAGCCAAGAGAGGCGAGGGTTCTGCGCCAATGCAGGCATTGTGCTTCCTGGGCCTTCACCTGGCCTACCTTGCACACAGGTAAGTTCCTGCTCTCTAGGGAAAGTGTTTTCCACTGGCCCTGCCAGTACAGCACACAGGGTTTAGTGTTGTCATGAACATTTTTCCTCCCTAGAGAATCCTGTATCCAGCCTCTAATTAAAGCTGGCTGATTATTTTCACAAATAAATTATCTGACTAATTTAGCCCTTTATCCTGGTCATGAATCATTCACAAACAGACTTTGATTTTTATTCAGTATTTGTAATTGTTTGGTGAATGGTTTATGCAAATGAATTGCAGGCCATCGTGTTGTTTGCAGTCTGGTCTTGGTGTCCGATTGGTCACCAGTGTCACATGGTGTTATTTCTGATCTTGGATTTGAGGACTGATTTCTTTTATTTAGAAGAATTACAAATAATGAGTACCAAATCCTCTTCCTCATACACAAATACCCTGGTAACAGCTGTGCAACAAACACTCCTGCCAAACAAAAACCCATTCATGCAAATGTTCATGAATAAGAAATTAAAATGGGATGAACAAGAGTGAGCTGAACAGCTGTGCAGACTATGAACCAGTATTCGCTAATGCTGTTTTTGTAGCACCTTACCAGCTCTGCTGTCAATTTATGATGCCCTCTCATGCTTCCTAATTCATATGTGCAAACTAAAACATAGTGCATGACAAAGAATGTTTTGGTGTACCATGCTTTTGGCTGATCCATGTAATAACATCTAGTTCTTACCTAGCACTTGCCATCAGTAGATCTCAAAGTGTTTCATAATCTTTAATATATTTATCTTTAACACCTCCATGAAATAGGACTATGCTGTTATCCCCATTGTACAGATGAGGGAAGAAAGACACAAAGTAGCAAAGTGATTTTATCCAAGATCGCAAAGTAAGTCTGTGGTAGAGCAGGGAATTGAAATTGGATATTCCAAGTACTAGGCCAACCTTCCTCTTAGAAGTTTGTCTGTTTGCAGATACAGATATCCCTATACATGCTATTTTCCCCCATTGCTGGGTCTGAGCTCCATTTACACTAATATTCAAAATATATTCTCTTAGGCTGGGTTGATTAACAAAGGTTGAGTGCTATAATTCTATGTGCACGGGAACATAGCTTTGATATTCCAAAATTGGACCACTGGAAAGGTAGGATCCATTCCTCATCTATACAGTAGCCTATAACAGTCAACAAGGCCTTTCCTGGGAAAGGAGTAAAACCTCCATGATGCAACTACATATTGAATAACACACCTGTGGAGAAAATTCCTTCTTGGCCTCAGCTGGTGATCAGTTTGTGCCCTGAAGCATGAGAATTGATGGTCAGGGTTATTTTTATCCACGGTAGGAGCACTGCAGATGCTATTCTGATTTGTATCTCTCTCTGAAATTTCCCATTTAATCCTTGTTGCCCATTACCCTCTACTGAATTTACAACCTTTCTGCCTGCTCTCATGTAGCCCTGATGCAAAATAAAACATTTTCTGCCCTTTTAAAAAAATATAGAACGTCCTCAATTCATGCTTGGCCTGAGTGATTTGCAAGGTGGTATTTGCTGGATTCCTAAGACAGAAGGCTGAGAGTTCTCTGATCAATGCCTCTAGCAGCTCTCTCATGACCTTTGTGATGCCACTTGCATTATGAAGTGTGCTCTAATAGGATGTCCTCTCGCCCTTGCTTCATCAACAGCCCATATGTGCTGGAAAGATGTGGAAGACTGATTAGCATTTGTGCCCAGGGGACATGGGTGGATGTGAAGATTGCAAAGCGGATGTGGTGCTTCTGATTTCTAAATAGTTAGTTTAAATCCCACTCAGGTCAGCAGCAACTGAAAGTCATTACTATTCAACAGCTTTCAGATGGTTTGTGTGGAATGAGTTGATGAATCTCAGTTCAGTTCCTTGCGGACAGGTGTCCGCATTACATAAACCATTGTCACATCTGGTCCCCTTAATCACAGAATCATAAGTGTAGGACTGGAAGGGACTCAGTAGGTAATCTAGTCTAGTCCCCTGCACTCAAGGCAGGGCTAAGTAATAACTAGACCATCCCTGGCAGGTGTTTGTCCAACCTGTCCTTTAAAATCTCGAATAACTGAGATTCCACAGCCTCCCTAGGCAATTTGTTCCAGTGCTTAACTAACATGACAGTTAGGAAGTTTTTCCTAATGTCCAGCCTATACCTTGCTTCAGTTTAAGCCCATTGCTTCTTGTCCTATCCTCAGAGGTTAAGAAGAACAATTTTTCTCCCTCCTCCTTGTAACAACCTTTTATGTACTTGAAAACTGTTATGTCCCCTCTCAGTCTTCTCTTCACCAGACTAAACAGGTTTTTTTCCCATCTTTCCTCATAGGTCATGTTTTCTAGACCTTTAATCATTTTTGTTGCTCTTCTCTGGAGTCTTTCCAATTTTTCTACATCTTTCCTGAAATGTGGCATCCAGAACTGGACACTGTTCCAGTGTCCACCTTTTATCAGAGAAGAGAGGAAGAATTACTTCTCATGTCTTGCTTACAATACTGCTGCTGATACAGCCCCTTGTTGGCAGTCTCAGCAGAAAGGCTGTGGAGTCTGCCCTGCATTTAGAGGCAGTCTCCCCATGGAAGGTGTGAGGTACATTGTTAGAGGGAGGGACATTTGCATTACAGCTATCTGTCCTGTGGGTAGATAATGGATTTCAGTCTCCAGGACTGTCAGGCTGACATCTTTCATCAGCAATATATTCAAGAAAAATAAAAGAAATAAAACATTTTATAACACATGAGCTATGGCCCCAACTTGGGGTCCCCAGCTACAACCCCTGTATAGCTCTGCCAGTGTGCAAGGGCTGCAAAGTTTGCAGATTTTCCCACTGGGAATTTCTCCAACATAAGAGATTTCCAGGTGGAATAAGGCTGGCATAATGGCTCCACTGAAGCCCCCCCAGCTAGCAGAGAGGGTGTACATCTTGTAGGAGGAAGGGGGTGTGGCTGAAGTACCCTAGTCTCTGGTTATTCTGTGTTACTACATCCTTCTATAGGCACATAGTTGTGAATTTTAAGAGGTACCCATGGATATTTGAATCTGGTCCTTTTTGTTGCTGACACCACCTGGTAGATGGGTTACATAAATTACTGCAGATAGAGCTGGTTGCAAATTTTCCATCAAAAGTTTTTTTGAACAAAAATTGATTTTTCAAAGGAAACAAAACATTCATGAAAAGTGTTCCCTTACAGATATTTCTATGCTTTAATAAACAAAAACTATCCTTTTGTGTCATGTTAAAAAACTGTTGTTTTGGGGGGAAAAAATTAAAAAAAAAAACTTTCTATCCAAACCGAATGAAAATGGTTTTGATTCCAGTCAAACAAAATCAATTCGCTCCACTCAAAACTAAGTGGAATTTTTGTTTCAATTTATTTAACCAAAAAAAAATCAAAACATTCAGTGAAAATTTTTGAAGGAAATAAAATTTTTATTTTGTTTGAAAATTTTCATGGAAAACACCTACCATTTTTTAAACCAATCCTAATTGTGGAAGTCTTGGAGGAGGATGGGGGAGATAAAATTTACACATGCTCTAAAAATGGCCAGTTTATTCTGACCTTTTGCCATGAGTTTCACAGCCAAGGGCTTCCTGCTGGCAGTGTTCTGCTTCCAGCACCTGTGACTCACTAACTGCACCTGTAGCGTGCACCTGTCTGAATGGGTTGCAGAAGGTGAGACTGACTAAGACAGCAAGGCTCGAGCCAGCCAAGAAAAAGGACCAGGATACTGAAGATGCTCTGGAATCAAATGGGAAGCAAGGACAGCACTGGCATAATAGGACCCTATAGATCTTTCTGGCTTAAAAAGTGAGCTGCTGAACTTTGTACTGATTGGAGCAGAATGATCAAAGAACGCTTTGTTCAGCAAGTGGACAGGACAGCCAGCCACCATGAAATAACATTATCCAAAACTTAACTCCAAGACAGACCAGCTGTTGAAGACTAACAAAGATCCTTCCACCTTCAATTCACCCTCCTTTTGGGTCATATCTCTGCCCTTCCATCCAAGCCCAGAAGAAGCTGTGCTGAGAAGCTATGATTGGCACTTTTCTGGGGGCAGTCCTGGCCCAGGAAGCAATAGAAAGACAGTTCTAGTAGGATTCTAGAACATCTTGAGGTTAGAATTTTTACTGCTGTAATGAGCTGAAGCACCTAGCCCATCACCACTTCCTAATCACTAGTCTCGGCTCCTCTGTCATCGGAGCTGTAGAACCAGCACTTAATACATCCTCTTTTTAACTGTTCAGTTTCTCTGTCTCCTATAAAAGCAGTAACACCAAGTTGCTTGCTTCCAAGCATTGCCAGAAGGTCTCTCACCCTTAATGATGATGGGACCATAAGGGCCTCTTGGATTCCCACAAATGAGGCCCTGTTAGTCATTTTTAACAAAAGAGAAGTCAAATATCTAAAAAACACTGGGGATGGGTGATATTTTGGTATCATTCACCTTATTGTCTAGACTTCTCATTCAGACCAATGGCATGAGTTCCTAATAGACTCCTTGCAGATCTCAAGTTTGTATTGAGACTCAGTCCCCTCTGCCCAGCTATAGCAGTGTGTCTTGCCATGGTGGACCTGAAAGACTTAGTCAGAAAGGAACTTCCACTGTCTGGTAACCATCCTTCTGGCTCCTCAATTTTCCACTTCTATATTGTCCCAGCAACAGGATTTATATTCCCTGTTAGACGGTCTGACACTATGTTCAGAAGCATGAGCCTAGACGGAGCAATAGATCATCCCCCTCTGATAAAAACTTAGCACACCAGCTGTATTAAATCTATCAGTCATTTATGGCATTTATTTATGATATATGCAAGCACCAAACAATCGAGCTGTAAGTACCATGAGATTCAGAGGAATAACACTGATGTCTTGATAGTTGAAGTTAATGGTTAAGGGCTCAGATTTCACACTTGGGGGATCCATGATGACATCTGATTCCCTCTTTAGGCATCCAAATGCCTGTAATAGGTGCCAACATGGTGTCTGTACACAATAGACCCACCTATCACCTGTGATGTCATGCACAGGTCAAAGGCTAAATTCTGCCAAAGTACTCAGTCTCATTTCTACAGTATTTGTCAAAAGAAGGATCCTGGATATTGTCCAAGATTGGATTAATTCTCCCCCAGTATCCATAGTGGCAGGTAGCCCCTCATAATCTGAGTGAGTTTAGTAAGAGTCCCATAATTCATATGAATACTTGCTTAGTGGGACAAAAATGTTATACGATGTGGTATCAAAATGTAGCATGACCACACTTAGATACTGTAGTAATGGACACTATGGAAACTAGTAGCTAGAGAGATGCAAAGGCCTCACAATGCTAACTGAGTTGTTTTGGGGGCCGGATGTCCCTAAAACTAACTTCCCAATTCCTAAAACCAGCCCTTATTGTTTCTACTCCAGGGGTGTTTTCCAAGCAACGGTTACCTTTTTCATTTATGTTCGTCCATTGGCTACAGCAGCCAGCTTCAGCACACAGCCATACACTGTCTTATCTGCACTGGCATATGCCAAGATGGATAGAATCTGAGTCTCTTTATGTCAAAAGCTTCAGTCTCAAGTCCCCACAGGAGCAGAAAAATCCCAGAAATCAGCAAGACGGCTGACAGCTATTGGCCATAAGATGTCCCTGAGGGCACCTGCATTGCAGCTGTTGTGACAGAAGAAACCCATTCCTGGGTCTCTTAAAGTCCAACAGCACCTTTTGGGAAGCCAGATGCCGATCTGCTTGTGAGCCCCTCTCATGGTGAGAGAACTCGGTCCTCCAGACTGAGAGATGAACAGAAGGTCAGACTGAATCAATACTTTTGACTACCTAAAATGCCTCCTTTAGTTTCAACAGGACACAACATTCTTCCCTTCCTCTACTCAAGTGATTCACAAGGATACAGTAAGGCCTTACTTGGTACTGGGCTTCATCCTTCCAATATGGTGGGGGAAGTGGTCCCTACATATAGTTTGAGGCCAACATTTTCAAAACTGAGTGCCTAAAGTAGGCTCTGAAATCTAAACCTGGCTGTCTAAATTGGGGTTTAGGAGCTTACCTACAGGGGCGCAGGTTTAAATTTTTTGACCTATGTATTTAACCCACAAACAAAAACTTTATTAAAAACCAGTTAAGGTTGCTTATGGGAAAAACCCACCCATCCTTAGAGTCCAAGGAATGTCCATTTAAATTATATTTCTTTCACATACCTCAACTTCAAGATATCCCATACACTGTTTTAACTGGCAGACTTCCCCCTCTATAAAAAAGTCCCATGCACCTCCAAAATGTATGGTAACACAGTAAACACTGCATTTGTCACAATCACACCGTAGCACAAAACCTCAGCTCTGATTTCAGCAACATTGACATGTATGTTTGTTAGACATCCAGACATCAGTGGGGTGTATAACATGTTAATTTTTCCAGAGGGACATATGAGATTGAAGCTTCAAATTTCCATGTTAGTGCACTTGAGAGGTTGCTCTTTATCCACTTACTCTCCGAGCATTGGAGACCACAAAGTGGCTGATGGAGATGACTAGAAATGTTAGAAAGGCATTAAACACATTAATAGTGCCCCTTGATTTAGAAGATTGTGTTCAGTTCTGGACTCCCCATCTCAAAAAGGATAAAGCAACAATGGAGGAGGTTCAGAGATGGTGATAAGAATGACTAGTAACCTGGAGAGACTTCTCTATGAAGAGAGGTTGAAGTGCTAAGCCTATTATAGCTTAAAGAGTTGAAAAATAAGAGAGGACAGGATAGAGGAATATAAAATAATGAATGGGATAAAGAAGGTAGATTTGGCACTTCTACTTATTCTTTCCTATAATACAGCTGTCTCAAAACTTTCAAATTTGATCAACTTTACAATGTTATCACTAATGCTAACAATAGCTATTTTAATTAATTTTTATTTATTTTAGTAGTCATATTTGCTAATATAGCATCCCTTGATGCTATGTGTTTTATAGACAAATATGAAGACAAGAAATTACTATGGGGCATACAAGCTTAAAAGTCTGCAGAATGCCAAATACAACCTCTTTCAATGTAAAAAAAGGTAATCACAGAATAAAAACATGGTGAAAATTGAAATATATTTTGATAAACATCTCCATCATTGCTGCTATCTCTACCCAGATGTGCAGGAAAATCCTAGTTTTCTCTCTCATTCCTTATGCAGCCTAACATTTGGTTTGCTTTTTTGACCACTGCCACCAGGGCCGGCTCTACAGTTTTCGCTGCCCCAAGCAGCACACCAAATTGCTGCCGTGGATGGCGGGGGCAGTCCATGTGCCCTTAGGGTGGCAGGCGGGTTTCTGCGGTGGCGGCAATTCGGCAGCATCTTCTATGTTAAGGTGTCCGCGGAGGCTTCAGCTAAACATAGAAGCTGCCACCGAATTGCCGCCGCCATGGAAACACACCTGCCGCCCTAATGGCAAACGGACTGCCCCCGCCATCCGCAGCAGCAATTCAGCGCGCTGCTTGGGGGCAAAACAACAGGGACTGCCGCCCCTTGCAGACTGCCTCCCCAAGCACCAGGTTGGAATGCTGGTGCCTGGAGCTGGCCTTGACTGCCACACCCTGAGCAGAGATTGTAATTTACCAGATCTTTTCCCTGACTCAGAGTTAATTTAGCAACAGCAATATAGACAAGTATTGTAGTTCAAATTACTCCTTACAATGTGTATTATCCTGCTTTAGTCAACAACTGAACTTCCCCTGCCACTGTGCTGCCCATTCGCCTAGCTTTGTTAGGTCCCTCAGAAGTTCTTCAGTCTTCTCTAGTCGTCACTTACCTAAGTAAGTGTCATTTGCAAATTTTGCAACCTCACTGATCACCTCTTCATCTTTTAGCAAAGGTATTGAATGATACTGATGTTAATAGGAAACCTTATGGTATTTTACCACATTGCAAACTGACCCTTTATTCCTACTCCCTATTTTCTATCTCTTAGCTGATTTCTAAGGACATAAGAATGGCCATACTGGTCAGACCAATGGTCCATCTAGCCCAGTATCCTGTCTTCTGACAGTGGTCAATGCCAGGTGCCCCAGAGGGAATGAACAGAACAGATAATCATCAAGTGCTCAACCCCCTGTCGCTCATTCCCAGCTTCTGGCGAACAGAGGCTAGGGACACCATCCCTGCCCATCCTGGCTAATAGCCATTGATGGACCTAGCCTCCATTAATTTATCTAGTTCTTTTTTGAACCCTCTTATAGTCTTGGCCTTCACAACATCCTCTGGCAAGGAATTCCACAGGTTGACAGTGTGTTGTGTGAAGAAATACTTCCTTTTGTTTGTTTTGAACCTTCTGCCTATTAATTTCATTTGGTGACCTCTGATCCATGAGAGAACTATCTCTTTCCTCTCAAGTCTATTTAGTTTCTATAAGGCCAGATTCTGATGCTTTTACCCACATTGAATAATGCCTACCTCCATGAGAGAGCCAGTTGAAATTAATGGGAATACTCACAGAGTAAGGAACTACTCAATGTGAGTACAGGTGGTGGAACCTGGCCTCTGGTGAGGGATTCCGTAAAAGACTTTTTGGAATTCCAAATAAATTATCAGCTCAGTGTTTGGCATTGTGTATCCTGTCCCTAATGCCCTGAGGCTTAGACCACATTGCTGTGAGAGGCTAGGGATGTGAATCCTGCTTCACTCAGGGCCTAGCAGCGTGAATGCTGGCACTAGTGCCCTGAAGCAGGAATCCTGCTGTACCAGCACTCTCTAAACTCCATATGACACAATGCCATTCTTTTTCCTTCATGCTGCAATGAGGTACAAAGTTTCTGCTCACCTCTTTCAGGGCCCAGAGTGGAGGCTCCAGCCTGAATGACTACACCACAATTAAACAGCCCCATAGCCCACATCACCTGACACAGGCTCACCAGTGTTTAATTGCAGTGTAGACATACCCTTTTCCATCAGCACTGAGCCATCCTGCCTGCTGTGCTTGCTCCAGAAACCACTGCTGTCATCAGCAACATCCAGGGAGCAGAGGACTCCTTAGAAATTTGTTTCTCCTCAGCCACGCTGCTGTTAAATCTTTTGCCTCTGGTGCAACTGCTGTGATTAATGCTGTTCAGCTGGAGCTGGGCTCCTCTTCCCACTTAGGGAGCAGGCAGCAGTATGAAAGGCTGGAGAAACAGCGGATGTATCACTTCCTGTGTTGTACTCCCTTGTAAGTGCTTGACTCAGCTGAGAGGTGACCAACCATCTCTTGAGTGATTTGCATTGGAGTTGGCACCTGAGCTTTCCCCTAGCCTGTTTTTACTGTTCATTCTCTAGTCCATTTGTAACGAGCCTAATTCCTACATCTAAATCACTGGATTTTGAGTCTAAGAAGTTTTCAAGCAGCATTTTTCTTAATTTGCCTATCTATAAAGTTTCATTATTATTGATTAAAATATTTTTATCAGTTTGTGTGTGTACAGTGAAATCAACATTCCTTGATATATACTGCTAAAAATATAATCCTTCCAACCCTAAATAAAATGAATACCAATCAACGTGGTATGAAACAGACATGCCCAACCATACCCAAGCAGCTATATTACTCTTGTATCTGAGCGCCTTCTCAATATTTCACTGAAGGGGGTTGTGTGTGGTCTCGCTAAGAACTAGCTGGTTGTCATGGTTATTACACAGTGGTTGTACAGGAAATAATTTTAGAGCTATATAAAATATAGGGTACTGGGTTTCAAAACTGTTGAAAGAGCAGGTGTACTTGTGGCACGTTTGAGACCAACACATTTATTTGAGCATAAGCTTTCGTGGGCTACAGTCCACTTCATCGGATGCATGCAATGGAAAATACAGTAGGAAGATATATACACACAGAGAACATGAAACAATGGGTGTTACCATACACACTATAAAGAGAGTGATCAGTTAAGGTGAGCTATTACCAGCAGAAAAGAACAAGAACAGTTTGTAGTGGTAATGAAAATGGCCCATTTCCAGCAAATGACAAGGAAATGCAAGGATACAGACTAACACGGTTGCTACTCTGAAAACTGTTGAAGTAAAACTTGTCACCTGAGGCAAGGGGGATCTCAGGGCTGGTCTACACTATGGGGGAAAATCGATCTCAGATACACAACTTCGGCTACGTGAATAACATAGCTGAAGTCAAAGTATCTAAGATCGAATTACTCACCGTCCTCATGGCGCGGGATCGATGTCCGCGGCTCCCCCTGTCGATTCCGCAACTCCGTTCAGGTTGGTGGAGTTCCAGAATCGATATAAGCGCGTTCGGGGATCGATATATCGCATCTAGATGAGACACGATATATCGATCCCCGAGCAATCGATTGCTACCCACCGATACGGCGGGTAGTGAAGACGTAGCCTCAGGGCTAACTCAATCAGCACTGAAAACAGTGGATATCTGCCGAGCCAGCATTATCTGTACAGTCTGAATCAGGTGCAGGCTCTGTGCCTCTGAATAGGGGCCCCCTTGCGATAAGAGGCAATAGTCTGTAACTGTATAAGGGGTGAAGAAAGTGCACAAGCTGTTGTACATTAAAGGTGTAAGATTCTGTCGGCGGGAGTGTCTCCTAAAAGATGGATCCCAGCTTACTAAGCCGGGCAAGTGCTGGCAGGATTGACAAGTGGGTGAGAAATACTTTATTAGACAGGAAAGTAACTTGTTAATAAATATAGTCTATAGATTGCATGTTATGTTTTTCTTTAGCTTGCAATCTAATGTTTCCAAACCCTTACACTTGCTTTTATTTGAATCTCTATCTCAAGTCCTGTGCAATAAACTTCATTGTGCCTTGTGCTAAGAAGAGTAGTGAACAGGGACAGGGGGAGGGGGGAGCAGTGAACTGGGGTGCATTGCTTACACAGACGTAGTGCATCAGTGTCCATTGCAGGTGTCCAGATGATAAGAGACTAGGCACTCAAATGTAACAAAGTCAGGAGGAGTGGGGCGGGGGGGGGGTAAATTGCTAGACTGCACAGGGAAAAAGCAGGGCTCACAGAACCCAGAGTAGAGCACCTGTGTTGGCAGCAGCCAGTGGCTGGGGAGAATTTCCTTCGGTGGGCAGTGACAGGGCTGCTTCTCACTGTGAGCAGGTGTTAATGATTCACCCCAGACACCTTGGCTACCCCTGAAATGTATCACACATGGTTAGATTGTCAAACAAACCTGAATTCATTCTTTGATTAATATACATGTTTGGTTGATAAAAGTAACTGTGTAGAGATGTAACATACTTAGCCTTTTGTAAAGTATTTGACTTACTATTGCAAAACATGTTAATTAAAAATGAGCACTATACAATATCAGTAAAGTACATGTTAAATGAATTAAGAATTTGCTAACTGACAGCTCAAAAGGTGGTTGTCCATGGGAAATCATCATTGAATGGGGGTGTTGCGCGGGGGGGGTTCACGGGGATCAGTACTAAGACCAATACTTTTCAACATTTTCGTCAATGATCTGGAAGTAAATATAAAAATCACTGCTGATAATACTTTCAGATGACACAAAGATTGGTGGAGTCATAGGTGCCAACTCCATGGGGGCGTGTGGTGCGGCTTGGCTGCGGTTTGTCCCTCAGCAAGGCTGTGGCGTATCCCACTGCCTCGCTACAAATAGTCCTAAGCCCGGCCCTAGGTCAGGGTTGGGCAGCAAACACAGAGTCAATATGCTCAGGCCCTCAGGCAGGGCTGAGCAGCAATAGCAGGTTTCGGCCTCTTCAGGCCAGGGAAAGGGGGATTCTGCCACCCGAGGACGGGTGGCAGGGGGAACGCAGGCCTTCCCACTCCACTGCGTTCCACCCCGGGGCCCTAGTAGCAGCAAAGATTCGCTGCAGTCAGTGGGGATCCTGGCCGCAACACACTGACATTGGTTCTGGCAGTGCTGCAGCCAGACTGGGGTCGGCTGCCCCCAGGCTACTTCCACTTTCCCCCTCGTCATGTACCTGAGTCGTCGAGGCGTCACCAGCGGTCTCAAACACCATCGGCTCCTCTGAGTAAATGTTCATGGGTGGGCTCAGTGGCTCCTCGGGGTAGCTTGCCAGAGGCAGGCTAGGCTCTTCCTTGGGGTAGCTGGCGCAGGGCAGGTTCGGCCAGTCCTCCTCGGGGTAGCGGGCAAGCAGCAGGCTCGGCTCCGTCGGGGTAGCTGGAGCGGGGTAGTCTTGGCCAGTCCCCCGTGGGGTAACAAGCTAGGGGTAGGCTCGGCCAGGCCTCCCTGGGGTAGTGAGCGAGGGGTAGACTTGGCCGGCCTGGTACGGTGTCAGGCTGGCCGTGGCCTTCTGCTGTCTCCCCAGAGGGAGCTCAGTTGCAGACGTCTGGCCTTTCTGGTGGCTGGGTCCCAACTGAGCTCTGCCAGTGAGCTTTTATATTTCCGAGTCTGTGCCATGACCACCGAGGGGCAGGCGCGGGACCCAGTGACTCCGCCCACACTGGTGTTAGGTGAGGTTTGTCCCTCAGCGAGGCTGTAGGGTATCCCACCACCTCGCTACAGGGTGCCAGATTTGGAGCACCCATGGAAAAAAATTAGTGGTGTTTAGCATTCACTGGCAACCAAACTCCACTCTCTCCTCTTCACTCCTGCCCACCTGCAGCCTCCATTGATCAGCTCCTCCCTCACCCTCCCACCGCTTCCTGCACAGGAAGGGGAGGAGCAGGGACAGGGTACACTCTGGGAAGGGGCAGAACAGGGCAGGGAAGAGAGGGAGAAGAGGGGGTGGCAAAGCAAGGGCAGGACTAGGTGGAGTAGATGGGGCCTGTGGGGAAGAGGTGGCAAGGGGGTGGGGATGGAGCGGGGACAGGAAGAGGCAGGGTGGGGGTTTGGGAGAAGGGGTGGAGTTGGGGCAGGGTCTGGGGCTAAGCAGGGGTTGAGCACCCCCGGGGAAAATTAGAAGTCAGTGCCTGTGGGCAGAGTGGTAAAAAATGATGGATAGAGGGCAGTCATACAAAGCAATCTGGATTGCTTGGTAAACTGGGCCTATTCCAACAAAACGTGTTCTAATACAGCCAAATGCAAAGTTGTACCTCTAGGAACAAGAGCTGCACACCACACCTGCATCCTGGGAAGCAGTGACTCTGAAAATGACTTAGGGGTTGTGATGCTGGCAGACCAGCTCACTGAACACTCACAAAAACAGCTGGAAAACAGCCTGCCTCACCAGTGTGTTAGCATTGTTAAAATAGTTCTTACGTTTATAAGAATGTGTTTAGGGCAGAGCGGGGAGGGTTGAGCACCCCCGGGACCAGAAGAAGCTAGCGCTTGTGATTCCAATCATCTAGTCTGACCTTTTGCCTAACACAGGCCATTAGCTTTCATACACTGATTTAAACCAATTGCTCAAGATAGGTATCGTCTGGTGTAGTGGAATCCCAAGCACACATTTCACTCTCTCTCGTAGTTCCAAATCACATCATCTCACATCCTGGAGTCCAGCAGGTGAGGGATGCTATGTCTTAGATGCAGGATGAGGTAAGAACTTTGTGTCTAGTGTAGTGGTTCCCAAACTTTTTTCCCTATGGAACCCTTTGGCATCAGACTAGATGTCCTGAATCCCAGTCATTTCTGGTACTACCAGAACACACCTGTGCCCCCACCAGTGGGATCTCTCATGCATGGTGAGTGAGAGGTCACACTGTGTGGAAGAAGCCATTTTGAACACAAAATGGTGTCCTCCATGCGGAAAAAGTGCCAGAAACCATGCCAGTGTGCTCTAGCCATGGCTGAAGGGACTAACCCCCACATAACTCACAGCAGATCCCCAGGGGTCTGGGGACCCCAATTTGGGAACAAAAGATCTAATGCCTATCAGTAAGCCTGGCTGGAACTGGGCTCCACAGGTTGAGCTTGCCACCTTCTCATTACAATCTGGGTACAGTTGTAAAAGAAAGAAAGGGGGTGAAAGGCAGAGGAAAAACAACTCTATTCTGCAGTTTTATTATAAATCAAACTTGGTGTCTCAGCATTTCCAGTGAGGTTACAGGGTCCCCTCAGGACAATGCCTCAACCTTATGAATCAGCAACACTCTTTTTCTCACTCACCCCCTGTTTCTCTCTGCCTTTGCCTACCTTCCCCACCTCTCTTCCCCTGCCTCTCTTTCTCTGCACCATCCTGTCCCTCTCTAATCTTTTTCTCTCCAATCCCTGTCTCCCAGTTTGTCTAGTCTTCCAATCCTCTCTTCACTCCTTCCCTTTCTTTTTCTTGCCCTCCTGCCTCCCATTCCCTTTCTCCTGGCCTATCACTCTCTCTAGCTCTAGTCCTCTCTCCCACCTTCCCTCTTTCTCTCTCCTTTTTTGCCTGCCTATCTCCTCCCTTCCCTCCTTGTCTATCTTTTTCCTTTTCTCCCTTCCCATCTCCCTTGCTCCATCCTGCTCTCTCTCTCTCTCTCACACACACACACACGCTACCTTCCTCTTTCTCTGAAGCACTGAGGGCCCTGACACAGAAAAAGTGATCTCTTCCTGGAAAATAATAGAATTGTAGCCCCAAGCTGTTTAATAGCAGCCTGGAGTATACTGCAAGAATGGCTTGTGAGTCCCTGAGGAAGAAGTAATATTTTGTATTAATATTTGATATCTTATTTAGGATGCTAAATCAGATGCATGAAATCTATGGGGAAGAAGCAAACATAACACTCAGTTAAATAATACACCACCACACCAGGCCGCTGCGAGATCCCCTGTTTCTTTGCTGCCAGACCTCCCTTGATGGCCTCCATTTCAGACCTAATGTTACTCCTATCCGTCCCCCACAAATGTAAGCCTGTTTTGTCTCAAATCTGAGGACCTAGAGGAGGAGATTTATGCTACAGAAATGAACTCTTGCAGTGGAATTCCCTGCAGCATTCAGTTTCCACGCCCCTGTTGCTTTGAGCTGTTTGTCCTTGTGCTGTGTCACCAGCCCCAAAAGTTCAATAGTTACAAGTCAGGCCCTCCCAAAACCCCACACAACTGGCCAAAAATCATGAGATTTTCTTTTAAGTTTATACAGTGTTTCTGGTCTGCCTTTGGCTGTCTGAGTCTCCCTGCCCACCCCGGCGTGTGGGTGGCTGTACAGTGTTGCAGCTCTCCCAGCTGTACAGCGTGAGGTGATTCTAGCCCTGCTGCAGGAGCTCTCACGACTGCTGATGGAGCAGAGCTGCCAGCTTCTCCCCAATTCCCACTGTCTAATTAGCTAACTGTGTCTTTACACACACACACACCCCTGCTCCTTCTTCCCCAGCCCAGCAAGTAATTATGCACCCCCAGCTCCCACATCAGTTCTGCCCATCGGCTTCTCCTCTCCTGCATCTCCTGGGGTTGTTCACACACACCCCCTTCCCAAGGCCAGGGGAGCAGCTGGATCTCCATCTCCCCCTGCACAAGACTGGGTGTGGAACAGCTCCAGAGACTCTTCATCACCCTGCTCCCATGCCAAGCCTGTGTGGAGTGATAAAGAGGTGAGCAGCAGACTGATCTATTGTTCATGAGGTGGGTAGGAGGGAGTGGAACCCCACTGAGCTGCTGGGATCTTTCTGCTGCCTCCTCCTCTCCTGTGAGAACAGTGCCACTTCTCCATCTCATCCCACCATCCAAAACTCAGCTACTGAAGGGAGGTGGGAGAGCTCAGCTTGCCTCCTGCAGCAGCCCCAATTGGCTCCCCTTACCCAGGAGGCAGGGAAGTAGTGAAAGCAGCCAATCAGAGGGTGTTTCCCCCCTTACTGAGCACAGCTGAAATTCCCAACCAGGCTAGTTTATACAGACGGCTCCAGCCCCAGCCAAAAATCAGGTAGCTCAGGGAGAGATGGCAGCACTGCTTATGGACCCAGATTTGGATCTCAGGAGGTCAGGGCTTGGAATAACTCTCCTATAATGCACTGTAAGGAGCTGATGAGCTTCTTGTGCCCTTTCAGAGAAACAGCTCCTAGCTGGCCCGCCCCTAAGGAGACAATACACAAGAATTCCTCACTGAACATCGGCTAAAGTTCTGTCCAGCCAAGTTTTAAATGCCCCCTGTTACTGGACTCCATCCCAGCCCATTGGGGATTTAATTTCACAGCCTACTAGATCTCAGTCTCAGGAACATTTCAGTAGCTGGAGCAGTGACAGAGAAGCAGGGGGGAAAAGAGGTTGCCTGCTCTCTAATGCTAAGAATACCCTAAGAAGCCAGAAAGAGGAATTGTAGAGGAAGCCATGCTTCTTCATTATGCGTCTTGGGCAGAATGACAGCACGATAGGATGTGTGGGTGTCACTTGGCAGGTGTGAATCACTTAGCCAAGCTACAGTATTCATATTTAGTTGTTATAAACTGTCTTCGTACATCAGACTTTACCACCCCTTCTTCAGATTTACTGCTGCAATCTTTTGCTGAAAGGATTCAGGTCCTCCAGTTGCTTCTGCCATTTGTTTCAGTGCTCCCAGCCTCCCAGGATGACAGCTAACACTGTCCTTTTATTATTATTAATAATAATATCATTTTTTACAAATACACCAAAATACCAGAGTCATCATAATACACAAAAACAGAAGATCAGGATAAAGGGAAGGGAGGGGACGTGACATCTCTCTCTTCAGGGTTTTCATTAATCACAGAAGTCTAAATAGTCAGCCCAAATTGCTTGGAATTTTTGGGGCATTTCCTTCCTGCACAATCCCAGTCATTCGTTAGCTGCGAGGTCAGCCACTGAGCCAGGCACCAATATGGTGATCGACTTTTCCATTTTTGCAGGATGAATTTTTTAGTGACCCATGTGCACATGGGAACCATGCTACCTTGTTACCAGGTAATCTTCAGCGATCAGGAATATATCCAAGAATGAAGCTTAAGGGAGAGGGTCCAACTTGGCAACCATTACTAAATTGGTCCTTTGATCCACCTTGTAATCGTGCTGTGGTCATCCCTCCCCCTCTGAGTCGGAGGGAGGCCTCACTATGTCACCGGGATCACAGCCTAGTGTCAGGGAAACCAGTAGAGTAGGCATTATTGTCCTGGCCTTTATAACAGGGTGGAACCCCAAACTGTCAATAGGCCCTCAGGCAGGGCTGAGCTAATGAGCAGTCTGTAGGCTCAGGCCTGTAATCAGGCAGTGCAGTAAAGCAGTCTACAGGCTTCAACCCTGAGGCAGGGGAGAACTAACAAGCAGGCTGTCATCCTGGCTCTGGTGGGCAGCAGACAAATGCAGGCTTTGTGGCCTATGGTGGAAAGACTACCACCCCAGGTGTGGGGTGCCAGGGGTAGGGGGACACAAGTCCACCCAACTCCACTACATCCCAGCCCAGGGCCCTAACAGTGGTGGGATGTCCCACCACTTGGTCAGTGGGGATCGTCCCACAACACACTGACTGGCTGTAAAACCACAACACGATCAAACTGAAGTCTGGTTTCCCTGGGCTACTTCCTACCAGAGTTTCAGATTGGGCTCCATGGTCACAGGATCCTCTGCTCCCTAGGGGTTCTCGGCAGTCCCCCCAGTTCCTCCCCAGCCTCAGTTCTCTCCAAGTCCAGGGCACCACCTGGCTTGGCAGCAGGGTCAGCAGACTATAGCAAACAAGACACATCTGTCTCCTTCCCTGGCTGTGCTCCAACTGAGCTAGAGGCTCCACCTTTTGTACTTCCTGCCTTGCCTCTCAACTTCCAGTGGGAGGGCTGAGCCTGGCCTGACCCCACCCACTCAGACAGAGAGAGTGGTTCCTCCCCCTCTGGCTCAGAAGGAGGCCACACCACCTCACTACACACCTCATACCAGACATTCTTTATACATAGACAATCCAAAAACATATGAGCTAATGAAGCATAAAGGGAGATACATTTCCAACAGCAGTCAGCATTTATAAAGTCCATGACCATTAGCCTATGTGGGAACCAGTATATTCAAAAAAATATGTCTTTTGGTGAATAAGCCATAGTCTTGGATCTATAGCTGCTTTTTTAACATTAGATACAATTGTATTCCACTGGGTCAGAGATAGTTGTGTATCCAAATCACCATTCCAAGCAACTCGCAAATTATCAACCTTTGGCAGAGTTTTTTGAGCCAGAAAATCACAAAAGGATACTGCTCGCTTGAGTAAATCCAGGCAGTTTCCTCCAAAATAATTAAAGTTCCGGAGATTCTGGAGTTACCAATGCATGCAGTCCTAATACATTTGTAAGTAAATGCTTTAACTTTCTGGAGATACTTCCATGCTCCAGAGAACAGCAAGCCAATTTTTTCCTGAAGAGCTACAAATGGTTTAAATGTATCATTTCAAACACCTGCAACACAGTTATAATTCATCTGTCCATCCAATCCCTCCACATCAAGGTTTTGCCACCACTTTTAAGGATAAGATTGCTCTGTAGCTCTGCCTCTCCATGGAAGAATGGATGGAAGCAGAACTTTTTAGCCATGTTTGACCAAGCTTGCTTCACAGCCATTATTGTAGGAGCTCTGAAGCCATCAAATCTATGATTTGATCTTACAATGCCTGAAAGGGGGAGATGGTGTACCAATTCTTGTTTAATCTGAATCCAAGGTGGTGCCTGTATAATGATAGCTAACGGCCACAAAGATGCCTACCTTCACAAAAAGGAAATATGATAATTTTCCGAGTTGGGAAAACAAAATCCTCCCAAAGACAGAGGGAGCTGTAATTTGTTCAGAGCTGGTCGAGGTGTCTTACCTGTACCAAGAAGGAATGTTCTGAAAATATTATTAAATAATCTTAAACTAAGTGTGAGGAACAGATATAGGGAGACCCCCTCAGGATATACAAAATTCTGTGAAGGACATTAATTTTCAGTATATTAATTTACCCCACAAACTGAGGGTTAACAAACTCTATCTCCCCAAATCATTAGCCACTTTGGCAATAATTGGTTCTATATTTCTCTTAGGGATGTCCTAAATACTTTTGGGAATCAGTATTCCTAAATATTTCTGATCAGAAGATTGCCATTGAAAGTTCCAATTTGTACTCCTGAGGGCATTCTGTGCCAAAAAATAAAAAATTCTATGCATAATATTTTAAAATTCTGCAGGTTTCATTTGTCAATAAATAAATGCAGAGGCTCCAGCATGGCAGTGGGGAGCACAGGTTGCACGAAGATGGGAGATCACCCTGCAACCTCTTCACCCCAGGGACATGGACTCAGCAGTGAGGCTGCATGTGACCCTGACACACAGGGCTGGCTTTAAGCCGATTCAGCCGATTCCCCGGAATCGGGCCCTGCGCCTAAGAGGGCCCCGCGCCTTACGCGCCTTTTAATTTTTTTTTCTTACCGGGGCTGCAGTCTGCTCCGGGGTCTTCCATGGCCCCGCTCCCCTGACCAAAGCACCGCCAGAGCGCGGCTGCCCCACAGCCCGGCTCTCCCAGCTGGAGCCCCGGCCGGAGCGCGGCAAGCCCCGCAGCCCCGCTCCGCTCACCCGCCTGGAGCCTCGGCCAGAGCCGGGCAAGCCGCCCTGCGATCCCTGCTGGAGCCCCGGTCAGAGCAGGGCAAGCCTCCCTGCAACCCCGCTCTCCCCGCCGGAGCCCCGGCCGGAGCAAGGCAAGCCCCATCGCCCCACTCTCCCAGCTGGAGCAGGGCAAGCCGCCCTGCCTGGAGCCCCTACGGGAGTGGGGCAAGCCATCCTGCAACCCCGCTCTCCCGGCCAGAGCCCCGGCCGGAGCGGGGCAAGCCACCCCGCAACCTTGCTCTCCCTGCTGGAGCCCTGGCCGAAGCGCAAGCCCTACCCTGCAGCCCTGCTCTCCCGGCTGGAGCTCTGGGCCCTTTAAATAGTCCCCAAAGCCCTGGGATAGCGGGGGGGCTCCAGGGGCTATTTAAAGAGCCGGGGCTCCAGCTGCCTCTGCCACCTCATCCTTTAAATAGCTACCAGAGCCCCCCCGCCCCCATGTATTCTCCAGGGCTTCCGCAGCTATTTAAAAGGTCTGGGGGGGGGTAGAAGCAGGGGAGCCCCAGGCCCTTTAAATAACCTCCAGAGCCGTGGGATAGCGGGAGCCTTGGAGGCTATTTAAAGGGCTGGGGCTCAAGCTGCCTCTGCCACCCCATCCTTTAAATAGCTACCGGAGCCCCCCTGCCCCCATGTATTCTCCAGGGCTCCCACGGCTATTTAAAAGGTCCAGGGGGGTAGAAGCAGGGGAGCCCCAGGCCCTTTAAATAACCTCCAGAGCCCTGGGATAGCGGGAGCCTTGGGGCGCTTTAAAAGGCAGGGGGCTCCAGCGTGCTCTGCTGCACCGCACTGCCCTGCGTGCGACCGCGCTGCCCCTGCCTGCAGCGAGCTTGCACCCCGTATGCCCACGCCAGCCATTTGCCAAACCCCTGCTGTCTTCCAGCCAACCCTGCCACCCCTGTGCCTGCTTCAAGCCAACCAATCCAACACAGCCCTGTCCGCACGCAGCCTGCACACCCTGCACCAACGGCCACACCAGCCCTCACCCTGCTGTCTCCAGCTATCCCTTCTGCACCCTGCTTGAGGCCAGCGCAGTTCGCATCTCTGTCTCCAGCCCTCCAATCCTGCCTGCATCTGCCTGCTGCCCTGCACTGAAGCCAGCCCCACCCCCAATCCCTGATTCAGCGCCCTGTCCCTTGCCCTGCCTGCGTAGCCCTACCTTGCCAGTCAGCCCTGCCTGCTCCACACAGCCTACATGTCCACTGCTGTCCTGCGTTCCCAGGCAGTAACTGACATTCTTCAGGAGGGGCAGGCAGCGAGTGTGGACCCCCTGTGCACATGCAGGAGTGGCAGGGACCAACATGGGTGAATGGCCGTCATTAATAACCATCAACAGTCATCATATGATGCAATTTTACAGTAATTATAATTGCTTTATTATATATAGTTATGGAAAGTAAATAATACATGGAAGAAATAAAAGGCTTTTTTTTTTTTACACTTTTTTTTTTTTTAGTCATCCCTGCCAGGGCCCCGCCGAAAATGTTCGAATTGGGCCCCGCACTTCCTAAAGCCGGCCCTGCTGACACAGCATGAGGCCTGGGCAAATCCCAGAAACACCTTCTGTGCCAGGTGCACTAGGTGTGGGGCAGGCAGGCTCAACCAGGCAGGATCCAAGTGTGGAGGGGCTCAGTGGGGGTGAGGGGTATCCAGGTGTGGGGTGAGAGGATTCTGTGTGGGACAATCTGTGTGCAGACAGTTCAGCAGGGGGTCTAGTAGTGTGGGGATATGGATGCAGAGAGACTCATTGGGGGGGGTTCCAGGTGCAGGGGCAATGGGACTCTGCAGGGGTTTCCAAGTGAAAGTGGTTGGGGTTCAGCAGAGGGGTCTGAGTGTGGGGTGTCTCAGTGGGGGTGTCTGGATGCTGGAGCAGTGGGGCTTGGTGGGGTGGGGGTTTGGGTGCAGCTAGTTGGGTGTCAGTGGTGTGAGGATCTGGATGTGGGGGCTTGGTGGTACAGGGGGTGGGGCATCAGGGTGGGGGTTTGAGTTCAAGGAGCTCAGTGTGGGTCTGTAGACAGGGGGTCTGGATGCAGGGGGGCTCCAGATGCAGGAGTTGAGGTTCAGTGGGGTGGGGTTCGGGTATGAAGGGCTGCGGGGCTTCTGGATGTACCGAGTAAGGCTTGGCAAGGGTGTCTGGGTATGAGAGGTCTGGATGCATGAGGATTGGGTGGATGGGGAAGCAGGTCCCCGTACAGTGACCCCTCCCCCACAGCTGAGGAGTGATGGAGGTAGGAAGCAGGGGAAGATGCTGAGCTTCCTGCAGCTGGGAGAAGTTTCTGGAGGTGGATCTAACACAACCCCAGCCACTCCTTGCAGGGGAAGAGGAAGTCCCATCCTCTTCTGCCTCTAGCCCAGCTGGGACTAGCAACCGATCCTGGTTTAGGATAGGAGCCACTGGCTGAGGCGTCCCCAGCCTCGCAGGGATTTACCTCTCCACGGGCTGGGCTGGGTGCCTGAAACAATGTACCTGTGCTGCTGGGGAGTGGTGTGTGTCTGCTTTTACAGCTTCCTTGTCAGAAAGTCATTTTTCTGCAGGGAAGCGAAGAAATCTGTGGGGGGCATGAATTCTGTGCATGCACAGTGGTGCAGAATTCCCACAGGAGTAAATCTGAGAAAAGTTCTTTGTGAGCATTGTGACACTCTGTACCTCAAAGCAGCACCGCATATTCACCACTATCATATAACTATGATGTGTTTTGTACAAAGTATGCCTTGTTGAGGTATCATTTTAAAAGTCTTGATCAGTTGAACATTAATATTCTGTTGGATTTTATGTGCTATAATTTTTTATATGTGAGGTTATGAAGTATTGCAATATGTGTTACTGAAATATGTTGTGAGGTTGGGAACACCCATAACCAACATTTCAGATACAACAATGGAATAGCCAGATTTGCTGATGGCCCATTAAATGAACCCACTCACCCAAGGGACATCCCAGAAGACTTCACAGAGACAGCATGTAAACAATGGAGATTGTTTGACCAATGGGGGTGGACCCCCACGTCACAGCATAGATCTTTCCAGCAACCTTGAAGAAACTATAAAAGAGCAGAAGTGACAACATCATTTGGCATCACTCCCCCCAGAGCTCAACACCTGTAAACACATCTAGAGGACAAAGACTTTGTATTGGGGGAGAGTGGTCCCAGGCTGGCAAAGAGTCTCAGATTGTCTATTGAGGATCTATAATCTGTTTCTACCATCCGTCAGGGTAAACCACTGCTTGATTCAAATCCTGTTTAGTTTGTAGAACTTATTTTTATTTCTTAGGTAACCAACTTTGATCTCTATTCTTTCCTCTTACAAACCCTTAAAATCTTACTTTCTGTAGTTTATAAACCTATTTTATATTTTAACTAAAACAGTGTGTTTTGGGTGAAGTACTTGGGAAATCTCAGCTCAGTTTGCAAAGGCTAGTGTGTGTCTTCTTCAAATCGAGGAAGGGGCAGGCTGGGTAATGAACTTATGTTGACCAGGCTTCTGATCAGTGCAGGATGGTACAGTTCTGGGGTGCAAGACTGGGGAGCTGGGGCATAGACATCAATTTCCTTTCTTCCTGTGCGTGCTCGACCCCTTCTCTGCCCCCCCAGCCCTGCCCTCCTTCACCCCTTCCATGAGGCCTCACCCCTGCCCCCCCACCCTTTCCCTGCCCCTATTCCAACCCCTTCCCCAAAATCCCAACCCCAACTCTGACCCCTCCCTGCCCCTATTCAAACCCCTAACCCAAATCCCCGCCCCAGCCCAGCCTCATCCCCTGAGCACACCACATTACCGCTCATTCCCCACCTCCCAGAGCGTGCTAATACTGCCAAATAGCTGTTTGGTGAAGGCGGTTTGGGAAGTGCTGGGAAGTAGGTGAAGGAGCAGGGAGGGAGAGCACTCAGGAGAGGAGGAGGAGATGGAGTGGGGGTGAGGGAAGCATGGGGCCAATGGGTGCAGAGCACCCACTAATTTTTCCCTGTGGGTGCTCCAGCCCTTTAATGAAGGAAGCTTGCTTGATTTATATGTATAACGTGTGACACAGCCCAGTCGCATAGCAAGAGTTTTAGCTAAAATCTTAGCATCACAATCAAGTAAAGAAATTGGCCTGTAATTACTGCAGATTCCAAGATCTTTTCCAGGGTTAGAAATAATTGAAATTTCTGCTTCTCTTACAGTAGGGGGAGAGTTTCTTCATTCTTGGCCTCATTGAACATATTCAGTAATCTAGGTGTTAAAGTTTCAGAGAACTTTTTGTAAAATTCAGCTGGGAATCTGTCTGCACCAGGAGTCTTTCCAACCTTCATTTCTTTTATAGCCTGCACCAGTTTCGCAATATCTAGAGGGGCATCTAAAAGTTCCTTCTGAGAGTCATAGATCTGTGGCAGAGACAATCCCTTAAAGCAGTTACCTAGGGCATTTTTACTGATTCCCTCTTCAGCTAAATATAGTTTTGAATAAAACTGTTCAAACTGTTTATTAATATCTGACTGGGTTGTATATAATTTATTGCTACTGTTGCAAATAGCAGCAATATAATTTTGTTAGTCTTTTGCTTAAGTCTGTATGCCAACAGCTTGCCGGCTCTTTTTCCAGATTCCCTGTAGTTTTGCTCCAACCAGAATAAAGCAAACTCCGCTTTATGGGACAGAAGTTTGTTGATTTCATATCTAAGACTGATGAGGGTTCTGAATTTCTCAGGAGAGGGGGCAGAAGTACTGTATAGTCTAAATCCAAAGCCTTAATTTCCTTCACAAGGGTATCAATTATTTGTTCTCTCCGTTTCTTTTTGAAGATACCACAAGAAATTATATGGCCTCTGATGAAGGCTTTTAAGACTTCCCAAAGTGTGGCTGCTGATGAAGCAGTAGGCGCATTTGTTTTAAAAAATAAAGTTCTAACTCCTGCTGGATAGAGTTAACAAATGATCTATCAACTAGCAGAGAGACCTAAAAGACATAGGTATAGGATCATGGTCACATATAACAATAGAGCCAATGCCACAGTCAGTGACAGAATTGATCAAGTCTTGTGACACTAAGAAATAGTCCAATCTTGAATATGTTGAATGTGCTGAAGAAAAAAAATATAGCCTCTGGCCGTAAGATTACGCAATGTCTACACATCGTAAGCCTAAATCAGCCATATATATATGAAGTACCTGGTAAGTATTTGTGTTTTTACAGGGAGAGGGAGAAGATTTTTCAAAGACTGGGCCTAGAGTTTAGTGAAAGCCTCCAGCTATAATAGGATGGGGCCCAAGTCATTTATACTCATCAAAAAATTATGATCATCTTGATTTGGCCCATAGAGTAGGGTGACCAGACAGCAAGTGTGAAAATCGGGACAGGATGTGGGGGGTAATAGGAGCCTATATAAGAAAAAGCTCCAAATATTGGGACTGTCCCTATAAAATCAGGACATCTGGTCACCCTACCATAGAGATTGGTAAAAATTATTATAGAATTGCCACTTTCAAGTCTGAGGACAGTAAACCTGCCCTCACTGTCAGACCTTGTGCTCAGAATATTAACATTCAACTTTTGTGTGTATTAGTATAGCAACACCCCCTTGCTTTAGAATTAAAGTTTAGAAACTGAGAGGACTAACCAGTCTCTATTCTCTAGTTTCAAGTTGTGCCAGATGTGTCTCCTTGAGCATGGCAATGAAATGTCAACGTTCTCTTTTTTAAGCACTGAGTATATTTTTTTCTTTTAATAGGGTTATTAAAACCCTTTATATTCCTGGAGACACATTTAATTATCAGAGCCATCATTGTTAAAATATACCAGATAAAATATAAAGTTGCTTTGCGAATAAAGGAGAAATTGCAAATTTTCCTGAGCAACATACAGTTCTTGCATATCTAAGCAGCATGAGTTATATAATACAGGAGTAGGGTGTCACTTCCCAGCTTGGGCAGGTAACAGGAGGGGGAAGAAAGAGGAATTATATAAGTGGAAAAACAAAAGAGAAGAGATAGTGGAGAGAGAAATACACATTAATACCATACAATCAAAAAGACGAATCTGTTTAAATAATTCAAAAATATGCACTTGACACCCAGAGAGTTTGACCGAATCAGGTGAAACTTGGAGATCTTCATAGCCCCTGGAGCCTCAAACATTACAAGTATAGTAATCACCTATTACCAGTAGATAATTAGTCCATAAGGAAGCACCATCTAATAAAGATATATATTTGATTATATATATATAATTACTAATCAAATTATAGATTTTACATTGATGCTCCTTTCCCATGAGTTAAGACAATAGGAAGTAAATTGATAATAAATCTTTAACCCTTCAACCCCAATGAGAGAGAGAGTAAAAAGAAAAGGAACTAAAATATCAATATCAACTAGCATCCATCACCTGGTTTAGAGCAGCCATACCAGATCTCAGAGAGCATTAGATAAATTCCATGCAGCTGAATTATTCCATAGATGTCTCCCATTGCGAGGGAGGAGTTTGCAGATTTTTTAGGTATTTTTTTGCTTCCTGAGGGGAATTGAATCATACTATCTTCTTGCCATTCTTAATATGGAGAATTGCCAGGTATTTAATAAAATTCCTCAAGTCCATTATCCTGGCCAATTGTTTTGCTTGGTTAAAAGCTCCCCTCTTTGCAACCATATCAAGGGCATAATTTTGAAAGAGCAGTCTTTTAATTGCTGGTTCTCCCATAACAGCTCCTTTTTCATTCTGGATTCCTGCAGCATAAGCTCCTTGGTGGTAAAGTTCAGGAATTTCACAATCAATGCTCTAGGTCAACCTTCTGGAGCTGGCTTCACCCATCTGTGCGGACAGCACTGGTAGCACCGTCTCAGTCTCGGGCATGGTGGTCTGCAGGGTGCAGATCATAGATTTAATTTCAACAGTCTCTGCAGCCACATGTAGTATAACCATCAACTGGATTCACTCAGGCTCAGACACCACAGTGTTTACAAAAGAGGGGGAAGCAGATCTCCTCTGTATTTTTGGTGCTTTCAGATTTGGAAAGGAACATGAAGACCTAGAGGGTACCTTGGGGGTTTCAGTAGTCAGGCACAATATTTAGATTTCAAGATCAGAAGGGACCACCGTGATCATGTAGCCTGATACCCTGCACAGGCCACAGAACCTCACCCACCCATTCCTGTTATAAACCCCTAACCTCTGGCTGAGTTACTGAAGTCCTCACATCATGGTTTAGAGACTTCAAGTTACAGAGAATCCACCACTGACCATAGTTCAGACCTGCAAGTGACCTATGCCCCATACAGCAGAGGAAGCTGAAATCCAAACTGGGTGTCTACCAATTTAACCTGAGGGAAAATTCCTTACCAACCATATGCGCTGACTCCGTGGGTGCTCTGGGGCCAGGAACCCATGGAAAAAAACAGTGAGTGCTGAGCACCCACCATCAGGCCCCCCGACCACTGATCAGCTCATCCCCATCCCCCACAGTGCCTCCCGCCGGCTGCCATCAGCTGTTTGGTGACATGCTGGGGGAGAAACGAGGAGCTGGCCTGGGCAACGCATGGCCCAGATGTGGGGGTGGAAGGAGCAGGACCCATCCCTTCCAGCCACTAAGATGCTGCTCTGCAGCCCTGCTTGGCGGTTGCCTGAGAGAGTCTGGCTGCGGAGGTGACTCCCACTGTCTTCCCGGGCTCAGGTCCTGGGGTCCCCGGCAGCTGAGCCAGGCGGGGAGCGGAAGCCACCTTCTCCCCAGCCAGGCTCTCACAGGCAGCTGCCAGGCAGGGCTGCAGAGCAGCGACTGGGAGGGGCCAGCATTAAAAGTGGCTCCCTCTTGCTCCCCACCTGGGCTCCTGGGAGCAGGAAGAGCAGCAGAATGTACCGGGAGGGCAGGCGCAATGGGAGGACAAAGTGCCCTTCCCTGCAGGTAACATGGGGCGGGGATAGTGTGGTGGCCCTGGGGCTGGTAACAGGGGGACACATACATGCTCTTTTGCTTGTGCCCCCTCTCCCACTATGGAAGCACTCCTCATCTAGTGTCCAATCACCAGCTGTTGGAGATATTTGCTGCTAGCAGTCGCAGATTGGCTACATTCCATTGTAGGCAGTCTCATCATACCATCCCCTCCATAAACTTATCAAGTTCAGTCTTGAAGCCAGTTATGCTTTTTACCCGCACTGCTCCCCGTGGAAGGCTGTTCCAGAATTTCACTCTGATGGTTAGAAACCTTTGTCTAATTTCGAGCCTAAACTTGTTGATGGACAGTTTATATTCATTTGGTTTTGTGTCCACACTGGCATTTAACTTAAATAATTCCTCTCCATTCCTGGGATTTATCTCTTTGATGTATTTATAGAGAGCAATCATATTTCTCCTCATCCTTCATTTGGTTAGGCTAAACTAGCCAAGCTCTTTGAGTTGCCTCTTGTAAGGTAGGTTTTTCATTTCTCCGATCATCCTAGTAGCCTTCTCTGCACCTGTTCCAGCTTTAATTAATCTTTCTTAAACATGGGAGACCACAACTGCACACATTATTCCAGATAAAGTCTCACCAGTCCCTTGTATAATGGTGCTAACACTTCTCTGTCTCTACTGGAAATACCTTGCCTAATGCATTCTAGGACTTCATTAGCCTTTTCACAGCCACATCACATTGGCAGCTCATAATCATCCTGTGATCAGCTAATACACCCTGGGCTTTCTCCTCCTCTGTTAAGCAAAAATTCTTCTTGTTAGTCCCTAAATGCATAACCTTCCACTTTGCATTATTAAATTTTATCCCATGTCTATCCCTCCAGTTTACAAGGTCATGCAGATCTTCTTGTATGATATTACAGTTCCCCTTCGTATTGGCAATACCACCCTACTTTGTGTAATCTGCAAATATTATGAGCACACTTCCACTTTTTGTGCCCAGGTCACTAATAAAAATGTTAAATAAGGTTGGTCACAAGTCCAATCCTTGAGGAACTCCACTAGTAATTGCCCTCCAGCCTGACAGTTAACCTTTCAGCATGACCTGTTGCAGTCTCCCTTTAAACCAGTTTCCTTATCCACCTTTCAATCCTCATATTAATCCACATCTTCTCCAGTTTAATTAACAATTTTCCATGAGCAACTGTATCAAATGCCTTTCTGAAATCCAGGTAGATTATATCTACTGCATTTCCTTTGTTTAAAAAATCAGTTATCTTCTCAAAGAAGATTGGATTGGTCTAGTACAATCTACCTTTTGTTAAAATTATGTTGTATTTTATCCCAATTACCATTCATCTCTATGTCCTTAACTACTTTCTCTCTCAAAATTTGTTCTAAGACCTTGCATACAATTCAAGTCAAACTAACACACCTGTAGTTTCACAGATCACTTTTTTCCCTTTCTTAAAAATAGGAACTATATTAGCAATTCTCAGATCATAGGTTACAAGCCCTGAGTTTATAGATTCATTAAAAATTCTTGCTATTGTATTTGCAATTTCATGTGCCAGTTCCATTAATATCTTTGGATGGAACTTATCCAGGCCCCAGTTTAGTCCCATTAAACTGGTTGAGTTTGACTTGCACCTTGGATGAGGTAATTTCTATCTCCATATCCTCGTTGCCATTAGCCAAAGTGATTTTGGCCCAACCAGACTCTGTCTTATCCATTCCATCACTTTTAATTTCTTTACAGTCTACCTCATCATTAATATACAATGATACCCCACCACCTTTCCTTTATTTCTGTCTTACCTGAACAGCACATACCCTTCAATCCCTGTACTCCAGTCACTACCACTATTGCACCATGTTTCTGTTATCTCTATAATCAGGGGCGGCACTAGAAATTTCGCCACTCCAAGCATGGCGGCATGCCGTGGGGGGCGCTCTGCCAGTCGCCGGTCCCATGGCTCCAGTGGACCTTCCGCAGGCGTGCCTGCGGAGGGTCTGCTGGTCCTGCAGCTTCGATGGACCTCCTGCAGGCATCCACCAAAGCCGCGGGACCAGCGGACCCTCCGCAGGCATGCCTGTGGAAGGTCCACTGAAGCCCTGCCTGCCGCCCTCCCGGCGACCGGCAGAGCGACCCCCACTGCATGCCGCCCCAAGCACGTGTTTGATGTGCTGGGGCCTGGAGCTGCCCCTGCCTATAATATCTGATTTCACTTCCTGCACCAGTAGTTCTAGCTCCTCCATTTTGTTACCCAGGCTCCTTGGATTGGTGTACTGACATCTTAGTTGTTGCTGCTTGGCTTGGCCCACATCTCTCAACCCACTGGGTACAGTCATTCTACTGCCACTATAACCTACCTGAATGGTATCAACACTGTCCTTCCTCTTCATGTCCACTCTCCTACCCACTGCTGTTCCCTTCTCCATTGCTGTACCCTTCCTTACTTGATTTTCTTCCTTCTCAATGTTAGAATCAGGCGTGGAGATTACATGAGCGTCTCCCAATCATCTCCCCCAAGTTCCTAGTTTAAAGCTCTTTTAATGAGTTGTGCCAGCCTCCATCCCAGAGTTCTATTTCTCTCCCCATGCAGGTGGAGTCCATCCCATGAGAATAGTCCTCTGTCCATGAATGATGGAAGGGGCGTAACTAGGAGTAATGGGATGAAGTCAAGAAGGGGCATGTTAACCTCAGTATCAGGAAAACTACCTGATTGTGAGGTACATCAGGCTGTGGAACAGTCTCCTCTGGGAAGAAATGGAAGCCCCATGGCCTGGGACACTTAGCCCTTTTCCCACAACAGCTCAGTGATACCCTTTTCACCTCTTTAACCCTTCTCAGGTTCCACCCCACCACATCATTCGACAACTCCCTTGTGGCTCTAAGTAAGTGGGGAGCCTCCTGCACTGGTTATACATAACCTCAGCTCCTGGCTTCCCCTTCAGCCACTCTGGGCTCTGTAACACAAAGTCCCCACCAAAGCTTATTGTTGCCAGGCAGAGAGAGACATACTTTTCTGGGCCCTGGCATGAGGCACAGGGCAGGACTGACCTGCCTACGAGTTCTGGCATAATTGCTCTTCCCTGAGACATGGACAAAACCAAACTGTAAGAGTGGGGGCGGGAGGGGTATGATGAAGTCCTCTGATGCCACAGTGACCCCCTCCACCCAGAATACAAAGGAGCAGGAGAGAAGGGGATGCCACAGCACAAATCCAAAAGGGTGTATGGAGGATACAGTGTATGGTTAAACTCCACAATGTCTTTTCAAAGCTTCTGTGATAGGGTGTCCACCCCACACAAGACTTGAAAGGGTTAAGCAGGCCAGGTAGGCCAATTAACTCCCCAGGCTGCAACTGAAGGAGGAGCCAGGGAGCAGGGACTGATTAAATGAGGCTCAGCTGGGTAGAAACAGTAGGGACTTGTATAAAGCCTAGGAGCTGAGAGTAGGAGGGGGCTGCAGCAGGAGAAGTAGTCTGCAGTCACTTCCTGGGAGAAATGAGGTCTATTTGGAGTAAGAGAGAATCCAGTGCTTAACCCCTGACAGTTAGGAAGTTTTTCCTAATGTCCAACCTAAACCTCCCTTGCTGCAATTTAAGCCCATTGCTTCTTGTCCTATCCTCAGAGGTTAAGAAAACAATTTTTCTCCCTCCTCCTTGTAACAACCTTTTATGTACTTGAAAACTGTTATCATGTCCCCCTCAGTCTTCTCTTTTCCAGACTAAACAAACCCAATTTTTTCAATCTTCCCTCATAGGTCATGTTTTCTTTTCTAGACCTTTAATCATTTTTGTTGCTCTTCTCTGGACTTCTTCTCCAATTTGTCCACATCTTTCCTGAAATGTGGTGCCCAGAACTGGACACAATACTCCAGTGAGGCCTAATCAGCATCGGAGTAGAGCAGAAGAATTACTTCTCATGTCTTGCTTACAACACTCCTGCTAATACATCCCAGAATGATGTTCACTTTTTTTTGCAACAGTGTTACACTGTTGACTCATATTTAGCTTGTGGTCCACTATGACCCCAGATCCCTTCCGCAGTACTCCTTCCTAGGCAGTCATTTCCCATTTTGTATGTGTGCAACTGATTGTTCCTTCCTAAGTGGAGTACTTTGCATTTGTCCTTATTGAATTTCATCCTATTTACTTCAGACCATTTCTCCAGTTTGTCCAGATCATTTTGAATTTTAATCCTATCCTCCAAAGCACTTGCAACCCCTCCCAGCTTGGTATCGTCCACAAACTTTATAAGTGTACTCTATGCCATTATCTAAATCATTGATGAAGATATTGAACAGAACTGGACCCAGAACGATCCCTGCGGGACCCACTCATTATGCCTTTCCAGCATGACTGTGAACCACTGATACTACTCTCTGGGAATGGTTTTTCCAACCAGTTATGCACCCACCTTATAGTAGCTCCATCTAGGTTGCATTTCCCTAGTTTGTTATGAGAAGGTCATGCAGACAGTATCAAAAGCCTTACTAAAGTCAAGATATACCACGTCTACCGCTTTCCCCCTATCCACAAGGCTTGTTACCCTGTCGACTGTCTATTAATCCTGTCTTGCCTTAAGCCAGTTTATTAACTGGAACCTCCTCACACACATGGTCTGAGGCCACACCCATTCCAGATCAGGCTCTGCGGAAGTCTCAGCTTAAGGGAACTGCATCCAGCTCTCAGGTGCCACCTTCCTTGGAAACCGGAAAGCAAACCATATAGCATTGAGATTCGCCTCCTACCACTTCAATGTGGAAGGAAAGCTATTGCAGCCTCTCACTCCTAGTGGTACCCAGGCTTTTTAGAAATACAGAAACTCAAGTTATTCATAAACCCCACTAGCAGCCTATTGCAAGGTAGGGCTATGTGCACAGATAAAATAATAGTGTGACAGGAGGATAGCAACTCAAACAAGCAGATTTACCTGTAAATAAATAAGAAGCCACTGACGATCCTTACATACTAAGATAGGTCTTGATACACGTCTTTTGGCAAATCCTCTTTCTTATTTTTAGCATCCTAATGGCCACGCTGGGTTAAGTTTTAAAGGTTTCCTTGCATTCAACTAAATTTTGCATAGAAAGAAACTCTAGTATCTGATATCTCAATATGCATGAGGACTAATAGTATTGGGGAAAGCCAGGTTCCAGACTTTGTTCTATGCAAATTCTTGAGGTGGTGATCTTTTGTTTGGGACGGTGAGACTTCATCTTACTCATAGACTTTAAGGTCAGAAGGGACCATTATGATCAATCTAGTCTGACCTCCTGGCACCAATGCAGACCACAGAATCTCACCCAACCCACTGCCTGTATCAAACCTTCTAACCGTATGTCTGAAGCCATTGAAGTCCCTCAAATCATTGGTTTAAGGACTCAAGGTGCAGAGAATCCCTTCCAGCAAGTGACCTGTGCCCCCATGCTGGCAGAGGAACGGCCGAAAAAACCCTCCAGGGCATCTGCCAGATGCTCCCTGGAGAGGGAAATTCCTTCTCGCCCATATATGGCAATCAGTTAAACCTGAGCTGTGGGCAGACTCGCCACCATACCCAGGAAAGCATCTCTGTAATAACTCAGATCCCAACCCCATCTAACATCCCATCACAGGACCACTGGGCAATTTACTTGCTAATAATCCAAAGAATCTTTAATTGCCAAATTAGGCTATCCATCACACCATGCCCTCATATTCAAGCTTAGTCTTGTTTGTTCATGTCCTTCTTTTATACCTTCCCCTCCCTTGTGGAAAGCTTTTTGTTCTGGATCTGAGTGAAACAGTTCCCATTGATGTAGTGCTGGTCTCTGAGAGGTTCCCAATGCACACCAATCTGGGCTAATCCCTTGTCCCTTTGTGTGCATTTTTCAAACAAGCCACACCATTGTTTGCTCGATGCATCCCACATAGCACGATTATGAAACAGAGGACATAGTCATATTTCCCAGTTCAGTACAAAATTGATCCATGCATGCAAAACTGGATAAACACATTCCCTAAATTATAACCTCAATGATATCTTACAAGACCCATCTTGCCATTTAAAGTATTCTATTATACCTATTCTAACATAACATATTTCCTAAAGAATATGGTTGTAAACATCACCCACAATATTTGCCCTTTTCCAGTCCTCTTGGAATTCTGCTCCCGTCTTCCATGACTTTTCAAAGGATTATTTGCTAATGGCTCAAGATATTCTCGCTCAGTCAGTCCTTGACTATTCTAGATTGTATTTCATCAGGGGCGCTGTTGACTAGAAGAACAATCTAACTTGTCAGTAAGTAATTTTAACTTGTTTTTCCTTTTTAGCCCTCTGAATCCAACCTCATTTTCACTGGCATTCATTAAGTTAGATGTTCAATGCTTACCTAAAGCTTTTTGACTGAAAACTGAAAAAAACGTCATGATACACTGTCTGTCCATTTCCCATTTTCTATTATAGTTCTTCCCCACTATTGAGTAATGGGCCTACCCTGTCCTGGTCTTCCTCTTTCTTCTAATGTATTTGTAGAATTGTTGTCTTGTTACCCTTTTATATCTCTAGCTAGTTTGATCTCGTCCTTGTGCCTTGAACCTTTCTATTTTAACTCTGGCATACATTGCTTATTGTTTATATTCATCCTTGTAATTTGACCTAGTTTTCACTTTTTGTAGGACTCTCTTTTTTTGAGTTTCACATCATTGAAGATCTCCGGGTTAAAGCCAATGACGGTCTCTTCCCATGTTCATTCTTATTCCTACACAGTGAAAAGTAGATTAGGTAGGCGTAAAAGTTACGCCATTGGGACAAGGGGCGAGTCATGGGCCAAGCAAAACCCGAGAAAAAGGGGGAGACCAAAAAAGGGTAAAAGAGGAAAAGCAACAAGATATGGAGTAGGGCAACCAAACCTCGACTACTGAATGGGACTTGCCCCAGCACTGGAACCCAGGAGTAAAAAAAAGCCCAGGTACCCCTACCAAGTCCACTGGGGCAGTGGCCACAGACTATTAACAGAGAACAGCAGAACTCCTGGGACAACTTCACCTTGAAATACTTTTGATACCCAGAAAGGAAGGACGGCACAGTGACCTGGACTGCAGGACCAAGCTCACACAACAGAGCGCTGCAGGCGCCTGGGGTGAAGGGTGTGAGAGAAGAAGATGGATGTAGAGAAACTTTCCAGAGAGGGGGCAGCACCTGGAAAGAGCCAATCCCCAGAGCAACCAGTAGGAGGCCACGATTATCAAGGGAGTATACCGCGGGTAGGGCAGCATCTCTTGAGGTTGGGGGAATGCCCCACGTGAGGTCGTTGGCCCCATTGTAAGCGGGAATTAACACGTTTTCCTTGGAGCGTTGGGGCCCTTCGGGGCTCCCCTGGGCAGAAAACAGCCCTGGGGGGAGAGGGGCTGGAGACTGAGGCAAAGAAGCCTGGGCTGAATTAGGGGAAGATTATAAGAGGCAATGAGCCAGGAGCCCAGTCAGTCTTCTTCTGCCTGTAGAGGGAGAAGGGCCTGGCTGCAAGGTGCTAAGTAAGGAACCTAGATTGGAGTGGGGCTGGGGAAGGGCCAGAGGAGCTGGGAGCTCCGGTCTAGGAAAACCCCAGGCTGCAGGCCTGGTAAGGCCTATTAGATACTGGGTTACAGGGGAGAGCCCATGGGTAGGCAGAGGCAGCAGGACCAAAATCCACTTTGCCTATGATGAGTGGCATACACTGCAGTCTGCCACAGTGAGCGGGGGCTAGATGGGAACTGGCAGTAGCCTAAGACTGAGGTGAAGTAGAGATCGTAGGTGGGGGTTTCCCTGGGAGGCAGAGACCCGGGACTGAGGGTGGTTTGCAATGGGGGGCTGAAACCCAGTGAAGGTCCTGAGAGAGACACGGGGGCCAGAGTGAGGTAAGGCAGATCACCGGCCTGCAGAGGACACTCCAGAGCTGAGACGAGCTAATTCCTGAGGACAACCAGCAGGAGGCACCGCAGGGGTGAGTCCACACCCTTACACCCATCTTTCTCTTCCAAAGGACTACTGTATTTTTCCAACTGCGTTGATTCTCCTCTAATTCCTCCCCATCACCAGACCTTTCACCACTTTTTGATGGGCCTGCCTGGGACTGAGAGAAGGTGCCATCTTTTTGAATGAGGGTGACTCATTTGCAAGGTACTTGAAATCCAACCCAGAAGCGTAGATTGCAAATAGTGCCCATCTCTATGACTGAAGCAAATGGATCCAACTCCCCCAAATTTGGATGGGCCTTTGAAAATGTGACTAGAACCCAGCAGGATGAAGGTGCAGTAGAGATGCAAAATAGGGGAGAAAGGGGCTTATTGGAGCTTTTGTTTCTTACCTGCAGAAGGAATCTAGTTTATCATGAGTTTGGACGAAAGTTTGTGGGTTCTGAACACTGAGCCTGAACCAAAACCTTGGATCTGAACATCTGGAACTTTATGAGGAGTCAGAATCCAGATCAGGATTCAAACTTGGTGGCTCAGGACTCTCTCTAGGTCTTAGTTTAAGAGAACTGGCTTGCTCAGCCCTAGGTAAAATGGCAGCACGTAGGCACTGCTGCCAATATCTACAACAGACTGGCTTCCCTCAGGCAATGTCAGTTGATCCATTCAGTTCATTTAGGTGAAGCCCCAGCCAGCCAGATGAACGAGGGGCTATAAAAATTATTTTGGTAAAGGAGGCTTCAGACACATTCATTTTTAATGTATATGGGGTAAATCCTACCCCTCCACCTGTATAGTTCATGGGACTCAATCACCAGTGGAATTGGTACAGTTCTACCATGTGTCACGCTGTCTGAGTGGCTCAGAACCGTGAATGCCAACCTTAAGGCAGACTGTCAAGAAGCAAGGCAGAGACCCTAAACTAACTGTATATTCTATAATTAGATTTCACCAACCCAGTAACAAATGTGAACTCCTAAAGCACTATAACAGTCTTACCATGGAGTCACAGACAGTCCCCTGGGGCATTCCAGTTTATCTTTTCACCCAGGTAAAATGGACTACATAATAGGTGGTTGCTATACACCAAAGATCACAAAATATTCAGGTTGCTCCCAGTCCTAATGGACCAGTCACTTACCTCAGGTCACTTGCACTTTAGATCCTACACTAAAGACAACGTTTGTAGCTAATCCTATAATAAATTAACTAAGGATTTATTGGTTAAGAAAAGAAATGAGTTATTTACAAGGTTAAGACAGGTAATATATATACACACAAATGAGTTACAGCCTATGGTTCCCAAAAGGTGACAGACTTGTAGTAATCTGTCAGGTCTGAATATCTTTTAGGGCCAAGCCAGGGATCTCTNAGTGCCGATTCTGTTGCCGTTGCTTTGGTAAGAACTACAATTCTTACAAGTGGATCTGTCTCCTTCTCCTTGCTCCCACCCCGGGCCTATGTCCTGGTGGTGCTGTGACTGCGCTGGCTTTCAATTCTAAGCGAAAGTGGAAATGCCGTGCTTACAACTTTTGGGATAGCAAGAGGAGCGAGGTCGTGTCTTTGGTTTTTGATCTTCTGATACACGACACCGGTACTCTTGCTTTTGTATTGTCCTGCTGCCGATTTTCGCCTTCGTCTCCCTCCCCCTTCCCGCTGGCGACACAGGCGGCCAGCGGGCCTCGTGCGCTCCGACCCGTCGTACGTCTGCATCTAGTCTGCTCCTGAATACCGCCACCCCTACCCTTTAGTACCTCCTTGGCTGTTCCTACGTCTCTTCATCTTTACGGCCTTCCAAGTTCCTGGTCAATTTTTAGTTTTGTGCAACTGTGTGTTTTCTTATTGCTTCGGTCCAGGAAACTCAGTTGCGGTAGGTCAGTTGTGATAGCCCTTGTTAGCTAAGCAATATGCTCTCTTGTTCGTGCGTGTGAGAGGGTGCAAGTAAGCAACTTAGCTATTTTTATTTTTCGTGTTCCACATAATCTGGTGGGCCCCATTAGTTTTTGATGTTCGACTGTCATCCTGACCCCGAGGTCGAGATTAACTCTTCCTGCGTCGAATGTTTACAGTTTCCTGAGAACATTTTGTTTTAGTAACGCTGATACAGCTATTAGCCGTGATTGGTACAGCATGTTGGCAACTTTACATAGTTTCTTAAAGTTTAATACACCTGTATGTTATGTTAAATTCCATTATCATCTTACCACACTACATGATAGTTTTAAGAGATCTGAGTTTCTTTGCATAAATTTTTGTCATGTCTTGGCTTGTTAGGCCTAAAGCCTTTGGCAAATGTTATCATCTGCTGATTTCGTTCGTCGTCGATTCATTGGTGTTTTGCAGTAAAGATGTTTGAGGTGTCAGACAAGAAGTTCTCTTTTTTGTTTGGCCTTGTGTATAGGTGGAGTTTCACCCATAGGGGCTCCTTACACATTAAACTTGCAGGTGCAGAACTAGGGAAAAACAAAGTAAGCAGTATTGGTAGTTGAGCTGTGATGTTACATGGTTATATAGTTTTGGCTTAGCGTTCTTTTCTCTCTATGCCCCTGCAGATTGTTAGATTAGTGGTTGTGCCATACCACGCAAGTGCTTTCCTATAGCAGCCCAGTCTTCAGTACTCAAGTGATCATTGCATTTAGTTCTGAGGATAGTAGGCTTCTGATGGTGCAATCTTCATCATGTTCATTTGTATGTGTGTGGCCCTATGACTCTCACAAATATGCGTGCAAGTGTGCCAAGATACCTTTGTGACAGTGCTGCTTAAACACCGTTCCTATCATCTATGGATCAATTGTGAATTCTGTGTATTATTTTTGTCTGTTGGTTGGTGTTTTGTGGGTAATTGAAGTTCTCCTGTCTTGCTTAGGTTAAGGCAGACAAGGATTCCGCTCATCACCACAGTCCAGTTAATGCAATCTCTGCTCTGAGTTGCCAAGTAGCCTCCTGGAGGGGAATATCCTTCAGTCCCTTTTGACAGCTGCTGAGCACTTGGTAACGATTATGCGCATTGCTCTGTCAGCACCAAGAACTGTCCCTCTCCCCAGCCTGATCCCGAGGCTGAATTCCAGCCAGCCAAAGCCCTTTAGAAAATTACATGGATGCATCTTTCACACTCATTAATGTGCCAATGGGATGTCAGATTAATAGTGACAATTAGACCGTGTCTACACTACAAAATGATGTCAACCTAATTTATGTCAACATACAGCCACCACAGTTATTAAACCACTTGTGTGTGTTCACCCTTGGCTCCTTGTGTTGGCAATGCGCATCCTCATCAGGAGCGCCTGTATCAATGCAAAGTGCAGTACACAAGGGGTAGGTATCCCTCTATGCAGCTTGCCACCATCTAGCCCAGGGTGTTCTGGGAAGTTTTTGCAATGTCTGATAGATCCAAAACGAGTCGCATAGGGTGACTGGGAGCATGGGGTTAATTTCCCATAATACTGTTCTCTATCCCATAATTGCAGCTGCATCTCATAATATTTCACACCCTTCTTTTCAAAATTCCCACACATCTGTGCATCCCTCCTCGCTGTCTGCCATCTGTGACAGAAGCATGGAGCCTGCACTGCTCTGCACTGCTGTTGTGAGCATTGCAAGCACATGGTACATGATCCTGCAGTATCTGCAGAGCCACAAGAGGAGCCACGGGGAACATGATGATTCCATGGAAGCTAGATTGCTGTGGGATGTAGAAAGAAACAGTTCAGTCATTGGCAGTGTTCACAAGCAGCTGGAAATGGTGAAGTGCTGGTTATGGGCCCAAGAAACAAGCACTGAGTGGTGGGAACACATCGTAATGCAGGTTTGGGACGAGGAGCAATGGCTGCAGAACTTTTGGATGCACAAGGCCACATTCCTTGATCTGTGTGCAGAGCTTGTCCCTGCTCTCCGGTATAGGGACACAAAAATGAGAGCTTCACTGACAGTGGAGAAGCCAGTGGTGATCGCTCTGTGGAAATTTGCAACACCAGTTTGATACCAGTCAGCCAGGAATCAGGTTGGAGTTGGGAAATCATCACAGTGGCCATTGCCACGCAAGTGTGCAGGGCCATTAATCGCCTCCTGCTACACAGGACTGTGACTCTGTGCAAAGTGCAGGACATAGTGGATAGTTCTGCAGAAATGGGGTTCCTGAACCGCAGTGGGCCAATAGATGGGACTCACATTCCTATTTTAGCACCAGACCACCTTGTCACAGAGTCCATCAAGAGAAAGGGCTACTTTTCTATGGTAATGTAAGCACTGGTGGATCATGGGGGATGCTTTACTGACATCAGTGTGGGCTGGTCAGGGAAGGTGCATGATGCACACATCTTTAAGAACACAGGACTGTTCAGAAAGCTGCAAGCAGGGACTTTCTTTCCCAACCAGCAGATTACCATTGGGAATGTTGAAATGCCGATAGTGATCGTAGGTGACCCAGCCTATCTCTTCCTTCCTTGGCTGATGAAGCCATACACCGGCCACCTGGACAGCACCAAGGAGAGATTCCACTCCAGGCTCAGGAGATGTAGGATGACAGTTGAATGTGCCTTCGGTCGTTTAAAGGGTCACCTGCGATGTTTACTTACAAGATTGGACTTCAGTAAGAAAAATAGTATCCCAATGGTGATAGTTGCCTGCTGCATCCTGCCTAATTTCTCTGATGTAATAGGGGAAAAGTTTCTGCCAAGGTGGAGGCGGAATGGCTGGCTGCTGAATTTGAACAGCCAGATACAAGGGCTATCAAGAGAGCTCAACACAGAGCTATACGGCTCAGGGAGGCTTTGAAAGATGCTTTTAGTAGCAAGACAGTGTTAGTGTCTGTTCCTGCAGTGCGCTCTACCTGGCCTGTCTCTTCTGTGGCCCGGAATGAATTTTGTAGTGAGTGCTGTGTATATAGGAATATTACAGAATCAAAGCAGCTATTAATATTGTTTGTGAATGATGTTATGGGTTCTGTGACACAGTGTAGTAACAGGAAATTGATCACTTTCAGAACTGCTCAGAATCAGCCAGTAAATGTTGTGAACTAGTAAAGATGTATTATGTTCCAAAAGTAGAATTTTATTCCGTGACATGAACCAGGCAAATAAAAAAAACATTTAGAAGTTAATAAAACTTAATAAAAATTAAGGGAACATAACAGAACTTATGAAGGGGCAAGAACAGACATTTCCATTTCGTGTACATGTACACTAACCCTGTCTTTCACAGATCAGTGTATGTGAAGCAGTTGTTTTCTTTAATGTCCCTCTGGGTGGAGTGGTAAGGGTAGTGCACCAACCCCTGATGCCACATGGAATGTTATGGGCGGGATGTAAGGAGATCACGATATAGAGATCTCTATGGGCTGCATAGGAAGGCAAGCATGGGATTGTTGAACCTGCAGGACCACCAGAGTCTGCAACACCTGTTTGCAGTCTGAGAAGTGTAAACCTCTCCCTGCTGCATTTCCCTCTCCTTTTCCTGCACTTTTCTCCTTCCCACTCTATCCTTGTCCATGCTGTCTGCATGGGTCATCCTCCAGGCCCTCTGCTCATTCTCTGATGCTGCAGTGGCTTGCAGGAACATGGAGGGGATGAAATTTAATAGTGCAAAATGCAAGGTCATGCATTTAGAGACTAAGAACAAGAATTTTTGCTGTAAGCTGGGACTTCTCAGTTGGGAGCGACAGGAGGAGAAACACCTGGATGCATTACTTGATCACAGGATAATTATGAGCCTCCAATGTGATGCAGCCGTGAAAAAGACTAATGCAGTCTTAGGATGCATCAGGTGAGGTATTTCCAGTAGGGACAGGGAAGTGTTACTACCATTATTCAAGGCACTGGTGAAACCGCAGCTGGAATACTGTGTGCAATTCTAGTCTTGCATGTTTAAGAAAGATGAATTCAAACAGGAACAGGTGCAGAGAAAGGCTACTAGGATAATCTGAGGACTGGAAAATCTGCCTTATGCGAGGCAACTCAAAGAGCTTGGCTTGTTTAGCCTAACTAAAAGAAAGCTGAGGGAGATATTATTGGTCTCTATAAATACCAGGGAGGGAGAAGAGTTATTTGAGTTAAGCACCAAGGCTAACACAAGAACAAATGGATATAAACTGGTCATCAACAAGTTTAGGCTTGAAATTGGAAGGTTTCTAACTATCAGAGTGAGGTTCTGGAACAGTCCTCTGAGGGGAACAGTGTGGACAAGAAACCTGACTGGCTTCAAGACTGAGCTTGATAAATTTATGGAGTGGCTGGGATGATGAGACTGCCTACAATGGCATGTAGCTGATCTGTGACTGCTAGCAGCAAATATCCCCAACAATCAGTGATGAAACACTAATGGGGAGGGCTCTGAGTTACTAAAGAGAATTCTTTGCCAGGTGTCTGGCTGGTGGGTCTTGCCCACATGCTCAGGTCTAACCGATCACCATATTTGGAGTCAGGAGAGAATTTCCCCCCAGGTCAGATTGGCAGAAACCCTGGGGGTTTTCACCTTCCTCTGCAGCAAGGGGGAAGGGTCACTTGCAGGTTTAAACTAGAGTAAATGGTGGATTCTCTGTAACTTGAATTCTTTAAATCATGATTTGAGGACTTTAGGAACTCAGCCAGAGGTTAGGGATCTACTACAGGAGTGAGTGGGTGAGGTTCTGTGGCCTGTGATGTGCAGGAGGTCAGACTAGATGGTCATGATGGTCCCTTCTGACTGTACGGTCTTATTCTGTCACCTGAGTCCTCTTCTTTCTCCTCTTTGTCTGGCCCAGGTGGTCTGTGAGTGTGGATGGGGAGATCCTGAAGGCGATAATGGCAGCAGCTGCAGATACAACACACAGAGGTACCATTGTCTGTGTATTCACGATGGAAATCAAAACCAAAGACACTGACCTCGCTCCTCTTGCTCTCCAAAAGTTGTAAGCACGGCATTCTCACTTCCGCTTAAGATTGATAGAGCTCAGCGCCAGTCACAGCACCACCATGGACAGTATGGCCCTCTGGGGGGTTGGGACAGGAGAAGGAGACAGATCCCTTGTAAGATTGTAGTTCTACAAGGCAACGGCACAGAATACTGGCACTGTGTTCTACAGAGGTGCTGCTTTTAGTTGCTATCTCACTCCTGAGGGAACAGAGGAAGAGAGTGTGATGGGTTAGATCACAGAAACCCCCTGGCAGCTGCCATCTGATGTGCCAAGACTACTTCTACCCCTGCCTTCCATGCCAGTTCAGGACTCCAGCACCCTGTCTTGCTGAGCCAGACACACCTGTCTGCTCCAACAAAGACCCAGGGTTTGAATTACTTGCCCCAAAGCTGCAGGCTTCACTGAAAGCAGCTAACAGAAGTGTTCCTGTCTTTAACAGTCAGATGCCCAACTCCCAATGGGGTGTAAACCCAAATAAATCTGTTTTACCCTGTATAAAGATTATGCAAGGTAAACTCATAAATTGTTTGCCCTCTATAACACAGATAGAGAGATATGCACAGCTGTTTGCTCCCACAGGTATTAATACATACTCTGAGTTAATTCAAATGTAAAAAGTGATTTTATTAAATACAGAAAGTAGGATTTAAGTGGTTCCAAGTAGTAACAGAAGGAACAAAGTAGGTCACCAAGCAAAATGAAATAAAATGCGCAAATCTATGTCTAATCAAACTGAATACAGATAATCTCACCCTCAGAGATGCTTCAGTAAGTTTTTTCCTCAGACTGGACACCTTCCAGGCCTGGGCACAATTCTTTCCCCTGGTACAGCTCTTGTTCCAGCTTAGGTGATAGCTAGGGGATTCTTCATGATGGCTCCTCTCATTCTCTGTTCTGTTCCACCCCTTTATATATCTTTTGCATAAGGCGGGAATCCTTTGTCCCTCTCTGGGTTTCCACCCCCTCCTTCTCAATGGAAAGACACCTGTCACTGCAAGACTTCATTGCCCATTGGCCAGCACACACCTATACAGGAAGACTTACAGGTAAAACACACCCATTTACAGACAATTGTCCTGGTTAATGGGAATCATTAAGATTCCAAACCACCATTAATGGCCCACGCTTTGCATAATTACAATAGGCCCTCAGAGTTATATTTCATATTTCAGTTTCAGATACAAGAGTGTTACCTTTATACAAATAGGATGATCACACTCAGTAGATTATAAGCTTTGTAATGATACCTTACAAGAGACCTTTTGCATGAAGCATATTCCAGTTACATTATATTCACTGATTAGCATATTTTTATAAACTTATATAGACTGTAACGTCACAGAGAGCACAGCTGCTGCTGGCCTCCCAATGCCACCCTGGCTGTACTACAAAGGTGCCTGTGGAAGTGATCACTGAGCAGCATGGGAAAGTGTCCTACGGTGGTGGAAGAAATAAGGCAGCCCTCCACAGAAGGCCTCAGCAGAGGATTGCAGAGTACTTCCATGAAAGTTGCATGGAGATCTCTGTGGAGGATTTACGGGACGTCCCCGTGGACATAAATAAACTGCTCCGTGTTGCCTCCTTTGCCTAAATCTACAGGGGAATGAGAAGCAGCTAGCAATTCTACCTCTATTCATTGTTCTACTACCTCTTCTAGCACAAGTACAAAATAAGCAAATCAAAAGATCTGTCTCGCTACTTTGGGGTGCCATTCCTCTAATTTCAAAGGACATAGCACACTTACCAGAGGTTTCTTCCCCTGCATCAGGCTCAGTCGCGCTCAGCTGTCGGAACTGGCTGGACTATGATGGAGTCAAAAACAGGTCCTGGCTCAATGTACAGCTGGTTTCCCTGGGTGCCTGTCCCTCATACTTCTCTTCCTCTTCCTTGTCCATCTCCTCCTCTTCACTGTCCACAGCCAGGGCGTGCGACTCAGCCAGGGCCTGCCTTGTAAGTGTCCACAGGGCTCTTGCAGGTGCTGGTGGGGTCTCCACCGAGAATAGCATGCAGCTCTTCGTAAAAGCAGCAGGTCTGCGGCTCAGCACCAGAGCAATAGTTAGCCTCCCTGGCTTTTGCCTACTGCAGCTCCTTGGCTTTTCTGTGGTATTGCTGCTACTCCCTGTAGTAGCCCTTCTCCTGTATCTGCCTTAGCAATCTGCTCATAGATGTCCACATGTCTGTGGCTGGTCCATAGCTGTGCCTGCACAGCCTCTTTTCCCCACAGGCCCCAGAGAATCAATACCTCCTTTCTACTCCAGGCAAGAGCGCGTCTGCAGCATGCAGCCAGCATGGGCAGCTGGGCAGTTAAACTCACCAGTGGAGAGTTGCTAGGTGTGCTTGCCAAGCGGGGCAACCAGGGAAAGGAATTTCAAAAATTCACGGGGCTTTAAAGGGGAAGGGGGGGCTTCCTGTCTACCTGGCCCCTGGACAGCAGATTTCACACCGGTGACGATAGCTCCTGAAGGCCAGTAACAGTCAGTGTAAGTAACTGAGTTACGACGACTGTGTTTCTCCACTGCTTGGAGAGGTGGTGTTACTAAATCGGTTTTGAGAGGCACTTACGTCAGCAGGAGCAAAATGTAAGGGAAGTCACTTCCACAGCTAGGTCGATGTAAGCTGTCTTGTGCTGACCTAACCATGTAGTGTAGACCAGGCCTTAGTTGAGGGCAGGAGCATTCGCTCCAAGACTCCGAACAAAGGGGCAGAAGTCACTAAGACAAGTATGAAGTGCGGTGGGAACTGCTGATGGGCTACAGAGCCTTTCTCTTCAAGGTCACCAGCCACAATACAGCACAGGATACTAGCGCATTCGAGATGCTGCAGAGTAGCAGTGGAATGGGAATAACAAGGGGTTCTGTAGTGTGGGACTACGGAGTATTACTGAAACCATGCAGAGATCCAAGACTGGAATAGCACTGGAGCTGCAGGGCAGGAGTGAGGGGCGTTGGCAGAGCTATTTGTGGAGTCCAGGAGTGGAATAGGTTGGCTGGGGGGAACAACTGCAGGGCAGGAGTGAGGGGCATTGGCAGAGCTGCATGGGGAGCCCAGGACTGAAATAGCAGACGGGTGCTGTAGCAGAATTACACAGGAGGTGCTGCAGGACTGAAATAATAGAAGGAACTTCATGGTCAGAAATATGGCATTGCTGTGTGGAGAAGAGGATTACCGACTACCTGACTTGCACTTATGCTTAGACAGTGAACTTCTGCTCCAAAAATGTTGGCAAACTCAGGGCATGTCTAACTGGGGAAATTGACTGGCATTGCTATAGTTAGGGCCCTAACAAATTCAGGGTCCATTCTGGTCAAATTCAGCACCCGAGCTTCCTGCAGCAGCAGAAGACACTCAGAGATGGGTCTGAGAGCAGCCATGCAGAGGAAGGACAAGTTCTGTCCCCCCCAGCCTGTCTGAGACTCGCAGCTAGGACCCCCAGCTGGCGTGCTCCCAGCAGCATGGGGGAGATCAGATTTCACAGAGAAGGGCTTATTTCACACCCCATTACATGTTTTTCATGGCAGTGGAATTGGTAGAGCCCTAGCTATAGCAGAATAACTACACCCCTATAGTTACGCCGGTATAACTCCCTGTCAAAGAGTGAACTCACCACTGGGCATACCCCCTCGTGGCAGTGTGTGGTGTAGCAGCTTTTCCCTCCGTAGCTTCCCCTGCCGACAGTCACTCCAGGCCTGCAGTGGTCTACTTCATTCTCAGGATACAACCTTCTGGGTGAGTCACATATGGTCCCATCACTTAGGGTATAAACAGTTTTCTGTATGTCTGCCACCCAACAGCTTCATGCTACGTCTTCAGCCCAACTACAGATTGACGTCTCTTCCTGCCCTTATCTCCAGGACCTCCACATCACCTTTGTCAATAGACTGGTAGGGGAACCCAGGCCCTCCCTCTACTCTGAGTTCCAGCCTAGGGACCTTGTAATAAATAGCTACAGTCTGCCTAGTCAGACCTGCTTCTTCCTTCTTGGGCAGCTTCCTTCCACGGCCAGCCTCTAGGCCTTTCCATCAGCCCCTTCCTGGTGCACTCCTTCACAGATCCTGAAAGCAAACCCCTCAATAGTCCCTGTGGAATAAAATCCATGTAAGAGTCCTGTGCCAGGCCTATCCATCCCTAGGGAGGTTCCAGTGTCTAACAGTGTCTGGTCTTCTTTTGGTCCCAGCCAATCCTTCCTTCAGGCAGTCCAGGGATAGGTCCTGGACTCACCCAGGTCTTCTTTCTAGGGACTCTCTCATCCTCCTGGTCAGCCCCCACTGAGCTGTGCTTTCTCCCTTTTTACCACCAGGCTTGGCACCTCTCCTAGGTGAAGCAGGGCAGGGCTAACTGAGCCCACAGGCTCTCATTAACCCCCTCCCACCAAGTGTGTGATTTGTTCACCCCATTACATTCCAAGTGTGGACATTGTCTTCCACAATAAAAGTGACTTTATTGTGAAATAATTACTCCACTGCTTCTGGAATAAAGTCACCTTTATTTTGAAACACAGTGTCCATGTGGGGAGCGGTAGTATAGCTATAGAGCTATAATGATGCCAGTCAAGTTCCTTGTGCAGACAAGTCCTAAAGGGTAAAAGCAAATAGCCTGTTTTTTTGCTGTGGGTTTTAGCTGCCCTCATGTCACCATTACATGTGTGATAAATGTCCTCCCGCCAAGACTAGGCCCTCTAACAAAAGCATTGGTGCAGAGGAAGGGGAAGGACAGATCTTGAGGTGTATGGGTAGCTAACAGCTACTTGCAGCTTCACAATGCTGTGACGTCACAGTTCTGGGTCTCCTCCTAATCGTGGTGGCGCAGGGCAGAGCAGGTGCAGTACCAGCAGGGTGGTCTTTCACAGTGGACTCCATGGAGCAGACTGGAAAATGTGAGGGCTGGGATGTATGTGTGGTGTCAGCATATCACATCCACCCTCCCCGCACTGCTCCCTGAAAGTAGCTGCTAAGCCAGCACAATGACAACCATTGGCTGGGTCTGTGTGCGGGAGGGCCCTGGCGCCGAGCAAAGCCAAAGACTGAACTGCTGTTTCAGTCGCTTCTACAGAGTGGCCTCTTGAGGCCTAGGAAGAAGTCACTGGTGGGGCAGCAGGAGTGGCAGAAGGGAGCTCACCAGCTAACTGTAATGAATTCATGCTGGTCCTTTGCAAAGAAAACTTGTTCAGGTGTGTCACCCAGTTCAGCGTGTACTGAACTGTCTCGATTTTCAGTGCGCAACATCAGCATCACCCCCCACACAATCAGCTTGGAGGCTATTACAGGGTCCTCCAAACTTTCAGAACTCACCCGCTGTTGTCCCATCATATGACATCCCAGTGTTGCCTTCTGACGCTGCAGCTCAACATGCAGCCACAATGTTGCAGTGCAGAGACTGGACACATATGTTGTCTGTGCAGGACAAGTGCTTACACAGGAAGGTAGGACCGAAAGGGACCTCGTGGGTCATCCACTCTAGTCCCCTGCTGTCACAGGCAACCCCCTCATATAATCCCATTCATAAATGTATCAAGCTCCATCTTAAACCCAGTTAGGTTGCTTGCCCCCACTTAATGCTTCATGATGGCAGCTTTAAGCTTGAGATACTTTCACTAATAATCACTTAATCTGTGTATCCTTCCATCGACTGCTCCGTCTGTAGAGTACCCATCAATGTGGTTCCTTAGCACTTATAAAGCACTTTACATCTCACTGATCCCCATGTGCTAGCAGTCTCCTCGCCTGCACTACATAAGGACACATGTTAACTTCCGCACTGCAAACCAACCTATTAATGACAGAACTCGGCATCAGGCTCTTTCTCTTGTGCCCCCAACCCATAGTAGTGACCATCTTGGCCTGAGCAGAGGCCAGGAGCTCTCCAGCAAGTCAGTGCATAGAGTAAATAAACTGAAACAACACTTCCCAGGCTGCCTTGCTAGGTAGGAATCTGAGCCTACCTGAACCAGACAGGTAAAAGCTGCCACGCCTGACCCAGACATCATAGGGTTAGTCTGGCAGACAACATCATCACACAAACAGCACCACTGCCTGCTGACTCTGGCCCAGCTGCCTCCAGAGTTGGGCCTGCCCACCCTGCCAGTTTTGGCCCAGCTGCCTCTAGGACTGGCCCCATGCACCTCTGGGCATCACCCAGGCTTCTCTGGGGCTGGTCTGCCCAGGCCCAGCCACCTGCCCTGGAAACGCTCTACCAGCATGAGCATCTGATACTGAGAGGTATCTCTGGATTGGATGAATCGCTGGAGCTGTAGCAAATGGCTGCATGCATACAACCAGTACAATTGCCTAGCTCCTTAGATGTTTCTGTAACTCTATGTTGGAGAGAAGATTGTTGTAACAATGCATGTTTAAAATCATCCAGCACATGCATGTAAGATTTTTTCACGTGCTCATGCTGTGTCAGTCATGGGGTCAGTAAAATCCACACAGATTAATGGTGATCATTCCAGATTAGGTCGGCAGATCGGAACTAGATCTATTACCCAAACCCTAACCCTGGTTCTGAACACAGCCAGGCTTGGAGACGGTCCAGATCCAGATCCAAATGTGGTGGTTTGGTTGCACTGCTGTAATGGGAAGAACCAAAACCATGGATCCAAACACCACTCAAACTTCAGGAAAGTTCAAGTCCAAATCAAAATCCAAACTTGGTGACCCAGGCCCATCACTAACTCAAGGAAAGAAAAACTCAGCTCAGCCATCAGAAGACTCCTGGCTGGTGCTGGAAGGTAGTATTTGCTTCTAGGCATCAGCTCTAGGCATCAGCGCTCCAAGTATGTGCTTGGGGCAGCACTTTACAAGGGGCGGCACTCTGGCTTCTTTTTCTTTTTTTTTTTGCTTGGGGTGCAAAAAGCCGGGAGCTGGCCCTGAGTGGAGGTCAGCTCCGCTTCTCTCCCCTCCCTCCCAGGTTTGCTGCACGAATCAGCTGTTTTGTGGCAAGCCTGGGAAGGAGGGGGGAGAAGCAGAGCAGCGGTGGCGCACTCAGGGGAGCAGGCGGTGCAGAGATGAGCTGCAGCAGTGGGGGACGCAGGTAGGGCCGCAGGATGTAACCCTGGAGGGGACAGAGGAACTGCTTCCCCCCACCCCCGCTCACCTCTGCCTCCTCCCCCGAGCACGCCGCTGCTCCGCTTCTCCCTTCTGGAGGGAGCCTGGGAGGGAGGGGTAGAAAGGGAAATGCAGTGCACCCGGGGGAGGAGGCGGGGCCAGGAATTTGGGGAAGGGGTTGGAATGGGGTGAGAAAGGGGCAGATTTGGCACGGGGCCAGAGGGGCACGGGAAAATTTTTTTGCTTGGGGCGGCAGAAAACTTGGAGCCGGCCCTGTTGCCATTTTACAGCTGCCTGTTCGCCCTCCTGGGCACGTAGACTCTGTACCCATGTGTGAGGAGAGGAGTGAGATCTTTGAGCACGTGTATGACTGACAATCATTGTGCTTCCAGAACAAGCCAGTGCTCTGTGAGGCAAGTTTCAGCCTTTGATGCAGCACTATTTGACCCTTACTCAGCCCATTCATTCCTTCTGTACAAAAGCAAGTCTTAGTTAATTCCATTTTGATGAAAGATGCAGAGCACAGAGAAGCTGGGAAACAGAAGTTACTTTCTCATATCAGAGGATAGCTGTGTGAGAGCTGCCTTCTGTTCTCTTTCCCCTCCCTCTGCCTGAAGAAACAGGCAGAGGATGCGCCGTTGCCTGAACTGAGGTGAAAGCAGAATTTGCCATCTGTGTTTGTAAAGTTGTGCATGAGAAGCAGCACAGTTCACATCACTTTTATATCAGATTAATATCTCCTTAATACTGGCTGTTACAACAGTATAGTTGTATATGAGTATAGGCTTGCTCATAGACTTATAGACTCATATATTTTAAGGTCAGAAGGGACCATTATGATCATCCAGTCTGACCTCCTGCACAATGCAGGCCACAGAATCTCACCCACCCACTCCTGTAACAAACCCCTAACCTATGTCTGAGTTATTGGAGTTCTCAAATCTGGTGTGAACCTCAATGCAGAGATCGATCCCAGCAGAAGTACCGGCCACCATGTTGCAGGAAGGTGAAACCTCAGGGCATCTGCAACCTGGCTGGAGAAAATCATTCCTAACCCAAATGGCGATCACTTAACCCCTGAGCATGTGGGCAAGATACCAGCCAGCACCAGAAAGAATCCTCTGTAGTAACTCAGATCCCACCTCATCCAATCATCCCTCACAAAACCACTGGTCATACTTACCGCTGATAATCAAAGATCATTTGCCAAATTAATTGGCAAAATTGGCTAAGTCCATCGTACATCCTTTCATAAACTTATCAAGCTTAGTTTAAGCCAGATATGTCTTTTGACCTATTCCCTTGGAAGCTGTTCAGAATTTCACTCCTCTATGGTAGAACCTTCGTCTAATTTCAAGTCTAAACTTCTAGTGTCCAGTTATATCATTTGTTCTTGTGTCCAATTTTGGTCAAGCTTAAATAATTCCTCCTCCCCAGTATTACCTCTTCTGATTATTTATAGAGAGATCGATATCGCCCCTCACCTTCTATTGGTTAGGCTGAAACGCCAAGCTCTTTGAGTCTCCTTTCATAAGACAGGTTTTCCATTCGTCGGATCATCCTAGTAGCCCTTCTCTGTACCTGTTCCAGTTTGAATTTATCCTTCTTAAACATGGGAAACCAGAACTGCACACAGTATTCCAGATGAGGTCTCACAGTGCCTTGTATAACGGTACTAACACCTTGCTCTGGCCAGTCAGTCACTAATAAGTGTTTGCAGGCTTTCTAGTAAAGTGGTAGATAAAAGGCCTGATTGTCTACTCTCTCAGGCCACTTTTTACACCATAGAGGTCAGTGGAGTTATACCAACGTAAAACTGGTGTCATAGAGTTGAGGAGCTGACCTGTATTCTTGACTGATGGCTCATTTAGGTAGTCACTTTATAAAGGCACAGTACTAATAGCTATCTGTCTGGATAGGATTTAATAGGGATGACGCTGATGTAGAAACTATTATTTAAAAGTACAGAATTTAACAGAATGATTTCCTTTCTGTGGGGTTTTTCTTTTAGCTGTCCTATTGAATTCTATAGCAGGGATATAACTCTCTAGTCAATTTTACAAGATGGCTCAGAAATCTATACAAAGATCAATACATATTTTCTTACTGTAGGTTTTTTCCTTAAGGTTACAATATGACAGTGCTAATCCACATACTGCCACTCCCTGGCTGGGCACGGAGTTCACTGCTGTGCCGTGTACTAGGTATGGGGAACCTGAGGATGTTCAGCACAGCACCATGGGATTCTGGTGGTGAACGGTGCTCATTTTTCACATGCTACCTGGACTAGGAAAATTCAGGCTGCAATCATTCAGCCTGGGATTTTCTTGAACCTCGCCATCAGTATAACTGGGTTTACTCCCTCCCTCTTGTGGGATGAGCAGAAACCAATCTCTAGCTCCGTCTAGTGCTGGGTTTCCCCATACATGTCCCAAAAGAACCTCAAGTCCTAGAGTGACAGTTTTTCCCTCCTCATCTGAGAACAGAAGGGTTTACTGAGCCTCTGTGTTCATTCAGTGCCAAACGCCCCCTCTCATCATGAATGGACCCCAGCTGAAAGCTGGATACACATATGGGGTCCTATGTGTTTGCACATGTGAAAGTGTGGGCACTTCTGTGTGCACATGTCCTGGAGACCTATGTACACGTGCATACACAGGCGCCAGCATGCACACACCTACACATGCAGGTTGCTATGTGCACCCCCCACACACAGACACCTATTTGCACTCATATACAGACAGGAACCATAAGTGAACTGATGCTTTGGTGGTACTCCCAGATTCCCTCTGCAGTAGCTGTGTCCCATGGCGGGCTAGGAACTGCAGAACACTGGGAATACAGAGCATAACTCTGTAACTGAATCTCCCAAGCAAACCAGTCTTTCGCCTGTGTGATGAAGAAAAGCCACCTTCAAGCTCAAGAATAACAGATGCATTTACCACACAACAATCTGTCTGTCTAGCTAGGTACTTACATGGCCCCTATTATTACAGTATCTGAGGGCCTTCCAAGCAATTAAAAATAGAACTAACGCTCATCTCGCTTTCTTCATCCCCAGCCTGTAGCACAAATAGTTTGATGAGTATGTAGTTCTATTGCAGCTAGGAGGAGAGAAATGAAACTGCAAAGCTGGCAGTGCAGCTTTCCAGCTTTCTTCAGGCTGCAACCGCTGGCTGCTTCACTGATGCCTCCCCGAAGACCATGCTGTTCAAAGGATGGCAGGTTTAGATCAAGGACCAGTTGTTCGAACATGCATTTTCTGAGCCTGATTCACAATAAGGAGAGTGATGCTGACACAACTGAAACCTTGGGAGATAAACACCTGACACCCCCACACCCCCAGTCATTTGTTCATCAAGCCCTGAACGCAAGAAGCCTGGGAAGAATTGAAGCAGATAGGAAATGTCTCTCTATACAGAAGGCAATGGGAAGGGATGGTTCAACAGGCTATTGGTTCCTGGAAGGAGGAGAATTGTCTGGTGGTTAAATCAGGGCACAGATAGTTGGGAGGCTTGCGTTATAGTCTTACCTCTGACTCTAATTCACTGTGTGACCTTGAGAAAGCCATTTCCCTGCTCTGTGCTTCGGTTTCCCCATCTGTACGTTAGGGATCATAATGCCAGCTATCAGAGGGGTAGCCCTGTTAGTCTGTATCCACAAAAACAACAAGGAGTTCAATGGCACCTTAAAGACTAACAGATTTATTTGGGCATAAGTTTTTGTGGGTAAAAACCCCACTTCTTCTTCGGCATCTGAAGAAGTGGGTTTTTTACTCACAAAAGCTTATGCCCAAATAAATCTGTTAGTCTTTAAGGTGCCACCGGACTTCTCATTGTTTTTAGGGATCATAATATTTCCCTGCCTCCAAAGTGAAGTTTAATTCACTATTTGCAAGGTAGTTTTATAAATCCCTGCATAAAAAAGACTACAGAGGGGCCATGGGATATTCTCAGTAATACTATTAATTAGTAATGCTTAATGACCCTAGCCCATATAGGTAGTGTCTGTAAGTTCGTAACATCTGACAGCACTTCAGTGGCCTAAATGGATTGAGCTGGTGAGTTCTTAGTCTAGCTGCTAGTGACGAGGTGGCCACAGCATAGAATCACCCCCTCACCTGGGTCCTTCGTTGACAATCTTAGGGGAAGTCAAGGACTAAATGGGCCCTGGAGATTGAACTGAGATTGAATTACATTGGTGGGCAGGTAGGGGCAATCTTGCCCTGCAGCTGCCTATACTGGGTCCTGTTCTGTGAACAAGCAGAGGATCCAGTCTCTTAGGAGCTCCTTCTGGAAGTTTGCCTGGGTTCTCCACTGGCCTTCCATCACATTGGTGGGCTTTACCCAGGGTCGGCTCCAGGCACCTGCTTAGCAAGTAGGTGTTTGGGGTGGCCACTCCGGAGAGGGGCAGCAGGTCCAGCTGTTATGTGGCAATTCGGCGGAGGGTCCCTCACTCCTGGTCGGAGCGAAGGACCTCCTGCTGAATTGCCGTAGATCACAATCATGGCTTTTTTTTTTTTCGTGGTGCTTGGGGCAGCAAAACCCCTGGAGCTGGCCCTGGCTCTACTCACCATCCCAAGATTTCAATAGGCTGGCACAAGTGATGCTCAGCTTGCACTGTCCCTCCAACACCCTGCTGTCTAGGTGTCTCCCGCAATGGCATGGCCAAGGGAGGGGCATGACAGGGAATGGGTAAGCTACCCCTAGCCCTAAAGAATGCCTCAGATGTGCCATGTGAAGTGTGCAGCAGCAGCCTGCAGAAGCCAGGACAGCCGGCAGCAACTGCAGCAGCATAGCCCAGATGCATCAAGACTCCAGAGGCTCAAAAATGATGAGCAGCTCGTTCCCTTAAAGCACAGTCAGTAAACATTTCCCATCACTTCGGTTTTGTGATTTACCATTTCAGGCATCAATTATGTGTCCGTGAATCTGCCCTGACTCTGGTACCATGCCAAGTACAGCAAGGCATGCTGATGAAAAATAAACTGAATAACAATAACTCACAGAAATACAAACACGTGGAGGATAGATTCATCCATGGCTATTAACCAAGATGGTCAGGGATACAACTCCATGCTCTGGGTGCATCTAGGCCTCTGACTGACATATGCTGGCACTGGATGACGGGATGGCTCACTTGATAATTGCCCTGTTCTGTTCATTTCCTCTGAAGCACCTGGCATTGGCCACTGTTGGAAGACAGGCTATTCAGCTAGAAGGACCATTGGTCTAGCTCAGTATGGCCATTCTCATATTCTTAAAAGATAATGAATGCTAATGGGAAGGGGGCAAGTTTAGAAGATAAAATAAAAAAAGAACAAGTTAAAAATCACTTAGAAATTTTAGATGCCTGCAAGTCACCAGGGCCTGATGAAATGCATCCTAGAATACTCAAGGAGCTAATAGAGGAGGTATCTGAGCCTCTAGCTATTAATCTTGGATCATGGGGGAAAAAAGGAGATGGGAGAAAAGGTGAAGAGTTTGTGTTCCAAGTGAAAGGCTGGAAAAAAACCATATAGCGAGGGTGTTTAATGTAAATATCAAAATTAAAGAATAACGGTTTGTCTTTGAATAGTGCACCCATCTAATTTTAAAAAATTGTAGAGGAGAATCTGACAAACAAAAAACTTTAGAGAGATAAAAAAAATTAAATTTTTTATTTTTTTTTTTTTTTTTTTTTTTTTTTTTTTTTTTTTTTTTTTTTTTTTTTTTTTTTATTTTTTTTTTTTTTTTTTTTTTTTTTTTTTTTTTTCTTTTTTTTTTTATATTTTTATTTTTTTTTTTTTTATTTTTGAGAAAAAAAAAAAAAAAAAATTTTTAGAAAAAAAAACGCAACCTCAGGAGCGGGTGAAACCGCTTAACCCTACAGGACTCCCATGATGTTCTGTTAAACTTTCGGTCGCCTGGGAAGTACTAATCTAATCACACCGGAGCAAAGTACATTATTTTTTTTAAATTTTACTAAGTTCTAGGGGAGGGAAAATAATCGCCTCCTCCCCATTTTCTGCGGGTGGTGTTGTTGATTCGAGGTCGGTTGGTGTTTCTGTGGGTGAATAAAAGTAAACACTTTCTTTTGGAGAGTTATGAATTAAGGAGCGGCCCCCAGATAAGCACACAGTCATGTACATACATGGGTAGAATTTTGTGGTGTAAACGAAAACCATAATTTTTTTTTTTTTTTGTCAGCTCCCATAGGGGCAGGGTGTTGTTTCAACCAATCTTGATGTGATAGCTTTTCATTCTTTCATAGTATACAAGCCTTGTGGAGTAGCGAGAGAAGATAAAGCAAGCAGCTGGATGTTGGGTATTACGCCCTCACCCACCCGCGTTCCCCGCCTCCTGTCCACCTAGAATCTTTAGTAAGAGTTTGAGACGGTGGCGTCGCATGAATTCATTCTATCAATAAACTAGGCAATAACAACTTAGAGATGGGGGTCACTATAAAGGTGCGTGTGCATTAACGTCTGAATACACGTATCGAGCGTAGTTATAATGGTTCCCAGATTCCTGCCCTGGATAAGTAATAACAAAGTGGCGGTTCTGCAGGGTGTTTTGGACTGTTCTGTTCATATTTTATCAACGATTTAGATTTGCATAGATATAGTGCTATTAAGCGTTTGCAGATGATTACTAAAACTGGGCGGCTTGCAACTTGTTTGGAGATCTGGGGTCTAATTCAAAATGATCTGGACAATTGGGAAATGGTCTGAGGTAACAGGGATTATGGAGTTTAATTAAAGCATGATACCTTGTGGAGCTTGCTCCAACCTGGCAGGGCATTCGTTTCACATACAGAATGGTGGGAGGACTGTTCTCGGAAGGAGTACGGCAGAAAGGATCTAGGGTGTTTATAGTGGACACAGTAAATATGAGTACAGTGTGATTGCTGTTGAAAAAAAAAAGCAAATGAGTTCTGGGAAAAGTGCATTTAACAGGGCTGTGTTCGTGGAAGACACGAGAAGTCTGTTATAATCGTTCATGTTTTTCCCCTCTACTCTAGGCTCTGGGTTAGGGTCTCAACTGGGGAGTTGTGATCGCCCTGTTTTGGGCAACCGATTCATTTCAGATCAAAAGTATGTGGGGAAAATTGGAGGGTCGCAGAGGGAGCAACAGCATGATAAGGTATTGAGAACATGACCTATGAAGGAAGGCTGAAAGAATTGGGTTTGTTTAGTTTGGAAAAGAGAAGACTGAGAGGGGACATGATAGCAGTTTTCAGGTATCTAAAAGGGTGTCATAAGGAAGAGGGAGAAAATTGTTCATCTTAACCTCTAAGGATAGAACAAGAAGCAATGGGCTTAAACTGCAGCAAGAGAGATTTAGGTTGGACATTAGGAAAAAATTCCTAACTGGCAGGGTGGTTAAACACTGGAATAAATTGCCTGGGGAGGTTGTGGAATCTCCATCTCTGGAAATATTTAAGAGTAGGTTAGATAAATGCCTATCCGGGATGGTCTAGACAGTATTTGGTCCTGCCATGAGGGTAGGGCACTGGACTTGATGACCTCTCGAGGTCTTTTCCAGTCCTAGAATCTATGAATCTATGAAATAATTCACCCATCTTTAGCACCTGTCACCTGAGGACCTCAAAACTCTTTACACACGTCAATGAGTTTACCCTCACAACACCCCTGTGAGCTAGGTCAGAATTTTCACCCCTATTTCACAGATGAGAAAACTGAGGCACTGCACAGTAACACAGCAAATCAGTGGGAGAGCCATGAACACAACCCAGGAGCACTAACTGCCAGTCCTGTGCTCTAACAACTAGAAATACTACCCCCCCACCTTCCCCAATGACAAACTAGAGTCAAGAGTCATGACTCACATACCTCCTGCTCTAACCCATAGACAACACTCTCTTCCCCAAGCAAGAAATACAGCTTCTGAGTATTGACTCCACAGCCTCCTGCTCTAACCTCTAGACACACAGCTTAAACGTGTTTTGTGTGTGACAAAGGGATATTCAGGTCAGAGGTAAAGAACATCCCTCATAAAAAGAGAGAGTTCAGAGCAGAAAACTCAGAGAAGTTTGGCTTCTGACCAGACATTCCAATAGATTTGGACCTAAATTCTTCCTCCTGTTCTTACTCCAGTAGATGGATGCTCCCAGAACATGAAGTGCTTCTTAAGAGGCTTCTTCTTAGAGAAGAAGGATTGTCCAGTAGTTAGGGCACTAGCAGAAAATTCAGGAGACTTTGGTACAAGTCCCTTTTCTGCCATAGACTCCCTCTGTGATCTTGAGCAAATCACTTTAGTCTCTCAGTGCCTCCATTCCCCATCTTTAAAATAGGACAATAGCACTGCCCTATCTCACGGGGTGTTGTGAAGATTCAGATACTAAGCTAATGGGGATCATTATAAGTATTTGAGATTGAGATTCCTTGTGCAGCTGCCTCTATCCTGTTAATTAATTCCCAGAACACAGGGCTATTAAGGAACTGATTCAGAAAGATAAGTTTCTTCTGAGCCATCTGTTGGGGAAACATCTGGCCGTTTCCTGATACCCCCCCATAGGGGAAGGCACACCTGGCTCTTCTGCCCAGCAGCATCACTCCTGATGATTGTATTTAGACTTGTAGTTGAAGCATCCCCAGGTCTGAATAGCCCCTAGTCTGGGGAAAGGAACTTGTGAGGTTAGGGCTGGATTGATTAGACTTGAGCGCAGTTGGTTCAACTGGGCTGAGATTTATGAGCTAAGCTGAGAGGGGAGCAAGTGCAGAGAGGCCAGGGCACCTACAGCTGCTCGGTGCATCTGGTGTGCACCACAGAAAGGCCTGCAGATTAATGAATAAGCACAGTGCCAAGCACCCTTTGGGCGTGTGCACTGAGCAAACGTCTGGCTGCACATACTGATCTGCCAGCTTTTAGTTCCCCTGCGTGTTCTAGTTCTGTAAATGTCATTTTGGTTGTAAAATTCCATTTGATGTCTTTCTATGAAGGTGCTTTCTGTAATTCTTGTTCCCAGAACAGCGGGGATTTGTAGGCTCCCGCAGGGAGCTAGAATAACTCATTTCCCTTCTATGGCATCCTCCAGCCAAGGATCTCAAAGCTTTTTGTACAGCTGATCTGAGGGTGATCCTGCTGCTACTGAATTCAGGGCCACCTCAGCTCATTCAACTGTTCAGCCCTGGCTGAGGGTGAGTCAGCTGCTGCTTGCTCAGGCAGCTGCTGCACCACAGGTTGTGGTCACTAAGGATGCTGGGACTGTGGAAATTTCTGCAAGAGGAACTCCCATCTTGCATCCTTCATCAGAGCCTCTAGGAGCATGCGGAGGATGCATTGTGCAGTCCCTGACCCTGTCCCACAGCAGCCTGTGAGGAGGAGAGAAGTTAGGGCTGAGTTGCTGCTGGACTGGACTGAGGTCCTATAGCTATTACAGTGCATCTCTGATCCTTGGTCTGTTCACATATCTGGGTGGAGTTCCTCTGGGTGGCATCCACTGGCTCCCTTGACGCCTTCGAGGAGCAGTGGGCACTGTCTGAGGTTCTCTGCTCGGTGTCCCCGTCAGGCTCCCTTCTTATGACCCTTTGACCGCACTCCTGTCCCTGTTCTTTTATTAGTTGTCCCCCAAAATCAGTAGCGTTCTGAGGTCCTGTGGGTCCTCCCCTTCGTCTGGGGGGGATCCTTAGCAGTGGGTGGGCTTCCGCCCGCCCACTTCCCAGAAACCCAATAGATACATGCAGGAAGAAACAAGCAGTTGCACACATACAAAATGGGAAATGACTGCCTAGGAAGGAGTACTGCAGAAAGGGATCTGGGGTCATAGTGGATCACAAGCTAAATATGAGTCAACAGTGTAACAATGTTGGGAAAAAAGCGAACATCATTCTGGGACGTATTAGCAGGAGTGTTGTAATCAAGACATGAGAAGTAATTCTTCCGCTCTACTCCAAGCTGATTAGGCCTCAACTGGAGTATTGTATCCACTTCTGGGCACCACATTTCAGGAAAGATGTGGACAAATTGGAGAAAGTCCAGAGAAGAGCAACAAGAACGATTAAAGGTCTAGAAAACATGACCTATGAGTGAAGATTGAAAAACTTGGGTTTGTTTAGTCTGGAGAAGAGAAGACTGAGGGTACATGATAAATGGTTTCAAGTAGGAAGAAGTTTTCAAGTTTTCAAGGCAGAGGGAGAAAAATTATTCTTCTTAACCTCTGAGTAGAGGACAAGAACAATGGGCTTAAATTGCAGCAAGGAAGGTTTAGGTTGGACATTAGGAAAAACTTCCTGTCAGATGGTTAAGCACTGCAATAAATTGCCTAGGGAAGTTGTGAAATCTCCATCGTTGGAGATTTTTAAGAGCAGGTTGGATAAACACTTGTCAGGGATGGTCTAGATAATACTTAGTCCTGCCATGAGTGCAGCGGACTGGACTAGATGACCTCTCGCGGTCCTTTCCAATCCCATGATTCTATGCCTGCTGAGCCCCAGCCTGGAGCTTGAACAGCTGCTAAAGGAAGAAAACTAAGCCCTGGTCTATTTTGCAAACTTATGTTGGTATAACTAGAACCCACACCCCAGAACGATGGTGTTATCCCAACATAACTCCCAGTGTAGACAGGGCTACCTTGATGGGAGAGCTTCTTCTGTCAACATAGGTATGGCCTCTCGTGGAGGTGGAGTACCTACCTCCATGGCAGAAGCTCATCCGTTGGCATAGGTAGTGTCTTCACCAAGCACTACAGCGGCACGGTGCTGTAAGTATGGACAAGCCATAAGTCATTCTTCTACCACCTCCCTTGGGAGACTTGAAGCCCCACTTGACCCTTCTGCCCTGAAACAAACCAGCCAAGGGAGGCAGCCAGCCTGTGGAGAGGAGAGCCACCAATCACAAAAATAAAAGGAGATCCACTAATTCCTCCTATGACCCATCACCCCTCCAATGGAGGGGATCTGTCCCCACCCAACTGACCCTGCTCCCAGCTTGCCACCACTGCTACAGGTACTAGTTCAGAGAGCCCTGTAGTGGAACCTCTCTGAGTCTCTGAGGAAGGGAAAGAGTGCTGGGTCTAACTAATCTTCTCAAGTCCCCTGAAAAGGCAGTATTTTCACACCCCACTATACAAGCCGGGAAACGGAGGCACAGAGAGTGCAAGGTCATGGAGTCTGAGTCCAGGAGTTTTGTGACTCCCACACTTGCGCTCAGTTGGCTAGACTATGCTCAGTGTTGACAACTCTCACAATTCTATTGCATCTCTCATGATATTTGGTGTTTTTCTTAAATCCCGCCACTGCTGCAATTCAGAGTCTGCATGGGAGTCTCAGCTTCATTTTTTTAAAAGTAAGATTTTTGCCCTGGTTATTGCAGAGAAAATCTGGAAACCATGACCCAAGTAGAGCCTAGAGGTTCAGCAACCAAATGCAACGTCCCCACACCCACTGTTTGATAGGAACAGATGGCCCAGTGGCCCTAACCTAGAATTTGGGAGCCAGAGGTTCAGTTTCCTTCTCTACTGCAGACTTTTTGTGCAAGCCCCTTACTGTTCCCTGTCTGTACAATGAGGATAATAGCGCTGCCCTACATCGCAGGTGTGCTGTGAGCATAATAATATCTAGCTCTTATCAAGGGCTTTTCATCAGTTGATTTTAAAGCACTTTACAGAGGAGGTTGGAATCATTAGCCTCATTTTACAGATGGAGAAACTGACACACAGAGAGGGGATGTAACTTGCCCCAGGTCAGCCAACCCACATAAAAGTTGTGAGATGCTCAGATACTATGGAAACAGGGCCACATAAGTAACATAGATAGAAATATATTATCTCATAATTTGGGGTGGGGCCACTCCTGATTTTTGAACAGGCAGGACTGGTAACTCTGCCTCTCCAATGACACATGTACCAACATAGGGGGCTTTGCAAGTGAAGTGGATAGAGAGTGATATACAGGAGAGTTACTCCTGCCCTTGGTGTGAGGAGCAGAATGAATGGAGGAGCAGATTTGGATGGGGTATAGTAAAAACTATTGCAGTTCTGAGTCCTAGAAACTGACACTTTGCTGTGTCTATGGCTATGTCTACATTCCTTGTAAACCCGAATCTGAGGTACCTGGGCTTGCAGACTTGGTGTTTCCAAGCCTGCGTTTAAGCAGCCACATTGCATTGTAAACCTGGGCTTACAATTAGTGCACCTGGATCTCATAGCTGTGCTAATGCGTCTACACTGTGCTACGTATCAGAGGGGTAGCCGTGTTAGTCTGGATCTGTAAAAGCAGCAAAGAATCCTGTGACACCTTATAGACTAACAGACATTTTGGAGCATGAACTTTCGTGGGTGAATACCCACTTCGTCAGATGCATGTAGTTAGAATGCCAGGGGCAGGAATTAATGCAGGCAGCTAGAGAGTAACGAGGTTAGTTCATCAGGGAGGATGAGCCCTTTCTAGCAGTTGAGGTGTGAAAACAAGGAGGAGAAAACTGCTTTTGTAGTTGGCACCTTTCACAGTCTTGTTTAATCCTGAGCTGATGGTGTCAATTTGCAGATGAATTGAAGCTCAGCAATTCTCTTTGAAGTCTGGTCCTGAGTTTTTGCTGCAGGATGGCCACCCTAAGTCTTGCTATAGTGTGGCCAGGAGGTTGAAGTGCTCTCCTACAGGTTTTGTATATTGCCATTCCTAATATCTGATTTGTGTCCATTTATCCTTTCCGTAGAGAGCTCCAGTTTGGCGATTACATAGAGAGGCGGATTGCTGGCATATGATGGCGTATATTACATTGGTATATGTGTAGGTGAATGAACTGGTGATGGTGTGGCTGATTTGGTTGGTCCTGTGATGGTGTCTGGTGTAATATTGGAGCAAGTTGGCATCGAGGTTGTGCATGGATTGGTTCCTGAGCTAGAGTACTATGTCTGGTGCTGCAGTTACTGGTGAGATATGTTTCAGGTGGCAAGTTGTCTGGGCAAGGACTGGCCTGCCACCCAAGGCCTGTTGAAAGTGTGGGATCAGTGTCCAGGATGGTGTAGATCCCTGATGGTGCGTGGAGGGGTTTAGCTGAAGACTTATGTGATGGCCAGTGGAGTCCTGTTGGTTCTTTCTTGGTTGTCTTGCAGTAGGAGGCTTCTGGGTACACGTCTGGCTCTGTTGATTGTTTCCTTATTTCTCGTGCAGGTATTGTAGTTTGAGAATGCTTGGTGGAGATTTTGTAGTGTTGGTCTCTGTCTGAGGGTTAGAGCAGATGCCGTGTACCTCAGTGCTTGGCTGTAGACAATGGATCGTGTGATGTGCCCGTGATGGAAGCTGGAGGCATGAGTAGATAGCGGTCTGTAGTTTTCAGTAGAGGTGGTGTTAATGTGACCATCACTTATTTGTCACCGTGCATCTAGAAGTGGACCTCCCATGTAGGATGGGTCCAGGCTGAGGTTGATGGTGGTGGAAGCTGTTGAAATCGTGGTGGAATTTTTCCAGAGTCTCCTTCCCATGGGTCAGATGATGAAGATGTCATCAATGTAGCGTAGGTAGAGAAGGGGCGGAGTGGACGATAGCTGAGGAAGCGTTGTTCCAGGTCGGCCATAATATGGCATATTGTGGCCACTGATCTGGAGATATATATGCCATCAATATTTGAAATAGTTTGTGTGAGGATAAAGACACAGAGCTCAGCAAGCCAGTTGTGCTTGGCATCATCAGGATACTGTTCACTGAGCTTGTTTCCATCTGTGTGTGGGATGTTTTTGTAGAGAGCCTTCTCATCCATGGTGGTAGGATGGTGTTTTCTGGAAGGTCACCAATGCCTTGTAGTTCTCAGGAATCAGTTGGTGTCAAAAGATAGCTGGGAGATGCTGCGTGGCATAGGTTGAGTAGAGATCCACATATCCAGACGTCCTTCAGTGAGAGTGCCAATGCCTGGATGATGGGATTCCAGGATTCCGGTTTGTGGATCTTGGTAGTAGATAGAATAATCCTGGTTGGGCTTAAGGTATGTGATTTGTTCCGGTGTTAGTAGGGAGTGTCTGAGTAGATGGTGCATTGCTTAGTGCTAGTTCCTCAGTGGGATCTGAAGGAAGTGCCTGTAGAATTCCCTGCCATACTATAGCAGAACTTCGTGGCCATCCTGCAGCAAAAAACTCAGGACCAGACTTCAAGAGAAACTGCTGAGCTTCAGTCATCTGCAATTTGACACCATCAGCTCAGGATAACAAAGACTGTGAATGGCTTGCCAACATACAAAAGCAGTTTCTCCCTTAGTTTTCACACCTCAACTGCTAGAACAGGGCCTTCATCCTCCCTGATTGAACTAACCTCGCTTATCTCTAGCTTACTTGCATACCTGCCCCTGGAAATTTCCACTACATGCCTCTGACGAAGTGGGTATTCACCCATGAAAGCTCATGCTCCAAAAGGTCTGTTAGTCTATAAGGTGCCACAGGATTCTTTGCTGCCCATACTGAGCCACACAGACCTTCTGACTCAGGTTTGTGGCTTGAGCCATGTCCACACTGCAAAATGGCAGGGCTTGGACCCAAGCCACAGTTGGCTCTGACCCCCGACACTAGCAGGGTCTCTAGGACCCAGGCTCTGAGTCTCTACTCACAAGAGCCAGACTGATTTGTGTGGGGAGGGTAGAGAGGATTGGGCTCAAACCTGAGTGGGAGGCCTGGCCTAGTCTGTGGTGTTGGCAGACCCCGTGCAGCTCTGCACCCCGAGTAGGGGGGTACATATGGGACAGTGATCAGTGGAGTTACTCCCTTCCGTAGTGGGGGAGGGATGCGAATGGCTCGGCTGGGGCTGGGGGCTGGGATGGCTGCTTCTGCCCAGGGATCCCGGCCTCGGGCTCAGCAGCTCGCTCCCAGCAGTGACCTGCGGCCGGAGCAGGCACAGGGGAGCGCCCAGAGCGGTCACAGTCCTGCCCCCGCCAGGCGAGGGAGGCAGCGAGGCAGTGGCAGCATTAGCCAGCCCCCCCTCCCGGCTCCCGCGCTGGGCGCCCAGTGTCACTCGCTGCGCAGGGGCGCGCGGCGGCTCCGCACTCCGGGATGGGCGCGCGCCGCATTTCGCTCTGGTACCCTCGCGCCTCTCGTCTCCCCCCCCTCGCACCCCTACCCCAGCTCCCTGCTTAAGGTGGCCCAGCGGGATGCACGTCGGTGCATCCCCACTCTGCAGACCGCCCTCCGGCAGGGTTGCCTTAAGGAGGCTCCTTCGCACAGCCACGAGCGGAGCTGCATTCCCGGCGCTGCCTATAAAAGGGCTCGATCCAGCCAGTGGGCGGCTGAGCAGGATCCACCCTGGAGCCGGGCGAACGTCTGGCGAGCTCCTGCCCGTCAGGGCACCTGCTGGCGCGCTCCGGAGAGGGAGCTAGCGAGCCTGTAGCCGGGTCGGACCCATTTCCTCCCTGCGGTGGGAGCTGCTGGCGAACCACCCCAGCTGACATGTTCAGGTGCAGAATCGCTCTGGATTCCCAGCGAGCCTCATGGTGACCCCTCCAGCCAGCGCATCTCGCCAGGTAGGAGCGAGACCTCGGTTCCTTTCCTGCGCGAGGCTTGGGATGAGGGGGGTTAGGGGAGCAGAGATGACCTTGCCATCTCTGCGCTGCACAAGCACTTCTTTTAACAACATAATCTTTGGAGTAGAAGTGGGCTGACCCAGAACCCCGCATCCAGGCATCCCAAACTTTAGCTGTGCTCAGAATCCAAATCTGGGTCTGAATTTTGTGAGCAAACTCATCTTTGTAATGGGTCAAACTAAAACTGCAGATCAGAACACCCGCAACATATGGGCTGTTCAAAATCCAGATTGGAATTTTCCAGTTTGGGGTCCATATCTTCCATCTATCTATCTCTGTAGCATCTAAGTAACTGTGATAGGATCTCAAATCATGTTACCAAAATTCACTAACTCACCTTTACAGTGGGGCTGTGAAGCTATTGTTCCTGTTTTACAGACAGGGAAACCAAGGTGAAATGACTTGCCCAATGATGCATAGTGAATTGTTGGCAGAGCTGGAGACAGGACCCAGGTGCCCTAGCTTCCAGTCTTCTGTTTAAACTGCTAGGCAACACTCCCTCTCCTGCTCAGTTTGAGAGAGGCTATAGCTCTGTGACGAAGATGGTGTGATGACACACAGGGTATGTCTACACTGCAAAGAAAAATCTGCAGTACTGAGTCTCAGACCCCAAGTCAATTGACTCACTGGGCTTGAGTTACAGGGCCAAAAAAATCAGTGTAGATGTTTGGGCTCAGGCTGGAGCCTGGCCTCTGAGACCCTCCCTCTGGCCAGGTTTCAGTCTACCCTATTGTTCTTACCCATGTCACCCAAGCCCCATGAGCCCAAATCAATTAACCCAGGGTCTGAAACTCGGTGCTGTGAGTCTTTGTTTTGTTTGTTTGTCGGTTGTTGTGTTTGTGGGTATATCTACACTGCAAAAAAACCCAGAGAAACCCAAGACACCACAAATGCCTGATGTCGAATTCCTGTGTAGTGAGTCCAAATCCTTATTTGAACAGGCCATGAAGAAAAAGCAAGTGGACCTTAAAGGTGGGAGGAAGGAGGTAGGGAGGTGTTAAGGGGAAGAAAAACATCTAACCCTTTTTACTTCTGCTCTTAAATAGGTGTTTTCTCGCAAATTTGCTGGTTTCTTAGGAGAATTTTGTTTGGAGTGGAGCTTTCCAAGAGAGGATGGAAAGCGCTTGGCTCTCCCACCTAGCCTTGCCAATCACTCAATCTAACCAGGAGCAGGGGAAGGTGGGAAAGCTATGTTAGCAGCAAAGATATAAGAGTTGGGGGAAGGAAGCCTCAAGATGTTGCAAGTGTGGGAAGCTGCAGCTGATGCCTGAGTAACTCCCTGGAAGGGGCTAGTCTCTGAGTGCAGGGGGAGGCAGGGGTAGATCCACTGAGCAGTGAGATCAGCAGGGCAGAACCAAGCATGTATGCTGCCCAGCAATAGTGACTGGGAATAAATATATAGCTGGTGGCAACATGCAACTTCTGCAGGCTCCTTCTGCCCTGTGGCAGGACAGTGGTAGGAAAGAGGCCTGGGTATGAGTGAAGGAGTACAGCTGCTTTCTGCTGTAGCCTGGTTCCACATCCACTTGAGTTCAAATCTTGTTTGGTTTTAATGTGCAAAACAGCTTTGGAGACCTCTGCCTCATTTCTGCTGGTCACCACCTAGTAGTCTGTCTGCGAGAGGCCCTAGGACAGGTGAGCATTACAAATCAGGAGATGGGTGCATTGAAAGAGCAGCATGGCATTCCAGGAGAGGAGAGACCATTGTAATTCAGGAGATAAATGCACTGACAAAGGGTTGGGGAAGAAAGGCCTGCAGTCATAGAGAAGATTACAAAGCAGGAGAGAGGCGCACTGGCAGAGCTACCTTTGGAGTCCAGGAGTTGAAGAGCTGGGCTGGCGGAAACGACTGCAGGGCAGGAGTGAGGGGCGTTGGCAGGGCTGTGTGGGGAGCCCAGGACTGTAACAGCAGGTGGTGCTGCAGGTCAGGAGTGAGGGCATTAGAAAAGCTGAACCTGTTTCTAGCTACATGCTGCATATCTTCTCTACTCCAAGCCTAGTAGAGAGCTAATGTATTTAGGCAGCTTTTTGTTTTGTTATCTGTGAATTACAGGAAAACAATTGTGTCACACGTGTGACACACACACACTACCTGTGTGCCATTCACAGAGTAGCTGCTGTACATGCCCTGTGAGGGGTAAAGGTGCACAACCAGTCTCCTGGGAACAGCAGCAGCCACTTTCAATGCACTTAACTCTGCACTGAATAAAGGCTCCACAGAACAGTTAGTCTGCATGGTGGGTATGTATAGTACCAAGAGCACTCAATATTGTGGTGTTTTTTTTTTTCCAGAAATCAGTTAATATTGAATTAAAGCACAGTAGCTACATTCAAAATGGCAAAGGAGCCAAGTAATAATAACAATTAATGAATTATTTACACTCGTATATGAGGACTGTGGGCCTCGGAGCACTACACAAGCCACTTATGCAGAGCACCGTTGCAAGGGTGGCTGCTGTCCTTCACGCCAAAGGTGGCTGTATTTCAACACACTGCATGGCAATGGGACAGGAGGTAAAGAATTTGGGCCAAGGACACTGGGGCAAATGCCTACTCTTATGAAAAGGGACAGGAGATTTTTAAGGTGCAAATAGTACACATGGACCTTTTGGTTTTTAAGGTATTTGAAAGATCCAGTGAGGTGTGTGGGACTCAAGAAGTAGTATTGCTCCTTAAAAGTCTTAGAGAAACACCTCCACTGTACATGGCCCTGGGGCCCTTACATTCCATCCTGTTTCCAGACTCAGGGTTATTTAGCAGCAATTGTCCTCTAGGCTGGGAGAGTTTTAAGGACTGTGTCGAAGTAGATAGCAAATGATTAAAATGATATTTGTCTTAATATTTAACAAAATCTATCTACTCTGCACACACATTAAAACTTCTTGCTGCTGGCCCTTGTTGCATTCATACCTGGGGCAATTTTGAAAGGACACTCCCTTCTAGGCTGGCCAGACAGCAAGTCTGAAAAATCGGGACAGGGGGTGGGAGGTAATAGGAGCCTATACAAGGAAAAGATCCCAAATTTGGGACTGACCCTATGAAATCGGGACATCTGGTCACTCTACTCCCTTCATTTCAACAACATGTCAGCACGGGCCAGGAATTCCCAGCATCAAAGGCATACCCAGCATGTTGCCTCTTGGGGTACGTCCACACCACAGTCGGAGGTGTGATTATAGCTGGGGTAGGCACATCTGTGCTAGCTTCAATCTAGCTAGCACACTACAAATAACAGTGAAGATGCAGCAGCACAGGCCCTGGGGCAGGCTGGCAACACAAGCTGTGTACCCAGGGTTCCAGGTGGCTCATACAACCCATACAATGCTCACGCTGGTGCATCCCTCTTTGTTGCTATTTTTTTAGCTGTTACCTAGATTAAAGCTAAGGTGGATATGCCTGCCCCAGGTGCAGTCACACACCCGCTTGCAGTGTAGATGTGTCCGTGGTGGGAGTGAAATGTGGCTTAATTCCAGCAGTGCTTCCTGCAAGGCTTCCATTCCCTACTGACCACAGCACCCCCAGGCTCCTACATCCAGCAGCATCCCCAGCTTCTCCTGTGTTCATGAGCACTTAGTGCACCCCCTACTTCGTATTTCATATCAGCTGCTGCAGGCTGATTCCACCATCCACTTCCAGCAATACCCAAAACACTCTTACCAGGATCGAGTCTGAGCCTGCTTTGAGGCCCCCCTGCATGCCTATAGCCAGCACTCAGAACTACTTCTAATCTCGCTATGCCTCCTCGGGCCAGTGTCCAGAGCACCCCTGGTTCTAACTTCCCTACAACCCATACCAGCGTCCACAGGGCCACTGCTTCCAGCCCTACTTCACCCCTATCATCAGCACCTGCAGCATGGCTACTTCCAGACTCTCTGGCTCATGACCCTGGCTCTCCACAGCAGCTTCTCTTTTGTTTCTCAGCTCAGGCTTTCTGCCCCAAGGGCCTGTGTTTATGGGGAGGTAGGAGAAATCCTTACCTGCAATGAAAGCCACTAATGCTTGTGAGAAACCTTCTACACTCTCACCTTCCCTTACATGAGGCATCCAGAATTGGGCAGAGAAAGCTCTGGAGTCAGTCTTGCAAGTGTACCCAGGGAAAATCACACATGTCCCTGTCCCCATTGTGATCATTGGTCATGTTATGATGTTAGGGGAATCCCAATGTATGTCGAGACAGACCTGACCCAATATCAGGCTCCCGACACACACACACACCCCTCCACTGAACCATGAGAGTATTAAAACCCAAGTCTGCCCTTTGGGACTGGCATCTGGGTCTAATAATAATACTTTGCCTGTCTCTATTGCCTCCCATCAGGATCAGAATGCTTCACACACATTACAGAGCTACCCCTTGCAAGCTCTCACTCCTCATGAAGTTCTGCAGGTCGGTAGGACTATCCCCGCTTTATACATGGGACAAATCTGCACTGCAGTGTCTCCAAGTCCTACAGTGACAGAGCTGGGAATACAACCCAGATCTTCAGACTCCCAGCCCCAGTGCAAGGCTGGAAAAATAGCAAAAGGCCACTGAGCTCATTGTGCTTTAACAAAATGATCAGTTTAAAAATTGCTGGGAGCATCGGATTCAATGGAAGAATAGTCAATACAAGGCACAGGTGAGCCCCAGAACTGGTCTGTGACTAGGGTCTCTAATCACTACAGTACTACAAATACATACTCTGTTGTTGTTCATATTAACCCTGCTCTCAACCATAGGTGTGTGATTGTGTAAACCTCATTCTTGTCTGGGAGGTAAGCTGGGCAGACCCCACTATCCCCCATGTAGAGGATTCAGTCCACCGCTGATAAATGCCTCTAGTTGTGGCTGAATTGCTTTTAATGAACTCGATCCTTTATCTTTCTATGGCGTGGTCTACACTACCAACTTATATTGGTATAACTGTCTCGCAGGGACGTGGAAAATCCACACCCCTGTGCGATGTATTTATGTCAACCTAACCGCAGGTGTAGACAGTGCTCTGCCCACTGAAAGATTTCTCCCATTGACATAGCTACCACTGCTTAGGGAGGGGGAGAACTTGCACCCATGGGAGAAGCTTTCCCGTCAGCATAAGTGTCGTCTTCTCCAGGGGCTCTCAAACTGGGAGTCATGACCTCTCAGGGGGTTGCAAAGTTATTACCTGGGGTTCACAAGCTGTCAGCCTCCACCCCCAAACTCCGCGTCACATTCAGCATTTATAATGGTGTTCAATATAAAAAAAAAAAGTGTTTTTTAATTTATACCGGGGGGGTCGCACTCAGAGGCTGGCTGTGTGAAAGGGGTCACCAATGCAAAAGTTTGAGAAGCAGTGGTTTTCTCTAAGCACTAGAATGGCGCAGTTGTTCTGATGCAGCTGCCATGCTGTAATTGTAAACAAGCTCTAAGTTAAATCAAATGAGATCCATGCAATTTAATGTATGTGAGTCTTTTAGACCAAAATCTCATCTTCTCTGCAGGGACATTAAGGTTCCCTCATCCTTTTCTTAAGAGCTGGAATTTGTCCCACTCTTCTTGGCAAAGATTTCCCCACCCCACTGTTACTGAACATGCTGTACTGTGTAATTGCCTTCCTCCCCACCACCACACCCTGAGCAACTGCATCTTAGTGGTGCTGTCTGCAGGGCCGGCTCTAGCCATTTCGCCGCCCCAAGCATGGCGGCACGCCACGGGGAGCGCTCTGCCGCTCGCCGGTCCTGTGGCTCCGGTGGACCTCCCGCAGGCGTGCCTGTGGATGCTCCACCGGAGCCGCGGGACCAGCGGACCCTCCATAGGCACGCCCGCGGGAGGTCCACCGGAGCCACCTGCCACTCTCCCGGCAACCAGCAGAGCGCCCCCCGCGGCATGCCGCCCCAAGCACACGCTTGGCGCACTGGGGCCTGGAGCCGGCCCTGGCTGTCTCTGTCTAGTTTGTGAAGCGCTTGGGGAGCCTTCGGGAGGAAATAAAAATAGCACGATATAAACTTTTTGGGTGTGCAAGTTAGTGTTAAAAATGTCTTGAGTAGAGATGCAGAGTTTGAATTCAGATCCTTGGTGTTTTTTTTTGGTTTGTTTTTTGTTTTGATTTGAGGTCCAGGTCTTACGAGAACAGGCTGGCTTGCAAGATTGGGAGATTGCCTCGTACATTTGGGGAGATTGGAAAGATTGGGGGTATTTAGTTCAGAGAGAAGAATGTAAGAGAGGACATGACGATATATGGAAATCAATGGCACAGAGTAGGTAGACTAGCACTTCGATTCACCCTTTCTCATAGTAAAAGAGCAAGGGGAAATTTAATTAAATTGAAAGGCAGCAATTGTCATGTTAAGAGGAAATACTCTTACACAATTGAACCAGTAAAACTCGCTGCCCTGAGATACCAGTGGATATGTCTGTGCAGCAACTAGACGCCTATAACTGGCCTGTGCCAGCCAACTCAGGCTCACGGGGCTCGGGCTGCTTCCCGGCTGTGTAGACTTCCAAGCTCAGGCTGGAGCTGGGGCTCTAGGACTCAGCAAGGTGGGAGGATCCCAGAGCACAGTCCTGCCCGAGCCTGGAAACCTACATAGCAGTGAAGCAGCCCAAGTCTCGTGGCACGAGCCAGCCGCAGGTTTTCTTTGCTGTGCTGCAGGGATACCAGTGCAGCTAAGAGCTTGGCAGGATTCTGCAAAGCATGAGCCATTTAGATACCTAATGAAACATCCACTGTTATGTTAAATAGATTCTCAAATGTAGAATGGCTATAAATCCTCATGCTTCACTACCTGCCTAAGGTTAAGAAGCAGCTTCCATACTTGTCCCTTGTAGGACTTCTTGCTCCTTTCTTGGACCATCTGGTCAGAAGGAAGAATAGTGGCCTAGATGGACCTCAAAAGGACTGATCCAGTCTGGCAATTCCTGGGTTCACTTGAATGTGGAAAATAATTCAGTTCAACCTGTCATAAATAGATAGCTAAGGGTTAATGTTTCTTTTACCTGTAAAGGGTTAACAAGGGGAACCAAACACCTGACCAGAGGACCAATCAGGAAACCGGATTTTTCAAAGTGAGGGAGGGAACTTCTGGTTTTGTTTTTGTTCTGTCTGTTTGTTTTCTCTCGGCTATGAGACAAGAGGTTTTCTTTCTATCTCCAAGCTTCTTTCTACCCTTCTGTTACCAAGGTGTGAGTACAAAAGGAAAAGCAATAGGTTTATATTGTATTTTGTATTTACATGTGTGTATCTTGCTGGAATGTTTAAATTGGATATCTTTTGAATCAGACTGTTTATTCCTATTTTCTTATAAGCAATAGCCCTGTATAATCTCTTGAATGCAGAGTTTATATTCTTATGTATTTTCTTTCTTTTTCTATAAAGTTTTCTTTTAAGATGTGTTTGAGTTTTCTCTCTGGGGAGGGGATTCTCTTTGTGTTAGAGCTACAGAGGGAAGCTCGGCAGCACCAGGGAGTTGGTGGGAGGGGGAAAGAGAGATAGGATCATCTCTGTTTCCTTGTGCTTGAGGTTTGTCTCTTTGGGGAAGAAAGGGGACAGGCTTCTTGGTATTGTGATGTAAAGAGATTGCATCAGCTCTCCCAAGTTAGCCCAGAGAGGAAAGTCTGGGTGGGAGAGGGAGGGGGAAGGGAAGTGGAGTATTTCCCTTACCGGTAAGACTCAGAGCTTCTGGGTCTT